>NC_092826.1:78890336-79239796 GCF_039878825.1 Excalfactoria chinensis | reverse complement strand
CAAAATTGTAAGTGTGATGAACAGAACGGGAGCTGTAACTATGCCACAGTTGCAATGCCAGAAAATAAAAACAAGATCATTTATCAAACATGCAGGGAATTCTGCCACAACGCTACTGTCTCTCATTTGTCAGTCGTTCCAGTAAAATAACAGCTTAAACACCGGTGATGTTGATGGGTTAGCTTACCTTCAGTGTACTGAAAGTTGTACACAACCTGCTTTAAAAGAGGAGACCATCCCTGCGGGCAGGCTCAAGAAGGAACAGACCCCCTTCGGCACTGACTACACCAAGGGCATGCTGCTGTGGCCTGCACACACACACCTAGGAAAATGTGAATATAAACAGCATTTATGCTGGCCATTTTTTAAAGACAAAAATGAAGCCAAGTCTGCTAAAAACAAATCAACCACCCAGTATTACTGCTCTTTTTTTTTCTTTCTCTTTTTTTTAAACAGATGCTTTTTTCTTTTTTATAATATATACGAACTGCAACCATATACATTAGCATTGTACTTCTGTGCAGTCTTGGCAATTAAAACAGTTCTACAGTGAAAATTTTCACAAAAGACACAAAACAGAATTACTCTAACATTTCTAAAAGAAATATCAGCCTTGATGTTAATTCAAATGTATCTTTTCTTCCTCAACTTTGCAGGGCAAATATTTATGTTTATATACATTAATAACTGCTGTGAAATTTCTTCAGTCTTTGTATCTTAATTACTCAAACCCTTTGAACTTCTTCATCTGGTTTAAATTTTTTCCTGGATGAAGGCGTGCTGCAGAGCCTGGTTGATGCTAATCCGTTTAGCTGGATCTAACATTAGAATCTGGTCCAACAAGTCCTTCAGCTGGTGTACTTTTTTACGCTGGTCTTCAGGGAGTCGCTGGCACCCAATCAAGTCTGCTAACAGGTCCTTAGTTGGATTAATGGTGCTCATTACAGTAACTTTCTCCTACAAACACAAAAACGGCAACCTTGTACAACAGTGGAAATACACAGAACCGCTGTAATTCTTACACCGCTTAAGCAGCAATATTTTTGCAGGGTTTTCTTATCTCCCATCAGCAATGCTCTTCATCATCACATGGCCTCATAAATACTCATGGCAGGCAAAGGAAAATAGCGGAAATAAAGCCGCTGGGACAGGCCAGACTGCATCTTTTGCCAGTAGCTAATCGTATCTGATGTTCCAGTCCATGCCAACTGCCTCTTTTCTCGGTATTGAGCACCACCGAAGAGACTGGTTTCATTTTTACTGCACCCTTTCTCTATTCCATTATTTATACATATCGATAAGATTCCTCTGCCCCTGCCTTCCTGTCTTCCAGGCTTAATAGTTGTTATTCTCTCAGCCTTTCCTCACAGGAGAGATGCTTTAGTCCTCTCATCATCTTGACCCTACACAGAGCTCTTTCTACTATGTACTAGTCCCTCTTGGAAAGAGGAGCCCAGAACTGGACACAGTACTTCAGGTGTAGCCTTACCAATAAAGATCAGTTGATCCTTCTTGACTTTCTGGCAAAACTTCGCCTAATGCAGCCAAGAATACCACTGACCTTCTTAGTAGCAAGGGCACACTGCTGGCTGATATTCAACTTGGTGCCCACCAAGACCCCAGGTCCCTTCCTGCAAAGCTGCTTTCTGGCTGGGCGGCCTCCACTGCGTACTGGTGCCCAGGGCTGCTCCTCCCCTAGTTCAGGGACTTTGTACTGCCCTTGCTGAACTTCATGAGATATATCTCCAACCTACTAAGGCCTCTCCGGATGGCTGTGTGGCCCTCTGGTGAATTAGTCATCCCCACCACTTCTGTGTCATTGTGATTTACTCAAGGTGCAATCTTGTTTATCCAGTTTATAACCATGTAACTTGCATATGCCTCTACAAAAGGACATTTTGAGAGTTGACAAAGTTTTGTTTATAATTAAAATGTTAAAGTATGTTTGAAAGACTGGTAACAGTAGACACATTAAGGACTTACCCTTTCTGTCACTTTATCTACTTCTATATACATAAAGTTGAGATTTTGATCAAAATGCTGATCTTTGAACACACCTTTTCGAATCATCTGGAAAATCAGGGAAAGACAAGAACTTTAGGTAAGCTCTCTATATTAATGAATTTCACAACTGGCATCAACATCTACTCACCAGTAAAACATGAATAACTTACTATTACTGAATTACACATCAAATAACTATGCTGAATGAAAAAATAACATTGAAACCAGCTGAAGAAGGACATAATACCTCCCGTTGACTTACAACATTTTTTTTTCAGGTCAGTGCCTTAGAAGGTTTCTGCTTTCCCTTTATACTTAGTCTACGAAAAAGAAGCTGTATACTTTTACTTCACCTAATTTTAAATTAGCATAAATTACACATTCAGAGGATATCTGATATATACTCGCTATTAAGAGATGTGTGTGATAAGAAAGAATTTCATGGAGAAAACACAGTATATTTTACTGGTTTGTAACAGCAGTTTCAGATATCAAATACAAACCCTAATCTTATTTTTCTTACCTTGTTTGGCATCTTTCCTTTGAGATCCATGGCTAGTTTCAACATATGGTTATTGGTTTTGCCAGGAAAGAGTATTTTTCCTGTATAAAGTTCATATAACGTGCAGCCTACAGACCACATATCTATACCATAGTCATAGATTTTTCCTATAACTGAAACAGAGCAATTCAAGTTAATTCCATGGTGGCAGCTTTAAAGATAATACCACGAAACCAGACAAATAAAAAAAGTCCGATCTAGAAACTCTATCAGTGCTCCCTCCTCCTCTTAGGAATAAGAAGGGGTGACAACTGAAAGAATTCTCACTTTTGCAGTATCCCAATTACAGAAAGGGAGGTTTTTACCTATCACCCAAACTAATCACCATAGCTTATGTTAGACAAAGTCAGAACAGCACCTCTAAATTAAAACAAACCTATAACCAATTGGAATGACTCCTTCATGTTCTCACTGAGCTGACCACGAACACTCATGAAGACTCATAAAACATGCTTTCTATGGCTGAATTTTTTGACTGCCATCGTATTTTCAGAGCGATGGTTTGCTGAGACCAAACAAAGAGTTATCTCACATCAAAATTTTCATTTGCTACTACTGACGCAACCTGCCCAAGTGTACTCAGTCCGAATGTACTTACTGATTTCAGGAGCTCTGTAAAATCTACTAACTAGATACGGTGTGATGTCATTGTCTGCAACATGTGAAGCTGATCCAAAATCGCAAAGCTTTAATATCGTTTTAGATTCGTTCACCTGAAAGTTAAACATAAGTGAATATTAGCACTATTTGTATGCAAAATTGGCAACAGCATTATAAGACTAACAATACATTTAAATCAGAGATAAGAAAAACATTCAGCCTTCAATTTCCAGTTTCTTCCCATAATTTAGTCTGCCTTCTCTGTATTCTAAGAAAATTGTCAAACCTTCTTCGACTGGAAGCGACAGATCCTAAGAAATACAAAGTCATCAGTTTCACATACTCTCTTACTGATTTTATTATTTTTTTCAGTGTTATTTCTTTATTGCTGCATCAACAGTGTGTATTTTAGGAGTAGGGGGAAAAAAACAAACTTTCAGTATAAGTTAGCAGCTCCCATCTGTAGAAGTATTAAAAAATAAACAGAAAACACGCCCAGAATTAGCTTTTGAATTAGGTTTTTCTTTGTCTGCTTGTATTAAGATTTCTGCACGGAGCACACTAATAGTGACATGAGCTGAGGAAGTCAAAACCATACTCTCATTGCTTTGGAGACTTGTGGCATGACACTAATTGAAAGGCACAGAAAGGAATACATATACATTAGCATACATTAGCATCTATTTAACTCAAACACCAAAATGATCCCACACACATACATGAAAGTACTTTCTAAATGGGTAATAAATACAGTACATAATTTGATACGGTGTTCATACAGCTCTTCCAAGGCATTATGGCATCAGCTTTGCTTTGCCTCATCCAAGTCAGGTACCAAAGTCAGCTGTAAAGGTAATCCCTCATGCAGCCACTAAATACTGCTATGTGCAGGGTCACCAACTACTCCATCAGGCTGCCAAGAGCCACAAAATGATCATTTTAAATCTAAGTTTGTCCATGGGTGACCACCAAGAAAACCCAAGTCAAAACATTTGATTCCTCTGATGTAGCTCCTACGCTCCGCTAAGCAGAATGTTTCATGGGGAAAAAAGAAAAGGACAGCAAGGACTTCTTCAATCCTCTTATTCAAATGCACAAAATCTCCTTTCAGGCTTAACCAAACTATTTTCATTTTTTCATTTTGTAGAAACAAGAACATTTTTCAGCTACTGATAAAAAGTCCGAAGACTTTACCTAATAAAGAATACTGTCTATTGGAAGACCTCCTTTCTAAAATGGTACGAGTGGATGCAAGTTTGTTTCAGAAAGGTAGAAGTAAATGAAATACTTCGTTTTTCAATTAGTTATTACTTACCAAAATGTTATCTGGTTTAATATCTGCATGTAGGATGTTGCATCTTTTAAGAAGTTTTAAAGCCAGGAACAGCTGTTGGCTGTAGGAACGCACGGCTTTAATATGAAGACCAACATCTTTCCCATACTTTTTCAACACCTCTCGTAAATTCATACTATCGTAAGAAAGAGAGAAAACAAAAGAGCTCTGTAAGGGAAAATATACTCGCCTTCTAAACTGAAAGAGAAACAGGAATAAGTCAACGTCAGAAATTCTGGGGGAAAAGTGACATTAGCTTAAGATACATACCTCACTATTTGTACAGCAATGGAACAAAAATGCTGGTCAATCAGACCTATGCTATAGTATATCATTACTCACTAGACTGGACATATCACTTCAGAACACATTTTTAGTCCGGATGAATTGGAAATAATTGATTTGCACATGAACAGCATTTTCTTAACAGCTGTACAACCGTTGTGCTCAGTTCCTTGAGAAGCGATTAGAAAAGAGAATACACAAAAGAAGGAAGCTGAAAAGGCAATGTTTCGATGACTTGAACAGCAGGTGAAAAGATGAATCCATAACAAGGTCATAACTGGATATAAGCAACGTGCAAATGTGTTACAAAGAATATAGGATCATATATTGTCAACAATAAACCTTATAATAGAATCTATGACTCTGTGAAAAGGCTTATTATTGACAATATCTTAGTCACTTCATTAATCTTGCACTGCTTCAGCAAATGATTTATCCTCAAGTATCTATGGCAAAAATTGAAATACACAGTCTGTATGGGAGATTGGTAATCACAGCCTGAACCTCTGATTAATCAGCTGAGGCAAGTATGGGGTCAGCTGTGGGAGCACAGGTGAGAGTGATGTAGCTGTGCTCCCGGAAGGGGTGGAGCTTGACTCCATCCCCTCTGAGATCTCATTTAAGGGCTGACTCCCACTGGAGCAGTATCTCTTGGAGATCGCTCACCAGGGAGGACTGCCTCAGCTGCTTCAGTCAAGGCACCACCGTTGGTGAGTTTTCCCTTTACTCATTCACTTATATACCTTCTGTACATTTTGTTTCCATCTGTACATTTAAAACCAATACATTTGGCGAGCCAGGCAGGAGCCTGCAAATATCGGAAAAAAAAAATGTCTTTCCTGTGGAATGTGTTTAGCTGGTTCAAGGGGGAGAAGATCACCCCCTTAGGGAAAATCCTCCCTGGACAAATACCAGGGTTTGAGGCGTCCCCATATTTTCAATTAGCGACGATTATCGAACAATGGGGGCCCTTACGGGTAACGGGCAATATGTCCCCTTACCATCTAACTGAATACTTTCAGGGGTTGCAAAAAGATATTTTGACAACCAAAGAAAGGCAAATGGCTGCATCCATGGCTGCTTGGCCTTTATTGAATGCTTTAAATCAGGCAGAGGTTAAATCAGATAAGACTGAACATGAAAATCAATTATTAAAAGCCCGCATTGAAAAATTGGAGGGCGAAATTAATCTATTAACGGGGAAAAATTCATCATTTTTTTCAAACACCCCCCAAATTAGATATATTACAATGGATGATAGTAAGGATCCTGAAACATCGGATCAAACTAAGGTCACTAAATCTGACCTAGAAGAGCCACTTAAGACGGACTTATTAGAAGTCCGTCCTATGATAACCCAAAAAACAAAAAAAAGTCCAGGAGCGACCAGCAGGGGTGCCTCCTGATCAATGGACCCCTGCTGACTCCTATTTACACGTAACAGCACGTCCATATACGCCCACCGAACTTATGGATCTAGTACAGCGCTTCAGGCAAAGACCAAGGGAAAGTGTCCCAGCCTGGCTGTTACGATTATGGGACTCGGGAGCAGAAAGTGTAATAGTTAGCGGCTCCGAGGTATCTAAACTAGCAACTATAACAGTCCATCCTGCCCTGAGGCAGAGATTGTACTCAGGGTCCCAGTTCCCTGAAGAGAATCATTCGATCGTAGATTGGATAATGGCTGCCTGCCGTATGGTATGGTCAAATAAAACAGACATGCCAATACATACAGGAATGTGGTCTTCTATGGAAGACCTACAAAATTATATCCGGGAACTAGGCATGCGAGAGGCTGTCTATGAAGATGTATCTGTTAGTCCGGACATGGTGAAGTTTTCCGCGGGAATGAGGGACCTAATCTTACAACAGGCTCCCTCACATATGTATGGAACATTGGTTTCTATATTGAATCCTCTAGTGGCCGCAGAGGCAGCAGTCCAGCATGCTGCCCAATTGGTAGCGGACCTGGGGGAAACGGAGCGCCTAAGAACCAAGCGCAATATTAGAGTAATTGAAGATCCTGAAGTTTTTCCAATAGCCCGAGCCAGGAGATCGGCTCCACGAACCCCTCGGGCGGGACCCATTAGGGTGTCCCGAAAACAAATGTTTAATGATCTACTCCGAGCAGGTGTTCAATTTGCCAAAATTGATGGGCAGCCCAATCACGTTCTGCTTCAGTTGTGGAAACAGCTGAAGGATGAACAAAAATTTCAAAACCGCCCCAAAAGACCGGGGATAAGGCTTATAGAACGACGACCAACAACAGTTTGGAATCTAGAAGACTTTATCGTGCCAAATAGGAAAAAGAGGCCACCTCAGGTGCCTCGGGTCACAGTACCAGAGGCATCAGAGGTAAAAGACTTGAATCTGGCCCAGTTTATGGCGTGATGAGGGACGTCAGTCACCCTAGGGCCTCTAGACGGGACCGGAGGCCCTATGTGGAATTGACAATATATTGGTCCCGAGAAAATGTGCAGAAGGTTATGGCCCTCGTTGATACGGGGGCGGAAACATCTATAATTTATGGAGACCCAACAAAATTCAGAGGGAACAAAGTAATGATTGGAGGCTTTGGGGGACAGACCGTTCCAGTCACCCAAACTTGGGTAAAATTGGGGGTCGGGCGCCTCCCACCACGGGAGTACAAGGTATCTATTGCTCCAATTCCGGAGTACATATTGGGAATTGATATCTTGTGGGGTCTGGCTCTCCACACAACAGTGGGAGAGTTCCGGTTGCGGCAGAGATGCATTAGTATCCGGGCAATTCAGACAATATTGAGAGGCCATGCAAAACATGAGCCTATTTGTCTGCCCAAGCCACGTCGGATTACTAATGTAAAACAGTACAGACTCCCAGGTGGGCAGGATGAAATAACAAAAACAGTGCAGGAATTAGAAAGAGTGGGTATTATAAGGCCTGCACATAGCCCGTACAACTCCCCAATATGGCCAGTGCGAAAATCGGATGGAACATGGAGGATGACAGTGGATTACAGGGAATTAAACAAGGTCACGCCGCCCGTTCATGCAGCCGTACCCAATATTGCCTCCCTAATGGACACACTAAGTAGAGAAATTAAAACGTATCACTGTGTCCTAGACTTAGCGAATGCATTCTTCAGTATTCCGATTAGTGAAGAATCACAAGACCAGTTTGCATTCACATGGGAAGGCAGGCAGTGGACTTTTCAGGTTCTGCCGCAAGGGTACGTGCATTCACCTACTTTTTGTCATAATTTGGTGGCGCGTGATCTGGCTAAGTGGCAGAAGCCACATAATGTAAATTTATATCATTATATTGATGACCTCCTGTTAACGTCCGATTCATTAGAGGCGGTGAGACAAGCAGCAGATTTATTGATAGCTTATCTGCAAAAGAGAGGGTGGGCTATAAACCCACAGAAGGTGCAAGGTCCGGGGCTATCTGTAAAATTCCTGGGAGTAATTTGGTCCGGAAAAACCAAAGTACTACCCAGTGCAGTAGTGGATAAAGTCCAAGCGTTCCCAGTCCCTACAACATCAAAACAGCTACAAGAGTTCTTAGGTATATTAGGGTATTGGCGCTCCTTTATACCTCACTTAGCTCAGTTGTTGAGGCCATTGTATAAGCTTACCAAGAAGGGTCAATCGTGGAACTGGGGGAAGGTAGAACAAGATGCTTTCCAACAGGCAAAGCTGGCAGTTAAACAAGCCCAGGCATTGGGTATATTTGATCCGACCCTCCCAGCTGAACTAGACGTTCATGTTACCCAGGATGGTTTTGGCTGGGGCCTGTGGCAACGCCAGAGTTCTGTTCGAACCCCCATTGGATTCTGGTCTCAGGTTTGGCACGGAGCAGAAGAAAGATACAGCATGATTGAAAAACAGTTATTGGCTGCCTATTCAGCGTTACAAGCGGTAGAGCCAATAACGCAAACAGCAGAGGTTATAGTTAAAACTACATTACCGATCCAGGGGTGGGTAAGAGATCTAACTCACCTTCCTAAGACAGGGGTGGCCCAAGCACAGACGGTAGCACGATGGGTCGCCTATCTAAGTCAAAGAAGCAGCCTGTCTTCGTCTCCACTCAAGGAGGAATTACAGAAGATCCTAGGCCCAGTGACATATCGCAGTGATACGCCGAAAGAACCAATGGTCGCTCCACCAGAGAAGAGCCCTGTTCAGGAAGGAAGATATCCTATTCCTGAAGATGCCTGGTATACGGATGGGTCCAGCAGAGGCAACCCGAGCAAGTGGCGAGCTATAGCATACCATCCCTCTACTGAGACAATCTGGTTTGATGAGGGGGATGGTCAGAGCAGCCAATGGGCAGAATTACGAGCCGTGTGGATGGTTATAACTAAAGAACCTGGTGATGGCATCCTGAACATCTGTACGGATAGTTGGGCCGTGTACCGGGGGCTTACTCTGTGGATTACGCAGTGGGCTACCCAGGAATGGACTATCCACGCCCGACCGATCTGGGGGAAAGACATGTGGGTAGACATTTGGAATACAGTCAAACACAGGACGGTATGTGTCTACCATGTCTCTGGTCATCAACCCCTGCAGTCACCAGGAAACGATGAAGCAGACACACTGGCCCGAGTTCGATGGATTGGGAATTCACAATCCGAAAATATTGCCCGATGGTTACATCAGAAGCTACGGCATGCTGGACAAAAGATAATGTGGGCAGCTGCTAAAGCATGGGGACTGCCTGTACAGCTATCTGATATCGTCCAAGCATGTCAGGACTGTGACGCTTGCTCGAAGATGAGAACAAGGCCGTTGCCTGAAACAACATCCCACATTGCTAGAGGATATAGTCCTCTTCAGAGATGGCAGGTTGATTACATTGGGCCCCTCCCTCGGTCTGAGGGGGCGAGATATGCCCTGACCTGCGTTGATACTGTAAGTGGACTGCTGCAAGCCTATCCCGTACCAAAGGCAAATCAAGCATATACAATTAAGGCACTCACTAAACTGATGTCTGCATATGGGACACCTCAAGTCATCGAGAGCGACCAAGGGACTCACTTTACTGGAGCGATGATACAGCGCTGGGCAGAAGAGAACAACATTGAATGGCGATTCCATCTGCCATATAATCCAACAGGGGCAGGCCTTATTGAACGCTACAATGGTATTCTTAAGGCTGCCCTGAAGACAGACTCTCAGTCCCTGCAGGGGTGGACAAAAAGATTATACGAAACCCTGCGGGACTTGAACGAAAGACCTCGGGATGGCAGACCCAGTGCTCTGAAAATGTTACACACTATATGGGCCTCCCCTCTTAGGATTCAAATTACAGGTGCTGATAATGAGGTAAAACCGCAGGTTGGTAATGACAATAATCTTCTGCTCCCTGCCCCTGAGAATCTAAAACCAGGAATCCATAAGATAAATTGGCCCTGGAAGGTGCAAGTAGGACCCAAGTGGTGTGGCCTACTTGCACCTTGGGGGAGACTATTGGAGGTGGGAGGTTCAGTTACCCCCTCGGTGATAGGTACATGGCCTACTGACATCGTGGTCAATACTCCGGTCTTTATTGCTAAAGGGACACCCATCATGTCCCTATGGCAGATCAGGACTCCTCCTCTGGTGCCAGATATAGTTATACAGCCACAGATATCTGGCCAGAGAGTATGGTATCGGAGGCCGGGACATAATCCGGTGCGAGCGGAAGTATTGACCCAAGACAAGAATACGGCCTGTATCTTGCCCTGGAGGGCAGACCTTCCTCTCCTGGTACCCTTGAAACATCTGTATTACTCTCCCTAAGATTCTAAGCCTCTAGGACCATCAGAGAACAATTTGTGTGGACTAATGAAACGCAAATGGACCTGCACCTCGAGATGGCTTGTCTCCAGTAACATCTATCAAGCACTGGCCCACGGAAGATCGTGAATACCCATCCAATCATCATTTGAATAACATCAGCATTCGGTGCGACGGGAAATTGTATCAGCGTCGCGTTGGGTCTCTGTGATAAGGGAAAACTCACCTAATCATTGGTTCACGCTGTGAAGGGGTGGAGTGTATGGGAGATTGGTAATCACAGCCTGAACCTCTGATTAATCAGCTGAGGCAAGTATGGGGTCAGCTGTGGGAGCACAGGTGAGTGATGTAGCTGTGCTCCCGGAAGGGGTGGAGCTTGACTCCATCCCCTCTGAGATCTCATTTAAGGGCTGACTCCCACTGGAGCAGTATCTCTTGGAGATCGCTCACCAGGGAGGACTGCCTCAGCTGCTTCAGTCAAGGCACCACCGTTGGTAGTTTTCCCTTTACTCATTCACTTATATACCTTCTGTACATTTTGTTTCCATCTGTACATTTAAAACCAATACAACAGTCAGAACTTAGGATACAAGCAATTGATACAAATAACATCAACGCGGGAAAAGGAATTAAAGCAACCAAAGTGTCTAGATCCATGATAAAACACAGTGTCTACACCTTAGCCTGCCAAAGAATCCTTATTATTTAAAGGTAAGTTTATAGAGCACTGTGTAACCATCTTCTTCTGTAGGTTGTTGCTATATATCTGTTCTTCACAGAATATACAGTATTTGCTCAACCTCTCTGGTAATGCGTTCTTAATCCAAACCCACATGGTAAAGAATTATGTAAAGCTACAAAAAATATTTTCACTAAAAAAAAGTCGTTAAGGGAAACATTCGTGAGATGAGTAATTTCCAAATAATTTAATGCAATTAAATTAATTATCAATTTATTATTAATAAATTACTTTGTTTCAAATATCAACTGGGCACAAAGTTTACAATAACACAGTTCACTATGAAAATATGAACTAGTTCAGCATATTGTGCTTCCAGGTTTGTTTGTCTTTTCTTTAGACATTCTTTACTTCGATCTTGGCAATGGAACAAAGTACCAACCTTAAAACAATAGTCAGGAACAGAAAGGTAAAGATTACTTTCAGTGGTACTTTACTTTTCACAAAGGACGCCACACACTTGTCATCTTACCTCAGTGGTTCGAATACCAGACAGAGATGTTGTTTGTGGTAGAAATGCCTGAACAATCTTAGACAATGGAACTTGTCATCGGGATCTGCATCATTGAGCTTCTTCAAAAATTCCAGTTCTTTTAGGCCAGTTTTTTGCCTGCACACAAAGAAATACAATTAGAAAACAAAGCAAGTGAGATTCTAGCGCCTTGTTTAAACCTTGAGATTTACTTCTGCGGTTTTAGATGTCAGATTTAATAGTACTACATAATGTAGCACTGCCTGCAAAAGCCGCAGTAGTGGTTCACGGTTGGTGTCTACCCCTTGGTTATGTGTCTTTGATCACCTGTGATTATCTACTTATTCTTCTCCCACCTGTTTGTTTTTAAATAACGTGGCCACTTACACAGTTTTAAAAGTTTTAAACTAAACTGGCTGCAGTCAAGTACACACCCAAACCAAATTGTCTTAACACACCAAACTAAACGAGCTTATTACGTTTTGTTTTTCCCCTAAAAATTTCTAGGTACTATTCATATAGCTCAAAATAACTCAGTTGCACACAAACCAAAACAACTTTTAAGACTTCTGGTGTAAAACACATGGAAAATATTTCCATCTAAGTTATCTGTAATGGATAAGTACATAACGCATGACTGTAGGTATATGGCAGCAGATGCTGAAAATGAGTATTAGAGATTCTGAATCCTTACATAACATAACACAGTTTAATACAACATCACCCTAGCTAAGGGTCACTCAGTCTAAAAGACCTCCAGTGATTTTCTTTCCCATAGGCAGAGTATCATCACTTTTTCGTATCCTCTATGCATGCGCACATATGGAGAATATGCAAAAATAATTAACTGAAATGTCTTTCTCTAAGTTAGAAATGACTGACTAGTAACCATCCCACGGCTTCCCAAATGGATTTGATTCATCCAACCAGAAGTTTACAGTCCTTGATTCCCATCTCAAAAATCCTAGGACTGGGCAGACAACATAATCAATGTCAAGCTTAGTTCTTGCCACCACTGTTCCCTGCAGTTTTGCAAATGAGAAAGTGCCTGATGAAAATGCAAGTACCCTTCTCCTGTGAGTGCGGATACATAGTCCTCAAGCGCTTCCAATTATATGGCTCCTATTAGCAGAAAAGGCAGGAACCACAGCTGTAATCTGTTACTTCACTTGAAACAAAGGAAGATTCAAATCACATCATGAAAAACTTCCAAAAGTCTCACATGCTTTATTATAGTATTACTAAACAAAAACATTACTTACATAAGTTCGTTGTTCCTGATGATTTTAACCGCTACTTCTTGGTTTGCTCTTGCCATATCCCTGGCTCGTACTACATTACTGAAGACTCCCTGACCAGTGTAACCATAGACATTGTAACGTTTATCTAGAACTTCACCTATATTAACACCTGAAGAATAAAAATCAAGCAATTCAAGTAAGAGTTACGTGTTGTACGCACAGTGAAACATTTTATGAAAAATAAATGGTTCTAAATAATGTCAACAGTATGATCACTTAATTTCATAGCACACTAGCACCAGTCTTTGTGGAAATCATGGGCAACATCAGCAACTCTAAGTTTGGAATCCTTCCCTTCTTGAATTTAAAACCTGCATGCTCATTGTATCCATTACAGGTATATTTATTTTGGCCCTTAAACCTGCAAATGAGCCTTTAACACTGACCAGTAAGTAAAACATGCTCACTCACTCACTATCTCCATTCTGAATCCTAGATAATGACTACCACAAGTGCCACCTATATTCTCTTGGATGCTAGATTTCTTGGTTTCAGATCCTGGCAAGCATTCCTTCATTCCTTCCTTCCTTCATGAGGGTGATGTGACAGCTCTAACTATGGGCAGGTTTGAGTTTTACCCTAACCATAGTTTTATATCTAGGGGCAACTTGATGCTGCACAAGTATGCAAGAACAGAAAACTGCTTTGGGCACACCATATTCAGCACGGCACTCACAGCAGAATATTCATGTTAGAGCATTTCAGTACTTTGACATGAGGTTCCTTTCCATTTAGCATCCTCCTCCTTGCTACAGTCGCAAACCAATAAATGAAACTTACGATAATAGCCTTCTGCATCAGTCCAGTTATCCCTGAGATTGGGGTTTTCTTTGAAGTCTTTTCCAAACCCAGCAGCTCTTAGACGAGCACTCTGTAGCAAAAAGAGCAAATGAAACAGTTTTGCTTATGTGCTCTAGCTGTATATTTTCTTTAACGTTTACTTCTAAAAATCAGAAGTTCACATTACGAGGCACTTTTCTCCTACTGAATCAATGCTCTTCTCCACACTACAAACACATTTATCTTGTAGGAGAGAAGAACTACTGAACACAGAATGCTACTTAAATACCAGAGTTTGAAAACTGTTGCAAGGGAATGGGATAGGGACAAGCAACAGAACTATTATTAAGTATGAGAAATGAGACATGTTTCAACCATTACCTGCAATGAATTTATACAAGTCAAATTAGAACACACAGTTTGGACCATATTAATTAGTCTTACTTCTTACAGTATATTTGTAGTAATAAAAGCTTAGCAATCAGGGGGATAAATGTAACTGTTTAAGCCTCGAATTTCTTTCTGTTCATTCAATGCCACCTCACAAAATCCATACTGTTACACTTAGAATCACAGAAGCATTACAGTCGCTGCTGACATTGCTTAACTGAGCTGACAATATTGTCACAAATTCCAATTCATGAGTAGTAAAAAACATCTTTGACTGAACAATTTTTGTAGAGCAGAAATTGATTACTTACAAACCGTTTAAATCCCTACTCATTATCCCGATGTTTTTAAGAGCACCTAAACCACCACTATTCCTGCAGTATTTATCTTTCTCCTCCGGTGTGCCCGTGTGTGTATCGGTTTTATTACAGTGACACCTCCTGTCAACAATCTTCTGTGAGAACTAATAGATTTCATCTGCCATAAAGCAAGATTAACTGGAGAATTTCCATCTTAAAAGGAATTTGTTGCCTTGACTTTATTTCTCAGTGACTGCGTATCAGTAGCAACAAGTATTTAAGGGGCTGCTGAGACTTGCAAACTGCTTCAGCCTGTTTTGAGGAAAGATGCTGGAACAGTGCAAGAAGTAGAAATGGGAACCACGTCTCTTCACCAAAAAGAAGCCTCCACATCACTACAGCACGTCATGAGCAAATTAAAATACATTACACAGGCTTTCTAATTAACATCACGTGAACCTCTGAGGAAAGTACACATCTCTGAACGAACAGTAAAATGTGGCAACTTTAACATAAAAAGTTAGTATGAAGTTTGTTAGTGTGTGCCATCGCAGCTCTCATTTAAACAGCAGGTGAAATACCTAATTTGTTGTTTACTCTGGCCCAAATCCTACCAATTGCAGGTATTCTTTCACTGAAATATAAGAAGCTACTTTGTCTGCTTCAACTGATCAAAATATGAGAATTATCAAATCAGTTACTTTGCTTTTACAGCTCAGTGTTCCCACAAACCTCAAGTGACAGCAACCCTTCAATAAAAAAGCAAAGCAAGAAAAGAATCGCACATTTCATCTCCAGGGATTACCTACATCAAAGTACGCAGCAAACATATCATCTGATTCTGTGAACATATCCGGAGCCAGCAGTTTCTTCTGAGCTGAACCTTGAAAGGAAATTCACATTATTCCAGGTGAGGAATAGCGCACAGCAGTTAGCAATGTAAACTGTGATTTGATATTGATACAGTGCAATCTCAAAATCAACATGGTGGCAAAGTAAAGTATTTGCAAGAAAAGTTAGAGCTGATTTACATTATACACATAAAATGAGGTGGTCAAGTTCTTCAAAGCACTCAAAAAACAAAATAGTACCTCCTTGAAAAATTAAGTATAGCAGCTTTCAAGCAACTCACACAGCAGGAAGGAAAGGTACATACTTTGTATGATCCTCACAAGTGACTGCACAGAAATATACATTTATACTTCTTAATAAATGCAGACATGGTTTCAATGTACAAGTGCAGGATTTTCCGGTAATCACAAAGTATTTTACTAAAAACCAAAGTTGTAGAGCCCAGAAACTCTTTGGGAAATGCTTTTGTCAGCTACACACAAAGCATCTCATGGAGATTACAGTGAAAGAAAGATGAAGCTAATTATGTTTAAAAGACAAACAACCTTAACTTGGAGAAGATTATCCCTTTCTCACCTTTTAATCATCTTTAAAGTCCTAAAGACTTTTTAGTGGGTTGACAAGATAAAAACAAAGGACCATAAATAAAGTATTGATTGTTGAATGCAAACAAACTTCAAGCTATTTCATAATACACATGGCAGTAACATTCCTTTATGACTGCGGTCAGTCACAGGCACCAATTAGGATATTAAGCAAAGGTGAAAAACAAATGATTAAGCTTTGCGTTCTCCAGTATCCTGAGGTAACCACTTTCACACAAAATATCAATCTTCTGAAAGCATCAGAAAGTGCCATCCATCACACTAGCACTGTTGTTTCAAGGCACTGACCCTACTAGCAACTGCCTTAATTTTCTCTTTTAATTTCAATTACTAATATTTAAACTGGGTTGCAGTGAGCTACTAACTATTGCTATAGTGACTTACTATTGTGCCTTTATAGAAGGTCAAGTTATATATTGCTCTGGCAAAAAAGAACCCAAATGATCCTGTTTACTTCGGTTATAGCCACCTCCAATTCAGATACCTACCAATATACCAAAGTTCCCGCAGTGCACTGGTGTAACTCATCTTTTTTTCGAATCCTCTCTAATGTCATTAAAATGTCTGTATAGCTAACAGTTCCATTGCCGTATCTTTTAGTGGGCAAATTAGAAAGCAGTACATACATCTCACACAAAAAATACATTAGTGAGTGTTTCACATAAAAAGGACTCTGTTTCAACTTGTGCTGTGCTAACAGAGAAAAGGTGGACATGCTAGCAATGACTCTCAAAAGCCCCATCATTCTAAGCAACTTCAGATGTATGTGTATTCTTCAGACAGTTGCTCTAACCAATAAATAAATGAATGAAGTCATGGTTTGCAGCCCACTCCAAAATGAAGAGAAATAAATTAAGCTTCTAAGAAAAAATACACATAAGTGAAAAATGTTCATTTACAAAGAGTTGATCCTTAATTATCCAGTCAGGCATCATTAGCCGCTCTTCCATATTTATAGCATGAACTGTACTAAGGGTTACTAGAAATATGGAGAACACTTCGTTCTCATCAACCTCCTTAACAAACAAGCTTTATTATTTTTAATGTTATGTTTGAAATATCTTAATATTCAATACTGCAAGCTCTGTACAAAAAGTCAACATGCACCTAAGTCTAGAGGTATATATAAACAAAAGAATACATCTCTTTTGCATGGTTTTAATACACTGCATTAGAAGCGAGGTTTCAGATTCTTACCGTTGTTCTGTTCCACTGTCATGAGGTTGTGCTTGGCTTTTACTGATGCCTCAAAGGTGTCCACGTTTTCCCGTTCATACTCCTTCACATCAGCAGCTACCCTTTCCAGGATGTCATCTGGTGAATTTGAGCGGCTGCGTGTACTACTTTGAGGACTGCTTGGTTCAGATGGCACAGATATATTACTATCTTCTGTTTGGCCCTTGTATTTCTGAACAGAAACACGATTATTAACTTCAGCATTACAGCTTATCACAGCTTAATTATTTGTATTTTCATTCCTAGTGGCTTGTGCTGAACATTAAACCCTTGCTTTCATAATCATCTACATCTCTAATGGCAAAAGATCATTTGTAGAATTAGATATCATAGAAAGATCACGTAGTTCCAATCCCCCCTGCTATAGGCAGGGACACCTCCCTCTAGACCAGGTTGCTCAAAGCCCCATCCAGCCTCACCTGGAACACCTTCAGGGAGAGGACATCCACAGCCCCACTGGGCAACCTGTTCCAGTGTCTCACCACCCACACAGTAGAAGATTTCTTCCTCATATCAAAGTTTAAATCTACCCTCTTCCAGTTTAAAACTATTTTCCCTTGTTCTCTCACTACGTGCCCTTATAAAAAGTCCCTCCCCAGCTTTCCTGTCAGCCCCTTCAGGTACTGGAAGGCTGCTATAAGGTCTCTTTGGAGCCTTCTCAAAGCTGAACAGCCCCAGCTCTCTCAGCCTGTCCTTGTAGGAGAGGTGCTCCAGCCCTTTGATCATCTTCATGGCCCTCCTCTGGGCCTGCTCCAACAACTCTGTGTCCTGCTTGTGCTGGGGGCCCCAGAACTGGATGCAACTGGATACAGCTCATGAAAACTCAATTCCGCTACAACTCAATAGAACTGAAAAGGTGCATGACATTTCAGGCTCCTCTGTATTTCTGTATTTCCTTCCTTGTGCCTGACATAATGTTAGTACTGACAGATTCATTATGACAACATTTTGGCAAGCAAGGATTAAAATAAAGTACTTAGGAAATAATTCAGTCATTGTTCTGAAGGATTTTATCATTAAATTTATACTAAAAAGATAAAAAAGATAACCTTTAAAAGAAGAGCCTACTTGTGCTTTGCAATTAC
Organism: Excalfactoria chinensis; assembly: GCF_039878825.1. Taxonomy (NCBI): domain Eukaryota; kingdom Metazoa; phylum Chordata; class Aves; order Galliformes; family Phasianidae; genus Excalfactoria; species Excalfactoria chinensis. The sequence goes on along the minus strand of NC_092826.1, from coordinate 79,221,488 downwards.
ATCCCCTCGGCCTGGACTCAGTCACGCACTACCCTGTCACTACTGCCACCTTCTTACCAGAAACAAGACCTTCATGGCAGTGAATACAAATGTCTGACTGAATACATTCTTGACTTTCATGAGGGGGGAAACCAATTCAGTTGCTCTATGAAGTTTCAGAAAGGGACAAGTTCTATTTGAAACAAGCTCACCACTTTGATTAATTGATATCTAACAGCATTAAACTGATATTATAATATCAACAGCACAGCCCTGAGGAAAACCTATAGATGAGAATAAATGAGAGTATTTTTAACATGTCACATCATAGGACTGCCAGAGAACATTTGATTGTGACATGAAAATGACTCACGGGAGAGTTGCTTCAGTCTTAGAAGTGATGATGCTGTGCAGTAGAAGTGTAAGCTTTGACCAAGACTAATCTCTACAATAATTTAATTGGGAAAAAAATAGTAATAGTGAATGCTATTGTAATAGGCTAATACCCTTCTCCTTTATCGCACTTCACACTAAAAACATATTTCTGTAACCCATGCCATAATACAACCCCACGTACCTGAACGATTGCTTGCCGCTGTAACCTTCGCTGTCTTATTTCTGCTTCTTCATCCTCTTCTTCCAAATCAAAATCTTCGAGACTATAAAAATATAATTACTTTTTATATAGCATCATAAACACGTGATTGCGTACTGAATCCTACTAAATGCTGCTTTTGAGTGCAGAAAGCACACAACAGAATATTGAACAAAAATTGTTAACCTGACTCAGAAGCAAAACGTATTAAATCCCAGTGTGTATATTCATATTTCCTTGCTGAGAAAACGTATCCACTGATAGCTCATTGAGAGCGAGCGTTTCAGTCCCAACTGCACATTTGATTGTTACGAATGCATTATCTCATGCTGTCAGATTAGATATTTAGCAAATACAGAAAACAATTTGCTAGCAGCAATTAATCCTTCCAGTTTCTCAAGTAATATGCTGAGATACGCACAGACCAAATTATTTTCAAGACATTCATCAAGTTGAAATTAGAAACCAAACCACACATGAGCCCCACAAGGTCTGCCCACCAAACAACAGATCTCAATTATCCCAGTGGTAATTTGACAAGATTAAAAGTAATAAAACATGATTAAGGTTTTAAATGATGACCCAAAAAACTACAGTATAGTGTTTTAACTGGTTCCCCACATTACTAAACCTGCATATTTAAGACAGCGAGTTAGATCTTAAGACTTACTTCTCATCAGATGAAGACTCCTGTTCCACTTTCATGCCCTCAGAAAGACTACCTTTAAATTTGTCTTCTTTAACCTTGCTCCTACTCCTACGTCTGTGACCACCACGTGACCTGGACCTCCTTCGAAGGCGAGATCTACTTCTTCGGCCTCTATCCCTGGTAACAGGAAGAGGGATTTGTTTGCTTGTTTGTTTTGCTTTTTATTTTCTTGTTTTTTAAAAGAAAAGGAGGAAAATCAGTTTGTAAAACAAAGATACAGAGCAGTTCCAAGGAATACAACAAAGGAATTAATGAAGGACAAAATTAATCCAACTATGCCAACTTTTATATGAGTAGGGACTGAGAAATGCGTTATCTTTTTACACATAGGGTACCTTGTGACTCTTTTCTTTGTATCCTATAAAATGAACAAAAAAACCCCACGTGGTGTCTTTACCTCCTCCGAGGGGACCTACTCCTCCTTCGTGGAGATCGGCTGCGTCGAAGGGGTGACCGAGACCTCCTCCTAATGGGTGACCGAGACCTCCTCCGGGATGGAGACCATCTGCTGGGTGGGCTGATATCTTTTGATCTTTCACGTCTAGACAAAATGTCATCTCTGGTTCGCGTTCTTAAAATGAAGAAAAAAACACAGGAAAATAAGGAGCGAGCTGAAAACAAACCCTCCAATTCCTTCTAAAATCTCGCTTTTAAATATCTTCCTGCAGGTGAGGATCCACCAGATGGATTTCTGAATGCAGAAATGTGTACAGAGCTGGCTGCCCTCCACGTCCTTGTCTCCCCAACCTGGGAAATATGTGCCCACACATGGGTCTAGCTCAGGACAACTGTGGAAGCAGAGCCAGTTCACTCCCATGATAAAGCTAAGACTTTTTTAAAACAAAGCCTGCATTTATGCCTTAGATAACTAGCAGCCTGCTTTCGTGTTCATCAGAAGGAGTATTCAATGAATAAAACCTAAAACCAAATTCTTGAATTTTTCTCAGCAACTCTACAACATGGAGTTTAAATTTAGGGCAAAACTATTCCATGACAACAACTTCCATGTGATTTCCAATCTGGCCAAAAGAAGTGAACGGCTTCAGCACTCCACATACTGTAGTATTGCAGCTAAAAACAACCATTCTTCTCAATTAACACTTCTCAAATTAAAACAACAACCAACACTTGATTCCATGTTCACTCTTGTCTATACAGATGCATAATTATTTAAGGGGAAAAAAATCCTTAATGAACCGAGCATATTAAAAAGCTTAATGGCATCCCAAGTCAGCAAGACTTCAATCCAAAACAGAAGTTAAAAACATTTGACAGCTACTCTGAAGAGGCTGCAATAGAAAGACTTGGAAAATATTTCCACTATAGTTCAAATAAAAGGTTACTACTCCAGGTCTTTTGTTTTAATTTCTTTTAAATTGAATCAGGACAAGTTATTTCAGGTGCTGCATCTCATCAATGAACGGTCTCTCGGGTCTGAGAGATCAACTCTACCTGTTCTGTAATTATGTTTTTGTTTTTTTTGAGTGACTGCTGTCAACAGCTCCAGTTTACCCAGCTGCATACAATGAACACACATGCAGAACTGACGGATAACAGTAAACAGAAAGAAAAACAAAGCACACGCAGAAGCAGTGCTGGTTTCTGCAAGAATGATGGAGGAGACTTGATCCCCTTTTCGCTTCTAATTTGTCACATTCTTGTGAACAGTGTTACAAAAAAAAAGCCACATTATCAGATGCACTGGCAAGCTTTCTAGTTTAAAATGTGGTGGTGCCGCCAAAAGCCGATCAAATCAGCTGCAAAAAGAACCCCAATCAGTTCAGGGATCGCACGCATGTGACAGGAAGTAGAAAGTGATTAAGAAGTCCTAAGTAACATTGCACAGTAACATACTGCAGTCAGAGAACTAACAAGTATCTTACACGAGTGGAACGCTGGAAGCAAAGATGAAAAATCAAATTCCTGGGAACCTGTGGTTGAAAACACTCACTGGAGCTCCTGAAGTTACCTGGCAGCCTGGGTAGTTATAAGCACTTAAAACTCCAACGTGGGAACACTGGTTCAAGACAGTTCATGTTCAATTCCAGTAGAAAATATTCCTCAGCAGTCCCCCACTCACCAGCGTAGCAAATAAAACCGTATTACTGAAGTTACTCTTCTGTGAACTTAGTAGCAAATTTCTAGACATGTGCTTCACTTGCAGTAGTGTTTAGACAACTAAGTCAAACTGGCTGCAATGTAACAGCCTGCACTGAAATGCAGTTTCACTAGAAATGAAAAGTGAAACTAAGACAGGCAAGAAATATGTCGAAGGAACGCAGTGAAGTGCTCATTCACCAGGAACTAGTCAGATAAACTGGTGCCATTTGCAATACTTGCTTCATCTGGTTAACACCACAAGGGCCATTTTCCAAAGTACCCGCAGTGTTGCTTGTCAACAGTATATAGGCAAAGCAAGCCAGTAATTGTGCCTGTGGAAAATACCCCATGTTTGAAACGTTTAAAATTACTCGTCAAGATGCAACGCTGCGCTCCTTTGCCTGCTGAATTGTTTTGTTTGATACAGCCATGCCCACAGCTGCAGCCACCCCTTGCCCTACACCATCACGGTGGTGGCTCTGTCCCATTGAGCAGCCCAGTCTAGCCCTCGGCATTCACCCATTGCTGCAACAAACACATAGTGGTGTGCGATTGGAACTGCCTGGGCTGGAGCCAGGGGAAAGCACCGTAGTGCTGATTCCACCTCTCCTGCTCATCTAACACACTCAATGGAAGTGAAACCCGCAGGTATTACACATTACATGTGCTTAAGCATCTTGGCAAATACCGCTACGCTTAATTTGCAAGGAAATTGCGTCAGTTTTCAGAGTTAACAATTTAAAATACATTATATGCAAAAACATGCAGCCAAATTCAATGCATATCAAGGAATGCTTTACAGATAAACTAGTGGAACTGAAAAAAGTCTGTCATCTCAACAAATTTTTCCTTAAAAAGCCCTCTATTACCTGAGAGAAATATCCCTCACTTCACAATCATGCCTTATTCATGGCATCAACTTTGGTAAGCATGTACATTTGTGAGCAACTGTTTTCAAGGAAGAAGTACAGGAGGAATAAGATTTCAATAAAAACCTCTGGTGGACGCCTCGAGAGCTCACTAAGAATTGCAGCCACTGCCCCCAAACCAGTCTGATACTTTAATTATACTATGTATTTTATATGCGGCCCGAGACAATTCCTTATCACTTAACACAGCCCAGGGAAGCCTAAAGTTTGGACGCTCCTGGTTTAATGGGTAACACTGACATTTAAGAGGAGAGGGAAGAAGGTTCTCCTTCACGGGAATTCCTGAAAACAACATTACTACTAACTTCAGAACCAAAACAGAAGCTGAAATCCAAATTCAACACAGCAACAAAAAGCAGAACCTGAGCTACAAAAGTTGTTCCCAGTACTGGCAAGAACAACAAACAGCAAAGCTGACTTTGTGTGTCTGACAGCTGGGGTTAGTATTTTTGAAAGATGACTATGTGTAACAGAAACTCATGATACAACACATAGCTCTTCTCAGAATGAAAGAGAAACACCAAGCTAGAAGACAGTTCATCCCATAACACTTGCAATGGCTCGTGACACTTTTAAGTTACCTGGGAGATGAAAGACGCCTCCTTTCCGATTCTCTTCGTTTCCTTTCTGCAGATCTACTCCTCAGCCTTCTAGCTGGAGATCGGGTCCGAGAGGGGGATTTACTCTGTTTAGATCTACGATCATTAAAGAGAGGGGATCTGCTTCTTCTTGACTTTTCACGTGGCTTAGGAGACAAGCTTCTTCCTTTTGGGCTTCGGCCAGGTCTTCTCGGGGACCTGTTTTCTTTCCCTGAAGAAGCATCTTTAGAAGGAGATTTAATTGGCTTTTTATCTTTGTCAGTCTCTGATCGCCTAGATTTTCTATCTTTGGACCGCGATCGTCTATCTTTGGATTTGCTTCTGAGTTCTGCTGGAGATTTGGATTTTCTGCCGCGATCTCGACTTTTGCTTTCATTTACAACTGGAGACTTCCTGCGATCTCTTGATTTACTCTTATCGTCAGCCTTACTTCTGTCTTCTGGGGGAGATTTAGACTTCCTATTTTTCTCCTGAGATCTTCTTTTAAGCATCGGAGATCTTGATTTCCTCATCTGATCTTGAGACTTACTTCTTTTACAGGGGCTTTTGGATTTTCTCCTCTCTTTTGACTTGCTTCTAGTCGTTTTCTCTTTGATTCCATCAACTGCTATCTTGCTTTTCTTTTTGTCAGATCTGTGCCTAGTCCTTTCTTTTGATTCACTCTTATTTGCTTTTTTGGAACTAGCTTTATTTTCCACAGGTTCTAATTTCCCCTTAGTGTTTGACTTAGTTGCGGGTCTGGTTCCATTTCGCGCCTTGTCATTAATTTCCCCCTCTTCTTCAGATCCCGACTCATAACCTTGTAATATCAATCCCATACCGGACTGGACTTTGCCTTCCATTAATTCATTTTCAAGTTCAGCTTTCAATAAAGCCCTTTGTTTCTCCAAGTCTTCCAGAGGAGCTAAAAAATCAATTTTAGTTCTTTTTGCTGGTCCATCTTCCTTGTCGGAGGTATCGGCTACCTCTTTCCGTTTATGTTTCTTATGTTTGTGTCTGTGTTTATGTTTTTTGTCCTTATCTTCCTCTGAAGAATGTTTATGTTTCTTGTGTTTACTTCGGTGTTTGTGTTTCTTTTTTTTGTGCCGGCTGTGCTTGTTTTGAGGTTGATCTGCTTCTGACACTTCCCCATTTTCTTCATTTGTACTCTTCTCAGATGCATTAGCATCCTCAGCCCTGCAAAAGAGATAAAAACTACCCATCAGTACGGGCAATTCACAGCAGCCCTTAAACTCAGGTTAGTCTGATGGTCTCTTTCGCGATAGAAGCTAACTGGTATTTAATTATCTGCTTTTGGAGAATTAGAAATGTGCGAGCAATGTAATAAAGTTGTAAGAGCGGGTGTAGTTTGTCACAGACAGACAGCTATGACTGCAAAAAAAGAACTAACTACTAGCTTAGGAAGATGGAGCAAACGCACTAACAAAATAAACCACGCAGGTGAAACCAATGCTTCAGGTTATGGTTCAGCACTGCCAGTATTTGGTAATAGCATACAACAGTGCTGCACATTTATACCTCCTGTTAGTCCAGTATCTGTCTTATTCACTGCTCAGTTCCTATGCCAAACCCAAGCCATGTCCTCTACAAGTACTTTCAAAAGATAGAGAGCAGTTGTCCTCCAGAGATCAAAACTTATTTCAAGGGATGATTCTTACCCCCTAAGTAAACCATCCCATGCAGTCTCACGCACAGCAGGCTGATCCTCTTAACTATCAGTCCTATCTGTATGTGTGTACACTTGTTAGACAACACAGAACTGTTCTGATCCTGCATTTCTATATGCAGGAACAGTATGCAAGAACGGGATAAATTAAGAACACCTAATTTCGGAAAAGCTTTCCAATAGAATCCAGAAGCCTGTTAGCTTCCTGAGGGAAAAAACAGTTGTTCTCTTTAGAGCTGTAAAATGGCATTGGACAAAAACAAAAAAACAAAGAGAAAATAATCATAGAACAGGTTATTAAAATCATAACAGTGGTTTCTTAAAAAAAATAACCTCATTTCAATTAGCTGATGACAGCAACAAGCACTTCAATTAGACAAGAACTTCAAAATTACATAATCCAGTCCGCACACTTTCCACGCTCACTTTTATTGTTTTCCTTAGAAGCTGAAATTGGCTTATCGATAAACATTAACGGCTCTCGGCAAATACCTTCAGAACATCAATTACCAGCTACAGCGCGATGGATATTTGCCTTTTAAAATCTGCTGCCAAATCACCTCCTAGATGCCAGTATTGCCCTTCCGCAAACTCAGCCCACCTGCACTAGTTTTGGAACTCGCTCTGGTATCTTAAATACCGCTTTATCCCCAGCCTCGTTCACTGAAGGGAAGTTCACGGGGTGTGATGGTCACAGCTGTGGCGAGATGCACACAGAAATGTAGAGATACCCTCAGAACACCGCTAGGTTCATCCTGCGGAGGTCTCTGAAGAATATGACCAACGATCCATTGGCATAGTCGCATCAGAATTATTCCTTGCCAAATAAAGGACGGCACCTCACTACAAATTCAATTAGCGTCCTCCTCATTAAGGACAGGATCCCCAAGCAGCACAGTTCATAATTATCTCCTATGTGAGTTAATGCAAATTCATATACTAGAAAACAATCCGGACTTATTATAGGCAGTATATGCTGAAATAATTTGCTGAGACCATCGATACTTTATTGCTCCAAAATATCCTCATTCCCTTTCCAAGGCAGCAGCCTATTTGAGTTAAAAACATGCAAGCTTCTAACATTAGTGCTAATGCTGCACGTTTCTTCTTTTACATCCCTACCACTAGTGCTGCTCACCCAACCCGAGCATCAAGGAATAAGGGCATTTTTCTTAACTGCCCCCTCCTGTCACCCCACATCACCACACAACACAGTATGCAGAACAAGACAAACCGCCTCCAGAGGAGTTTCTTTAATGTTACGTTTGGCACAAGAGATGCGCACACACACACACACACACAAAAGTAGTAGATTCGAAACTTTCTCAATTCGGGTCTGCAGCCCAGAGCAATGAGTTAGCAAAAGGGCAGAGGAATGTGGCAAGGAGCACGTTAAGGTGACTGTGCATCTATTAAGACTTTTCAGCTGTGAGGATCCCCTGTTAACACATTCGTATTTTTTCAATATATTATAAGAATATCGCAGACAGCAAAACTCAGGTCCATTCAAGCCGCTCCTGAGAATCCTCCTTCTGACAGCATTAAATCACAGCACAGTTTGGGCTGGAAGGGACCTTAAAGCCCACCCAGCCCCAACCCCCTGCTGCGGGCAGGGCTGCCACCAGCCAGATGAGGCTGCTCAGAGAAACAGTTCGGTGCTACTCTGTGCTCAGGCACTGATTTATTTCATGTAGCTCCATCCAAACATGGACTAACTTTTAATTCGTTTAACTGCTCCAGAGCTGTGATTACACGGAAGAGAAATCTTGTAAGCAGATTCCAGAAGGTGATGAGGCCACGAGGTATCTGCATGCTTCTCTAGGAGGAGTTGTGACATCTGCATTACAGCACCAACTTTCCTTTATTTTTTGATGTTCAAGGCAAAGATTTACGGTAAGTTCAGATTTGCAGTGATTTCACCTATTCGCTCCCTACCTTTGGGCTTTCTATCCGAGTCGTTACTTTATTTCCCTCATTTACGGTTCCCTACAGAGCACTGGCCGCAGTTATCGGCGCGCTCACGTGTTCTACGAGGTTCACACACAGACGAGGAAAAGCAGCGAGTGCGTTTTCAACCACTTTCATACGGCAGAAAAGGAGAGCGCACAACAAGCGTTTCACGAGCCCGAGCGATGCCGAGGAGCCCGAAGTCGGAGCCCGAAGGCAGCGCGCAGCCCCCACCGCCGGCAGCCGCCACTCACGCGGCGGGCCGGAAGGAGGGGCCGGCGGCGACAAATCGCTTCTTGCTTCCAGCGCTGCCTGCGCTCTTCGTACCGCGAGAACCCGCGGCTCGGGGAGCTGGGCTGGCCGCGAGGCGGGCGGCGCTCAGCAGCGGAGCGGGCCGGCCGGGCCCAGCGGGGCGGGAGGCGCACGCGACCGGAACACGCTCCCGGCGCCGCTTCCCCTCCCCCTCCCCGAAGGCCCATCCGCCGAGCGGCCTCACCCCGCTCCCCGCAGCACACCGGGCCGCGAACGGCTCCGGCAACCGCGTTCGCACCCCTCCCGGCGGAGCGGCGGCCCGCCACCCTTTCCCTCTTTCCTTCCCCCCGCCGCCTCCGGCCCGGCCGCCCCGCTGCCCGCCGCCCCTCTCCGCGCCGGGGCCGCTCGCCGCCTCCCCCCGCCCCGGGGCGCCGCGACGAGCTGCCGCCCCGGCCGCCCTCCCGCCCGTCCCTTACTCAGGCGCTCGCTGTTCGGGTTCTGCCGCGGCGGCCATTTTGAACTTCCAAACTCCTTCGCTGCCGCTGGGGAGACGCGGGGCCGCGGCGCACGCGCAGCCGAGCCGCCGGGAGGGGTTGGGGATGGCGGGGTGGCGGCCGCCGGAAGCGAACCCCGGGCGCGGGGCGGGCTGCGAACCGCCGGTACCGCCCTCTGCCCCGGGGCGCGCGGGCGGCGGTGCGGAACGGAGGGGGAGCCGGCGGTAGCGGGACTGCTGTGGTGTTGCTCCGTTGGCTGTGGTGAAGACGGCTTGCAGGGGACTCTAAGCGTTCTTCTGCTGGTTTGCCCACCGGCACCGCCTGAAGATGAATGAATTTAATTGCGAACGCGCTGCGCTCCGTCTGCGAAGCCAAGGGAACAAAACCTCTTCCAGGCGCTACCCCGCGGTGTCTGAGGGCTCCGGACCCACGTTGCTGGCCCCGTACGAGCGCTGCTTGTTCCAGCATCAGAAGCAAGATCACAGCACACCTGGTTCCGTATTCAAGGTCAGGCTGGATGGGGCTTGGAGCAACCTGATGTACCGTAGGCGTCCCTGTTCATTGCAGGGTGTTGGACTAGATGGCCTGCAGGGATCCCTTCCGATTCAAATGGCTCTATGATTCTAGTCAGTCCTAGCATGGACCAAGGTGAAAGCGTATCATACAGCTAAGAGATGAAGTTAACCAAGAAAATAAAGAAAACGCCTGTCTAGTTGCCACTGTTGGTGCCAGATGCTGTGATTTGAGCCTGGGGAGTCAGAGCAGTAATTCACCTGCCCTCACTCTTGTGAAGCCATGAACGGTTTGTTCAGGGAAGAAACAGAGTGGTTGCAGCTTGAGGAGCCCCAGCCTGCAGCGTCTGCTTCTCTTTCAAACTCTGTGGGCTTCAGCAGAAGAACAAAGGTGAAGAAGCAGCCCAGGCAATGACACCTTTAAGCCTGTGTCGTGTTTCCAGTGTTGGATCTCGGACTATGGTTTGGCTCCTAAAGCTAAACTGAAGGCTGAAAGTTGCAAAAATCAGAAGAAGGCTAGATGGAATGGTAGACGGTTAGCTCGTCCCATGAAGGATGTCTGCACCTTAAAGCTGGGTTGCTGTAATGTAGATTGAAGTGGGTCCTAATGGAAAGTCTGTTAAACTTACCCAAGCAGATGCAAGTAACTTAGCAGGGCTTCCTCCATGGAGGTGTTTTATGTCATCAAATGCCTGGAAATAACACAAGAATTCCTCCAGGGGAAACTTTACCTCCTTTGGTGCAAGAAGTATTCATCACCACTTGAAAATGAGCAGGTGAGAAATCTCCACGTAGCTTGCCATTAAAGGGATCCATCCAAACGTCTTTGCTTTGATTTTGCCAGCAAGTCAAATAGATTTCTTACAGTAGCACAACTGCCTCAGCTATATACTTGTTGCATGTAACTTTTCATGGTCAAGGGTAATTAGTAGAGACTTTCAGCATGAGGTAAACTGTTTGCATCCGTGCTGCCTGTGTGACCAGAAGGGGTGGAGCCACCCTGGGCTCACATAAAGACCACGAGTCATTTACCTGGTATTGCTGAGAACATGTTAGAAATGATTTTGCTTTTCTGTGAGCAAAAGAAGGTGATTTGCCCATGTAAAACCATGAGTTTAGTGCTTGCCTTGAAGTTGCTAATTGATCTCTTGAAAAATCTGCTTGCAGGGGTAACTGAATGTTTTTCTGCTTATGTGGTTGGTGTTACAGATGATCTGCAGTGACTGTTATGGCTAATAGAGACCATAGAATCATTACTAAGATTATCTAGTCCACCTATTGTGCCCGCTGACCTGTATTCCTTAGTGATACACCTATGGTTTATTAAGCACCTCTAGGGATAGTGACTCTGCCACCTCCCTGGGCAGCCTGTTCCAGTACCTATTTAGGTGTTTCCTAATATCCAACTTGAGCCTCACTTGGCACAAGTGAAGGCCATTATCTCTTGTTCTGTCATTGGTTAACTGGGAGAAGAGGCCAACGCTCTGCAAAGTCTTGCCACCTGGGTTGGACTGCTGGTTGAATTCTAATTGCTTCAGTGAAGTCAGTGCATAATGTCTATAGATTGAGGTGATGGCATACAGGAATGCTTTGGAAGTGAGCAGTAGTCAGATAAGAAAACAGTCAATGTCAACTACAAGTATGTGGTGTAACAGGGTTCCTGTGGTTGCGGCTGGGCCAGACTTTGCATCTGTGTTGTGGTATTGGTTTTAAGGACTTTACTCTGCTGTTGATGTTTGCAGTCTGCTTGTTTACCTTTGGGATAGGTAGGGTTGTTCTGAAATATAACTCTTAGTTATTGGCTAGAGATAGACTGCAGAAGGCTGTAGCAGAATTTCTGAAGGGAAAGTAACTAAAAAGATAAGAAAGTCATTTATAGAGCTGGAAGCAGGGAGCGTTTTTCTTGTTTCACAACTGCAATCTCTCCACTTATGTAACTGAAAGTAGACAGCAGTGCTGCAGTCCACGCTAACTTTTGAGAGGAAAATGCAAAGAGAAAGTAGCTCTCGCTACTTACGTAACAGAATTTCCAAACAAATGATTATTACATTGAAAAGACTTACCACTACCTATCCAAGTAGTATTTCCTGAAGTGAAAGGAGATCTGTTTTGCACTGACAATTTCAATTTCAACCTTGCTTTTGCCACCAAAGCCCATGCAGCCAAACTGCGTCTTCATGATCGGGAGCTATGCTTTCTTCTGAGGTGCTGTCTATCTGAGCTGAATTCAGCCTCGCAGGGCATGAAAAAAGAGCAGCTTACAAAGCGCTTTGTAACTGCATGAAGCTTTAATTTAACAAAATATAGTAAATAACAATAACCAATAATCTGTTCCAGCTGGACCATGTAAGTCTATAGGGCCCAATGGGATTCATCCCACGTACTCCCATTTCTGTCTGATGTTATTGCAAGACCTCTATTTTCAATGGTTTTGGGAATCTGATAGTCCCAGCTGACTGCAAGCTGGCAAATATTGTCCCAGTTTTCACAGAGGGCAAGAAATAGGACCTTGATAATTACAGGCCTGTCAGTCTCATGTCAGTGAGACTGGAAAATTATGGAGGTTATTCTGGGAGTTAGTGGAGAAACACCTGGAAGAAAATGCAGTCATTGGTCAGAGTGAGCATGGGTTAACAAGGGGAAAGAAAGTCCTCTTTAATAAACTTTGACCATATTACCCAGCTGGTTGACTATGAGAGGCCACTGATGTTGTTGGATTCTGATAAAACTTTCAATACTGTTTCTCACATTATCCTTCTTGACAAAATGTCTGGCATACAGCTCAAAGGGCAGTGCTTAAGTAGGGTTACACCAGGCTGGTTGCTGGTTCCACAGGGCTCCACTTTTAGAGATGGTTCTCTATAACATTTTCTTCTTGGATATAGGACTTAAAAGTGTGTTAAGTTTGGATAACAGTAAACTGGGAGGAGCTGTAGAGAGGCCTTGCAAAAAGGTCTAGACAAGTGAGGGAGCTGGGCAATCACCAACCAGATGAAGTTTAGCAAAAGCGTGTGCTGGATTCTGCACGTGGAATGAGGCAAAAGACTGTGGAATGAGAGGCTGAGAGCAGCTCATGGAAAGAGGTCCGGGGGTTCTGGCTGACAGCGAGTTGAATGTGAGCTAGCAGTGTGCCATGGCAGCCAAAAAGGCCAACCATACTGTGGGGTACACCAGGCCCAGCACTGCCACCGGGTGAGGGAAGGGGTTGTCTCTTTGTGCTGTGCGGCTGCACCTACATTTGAAGGTGGCCTTTGAAGATGGGGAAGGGTCTGAAGGGCAATGTGTATGAGGAACAGCTGAAGTGCCTGCTCTTGTTCAGCCTGGAGCTGAAGGGAGGCCTCATAGCAGCGGCAGCTTCTCATGAGGGAAGTGGAGGGGCAGCGCTGAGCTCTGCTCTCTGTGATAGCAACAGGCCTGAGAGAATGACATGGAGCTGTGTAAGGGATCAAGTGGGGGTTAGGGAAAGGGTGGTGGGCATGGAACGGGCTGCCCAGGGCAGTGGGGACAGCCCCAAGTGTCAGAGTTCAAGGAGTGTGTGGGCAGTACTCTCAGACATTGCTGGACTTGATGATACCTTCCAACTTGGCGTGTGCTGTGACTATGTGTACTGTTTTTAAGGTGAAACAGCAGTTTAGAAACAAAATGAAGACAGTGCAGTGATACACAGGGAATGAAGATGCAAGCAACGTGGGATATTCATCCCTTCATGGTTTTGTGTTGATAAGAGTTTCCAGTTGGCTCATTTTCACCATTTTCAGAATGTGTCATTTTTAACAGTTCATAATAACTTGATTAGATAATGTTAGTTAAGAAAGACATTCTTTTTTTGGAGTTAGTAGCAGCAAATTTATCTTCAGTCATCAGAGTTTCATCTTATTCTATGCGAACTTTCTATCTGCAGCAGGTAAGGATTCTTCTTTCATATGACGAAGGCTTTGTGTTATCTCAAAATTTCACTGCTTTTTGTTAACTAACACAACCCTTCAACTGTGGAGAGAGAATACTGTAGTGCTTAATATGTCTAACCTAAAGGGTGCTTCAGGTTTGAAGCTTTTGTAGCCGTTTGACCAGAATATCAATGAGAATTCTGATACTAATGAGTGAAGGTCAGTCTTGCTCCAGGTAACAAATTCAGATCTATTTTGACAAAGAGTTCATTTTCTTTCTGATTAGTCTTGAACCTTCAATGATGTGTATACTGCAGTTCATACTTCTAGCAACTCCAGTTCCTCAGAAGTCAAACTGCAGTTCCCTTGACTTGTGGTACATAGGATAGAGCTGTGTGGAGTGACCCAACTGTGCTTCTCTGACTTCTAACGGATGTCTTTAGTTAATGAGATTAACAGAAGCAGGATGAACCTGACACAAAAGCCTATATTTGATGGGCTGCCATCAATTTCATCTAGTTCCATTCAAATATGGCTACCTTAAACGTTTCTTAAGAGCAACTTTCTAATCACGCTTGTTTTGTTTCTTGCAAGGGCAGTGGGGCATTCTTGTGGCATCTTGATGTTGTCAAATTTGACTTAAAGTTCACTTTCTTAATAGAAATAGAGGCTGTGTGTATCTAGAAGCAGTTCGTCTTCATGCTGATAAATTGCTCACCAAGGGTTAAGAGTCTATTCCTCCGAAAGCAGGGATGAGATGAACTGATAATGTGTGCCTGCATTTCTCACAGTTACTCTGTATTTTAACTGCAACTTTTACAAGTTCTATATTAAAACCACGAAGTATTATTTTCACTTCTCTAGATAGATTGCTTTGTTGCCACAGTTATTTATAACATACTCTTCTTCCTTGACTTCTGTCTTGCCTTTTGTTTGTTCAAATGTATGGGCCCTATCCCTAGAAACATTCAAGGCCAGGTTGGTTGGGGCCCTGGGCAGCATGATCTGGTGAACGACAACCCTGCCTGCAGCAGGAGGTTGGAATGGATGGATTTCAAGGTCCCTTTCAGCCCAAGATCTTCTGTGATTACTTCTATGAAACTGTATTGGCTGACATTTTTTACTTTCTGTACTGGTTCTTTGCTTTCAGCTGACATTTTTCTTCTAAAAGATCAAGTAAAGCGGTTCAGCCAACTTTCTGTGTTGCGCGTGGAAGTGAATTTAGTGTTCCCAGTGTTAAAGTGCTAACAGCAAGCATGTGGCTTTTATTTTAGAAGTCCTGCTAACCCATGGCTTGCAGGAAAGAGCCAAGTGTTTTTCAGATGGCGTCTTCTTTTAGTAGAATCGAAAGGGGTTCTCCTTATGCGGAGATCTGTTGAGATTTGACCTCTTCACAGCCCCTGAAAAATCCATTGAATACTGAGGACAACTTACTGTAGGAAGCTAATAGTGTTTCACGCTTTAGGGAGACAGGGATGAGAACTAAGAAAGCTTTCCTGTTTTCCTTTGGTTCTGAAGGTTTTGAATTTTTTGTGTAGACAGCAATTTAAAATAAATAAATGAATAAATCAGAATACCAAAGTGCAGTGGAACTGGAAAAAACCAGTGAGAAGCTGCTAGAGCTCAGGGTGAGATTAGGAAATGAACTCAAGTGAAATTTCATGAGAGGGAAGCTACTGCTGGGGGCTTGGCATGGAGAGCAAAGAATAAAATAGAATGGCACATCCTGGAGAATGAAAGTAACTTAGGTGACGGGATGGCTTGAAGTTGAGGGTAGGGGATTTTGAGTCTCAAATAAGCAAGCTAGCATTAATATAATAACATACATGATTGCTTCTTTTTAACTCTTGCTGACATAACTAAAAAAGAATTAGTTCAAGCATCAGGAGTTTCTGGTGTATCTGATAGTTGCAGTTGAGTCAAAGAGTTCAAGTGTAGATCTCCACTCTGAAATCTGCAACTTTTGACTTCTTAAATATGTTGTTTCCAAAAGTAAACATGTTTGATGAGTAAAGAAAGCTCACAGTAGAATTCATAAAGCGGAATACCCATCTGTGTAAGCATGTAGATACACTTTCAGAACATTCAGTTGCTTGACTGCATACAACCTTTTTTTCCTCCCAAAGTCAGCGCGTAGAATTGATAGTTGCTTTGTTAGACTTGGCTTGTTGTTTGATGACTGTTGAACGTATAGACAAAAAGCAATGAAAATAAGGTTGCCAAGCTAACTTTAATTTTGGCAGTTACTAATTTTTTATTTCTTATCTTAGCAAACTTAATGAGCTGCCAGATTGATTGTTTTCAAATATATTATGTGTTTAGGGAGATATGTTGGGAATTTATCTGAACATAGTGAAAGAAATTACAAAAAAATCCATCAACTTTATCAGAATATGCTGTATGTTCTTAGTTCTCAGGCTATGACATTGTGCAGCGCATTGTTATATGCCTGTATTTCTTCCTTAGAGAGAAGAGACATCTAGACCCTTTAGCCAGTTTCACCTCTATAACTGCATCCCATGTATACGCTGTGTTGGCGGTGTTGTATTGGTCACCAGACTCCACTGGAGCATAGAGCTGTCATAGGTTGTGTGGTGAAGGGTCAAGTGAGTGTTTATTTGTAATGCTTTCTTGAGTATACTGTATCAAGGAACACATATGACATGAGAAAGCTTGGTGGGCTTTTTGATGGTTATTTTAGTCTAAAAGTGGTCGCAGAATTGATGACTTAACCCTTCCACTGAGCCAAATGGTCTTTTCTGTAGATGAATGTATTCTCAGCCAGAGGTGTAATGCTTCTGTCTTTACAGGGTCTTAAGTGCATTACTTTCCTGTTGGTCTGAAACAAACAATGTCTTCTCAATCATGTAGCAGCTGAAAATTCTACTGAAGAAACTTAGAAAACGATTTAATAAAGTGTACATTTTTAGATACAGCTTCTGTACAGTGAAAGCATTTTATGTAGTAAACCCAACAGGTTCAGATGAGATGATTACTGAAAATCGTGTGAGTTTTTCACAAGCATAATACAGAATGATCTGCATGTTTTTTTTTCCTATTGGACTGATTTATGAAGATGATGCTATTTCAAGTGTCCCTTTAAAGCCGTCTTTCATCTGAAAGTATCTTAAGTCTTTTTCAGTCACTGAGGGTAATGTAAAAATATTGGTTGGTACTGTACTTCTGGGTTTCTTTGTGAATGAGTTTACTTAATTTATTTCTTAATTTCTAGAGCGGGGTTTAAAGATGAAATGAGAAATCACAAAACATCTCTGTCCCTTTTGTGTTCTGTTTGTGGTTAAGTACTCAAATCCAGACATTAGGTCAATAGACGTTGTGATTAAATTCATTGGAAGTAAGCAAATGAAAGAGAGGAAGAGAGGAAAGCTGAAGATAATCCAACACAAAAGCAACTAGAAAGAGGAACTGAAGTGGGTTTTTACACAGTACCTGTAATAAATATGGTCCGTATTGTAGCAAAACTTGCTCTTATGTTTGTTTTGATGTAAGTAGTTGTGTATGTCTCTACTGTAGAACAATCAATTATGGCAAGTCATTTCTTTACTGCTTGCAAGCTTACTTATTTTAACAAGAAAGCTTTCCACAGGTAGCCTGAACAAAATAAAGTATCTCGTTCAAATAATCATCTTCTGCTTGGTTAGTGATGGAAGCAGTCTTGTTTGAATAAAGCAATCAGAGACTGGTTGAAAGGTGTATACAAGGGTTGTTTTCTTCTTACATTTCATTACAACCAGTAATAAAAGAGCCACCTGGGATGTGCTTATTGAATTGCTTGTAGGTGTGCTGTGGGGCTTCTAGGCGTCCTGCACGTAAGCTAGATGATAAAGCTGTGACGATGTTCAACTTTTCTTTCAGTGCTATTTTTGTAACACGCGTATTTACTTAACCTGTTTATTCAGCTCTGCGTTTGTTTCAGTTACGCGTTTATCTGCAGTTGTGAGCGTTCACACGAAGACTTCGTCTGACCTCAAGAGCTTCCTCTCTTTTAAAGAAAGTTTTAGTAAGCATTTAATGCATTCCTATTATTCAGAAAACATCCTTTTTTTCCAGTGATAAAGAAGACAGTGATTCCTGGTAGCCGCCTGCCTGTGAGTTGACATGACCAATATTCTGATGGCAGCTTTCCTACTATTTAAAGTACATTCTGTTTCTACAGGCTTCTAAGTACATGAGTTTGGCTTTGAGGATGATTTTGCTTGTGGTTTTTGGCCAATGTATATGTTTATTAAATATTACATTACATCACAGTCTATTGTGAATCTGAATTTCCTGGTTTGAAGTCATTACTTCTCATGAGGGAAGAAGTAGATGCTTTTCTTGAATTGTTTGGTGAAAATTGTGTAATAGAAAAAAAAAGGCTTGAATAGTCAAAGGCTTGATTACTTGTAGTGAACTAGCAGAGTAGACTGACATGCTAACGATGTACCTTTCACATAGGCATCTCTTTCTTTTTTTTCTACTAAGTAGTTAACAAGCCTTGTCATAGTCAAGGCACGTTCTAGTTGTAACAAATTCAGGTAGCCAGGCTGCTCTTATGGTTGCATTGATGTATTTTGAAATAACTTGCCTCATTTTTCAGGTGTTTGTGAAGCGTTAACAGTACACGGTTAAACATTTTACATTGTTCTATAACTACAGCTCTTTTGATCAAGCACATTACGGCAATCCAGGCTTAGCATATAGGATTACATATGAGGCATGTTACCTGGTAAATGCTGAACACCTCTATTTCAGAAGCAAAAGGTGCATTTATGGAATAGGTCCCTTGAGCTGTCCCTGGAACTATGCTTCCAGTTACAGTAAAGGTTAAGAACTTACTTAAGTCAGATCTAGATACTAACAACTTGAGTTCTGCTGGGCTGTCTGTCCAGTAAAGCAAGTTTCAGGTTAACTCTGTTTCTTTCTAAAAACTTTGGAAGGCCAAATTAGCAACCTGTTGTGCTCCTTCACATTAAAGCCCCAATTCTGTTGCAGCACTGGCGTAACAAAGTCTTGTTGTGACCTGCGGCCAGCTCAGTGCAGTGTCAGGAGCTTAGGCTAAATTAGTGGTGAGAGAATGGCATGCAGATAGCCTGCTGTGCTGGCTGTGACTCTGAATGCACTGTCTGCGCTGCTGTGCACAGTTCCAAAGTGCCAAAGCAAGCAGCCTTGATTTCTCTTCTAACCCGGTAGTATCTCATTGTGCCCAGGTTGTTGCTTGCGCGGGAAATACTTTGGGAGTTCAGAAAGTATTTCAGAGTTAATATAATATAATATTTTTAAAATTATACTTAAAAACAAAGTCAAGCCTTTATACTAAAAGAGGTGTGTTGTCACAAGGCTGAGTTGTCTGAGAAAGGGAGCTAATAACCAAAGGCAGACCAGCTATTTGCCTGGCAGTCTTTATTTCTGTTTTCTCCAGAAGATGGCAGCAAAGGAGCAACACGGTGATGGCTTTTGCTTCTCAAACGCTTTGCAGTGTTCCTGTGGCTATGAGCCTCAGTGAAGTCTGCCTATTGCTGCAGGCATCCCGTTGGAAATGATGTCTTTTACCTATGGAACGGGCTTAGAAGTATGACTTAGGAGTCTTCATTCTTTTCAGCTTTAAAAAAGGAGTGTTTATTGAGTAAAATCTGTTACAAATTTATACTGGAAAGGTAGTTCCATTTGTAGGTATGGTATTTTTGACTGTGGTGTTAGGGGTGTGTGTATGTTAAAGGATGAAGCAGCAGAACAGCTGAATATATAATATTCATGTTATAGTATATATACATATATATAAATATATATATGTGTGTGTATTAGTCTGTGAAGTTGTGCTCAGTATTTTCAAATATTTGGCATTTTCTGTCTTTCAGGATAAAAAAAACTGTTACATTTGAAGATAATCCTCCTATGGCCATTCTTTTCCTGTCAGGAAAACAAAGCTGGAAGTATACTAAATATAGTGAAGCTTTTAATTCTTGTATTAATTCAAATACAAGAATGGCTCATGCTTTCTGCTGACAGTGCTTGTGAGTTTATGGCTTCGTTTCACAGGGAATACTAGTAATGCCGAGCAATGTAACCAAATGTTATTGCTTTCTTTCAGCAATGATGTGTAACTTTTATCATCTAAAAATGTATGGAGGTGTACTGTATTACCCACTTGTGGTATGTTCTGATGATGACCTTTATGGAGCCTAAAACTGAAGACTACTCTTTATAATCCATTCTCATCCAAAAATAAATTAAAAAAACCCTTTGCTGTTGATGGGTCTGAATTTCCCGCTGTTTTAAGCATGACTTATTTACATCTGAAAGATGAAAGGTTATACCATCCATATTACGTTTTCATGTTCCTTTGGATTCTTGTTCCTTAGCCTTAGAAGATCTCCTAGTCACATGGTCCTTCTTTTCTCCTCAAAGAAAAGGAGGAACTATGGGTAGTTTGCACTACAGACATTGCGTATGATAGGCATTGCCTGCAACCTTTGTCAGGATTCTGAATTTAGTATTTAAAGCTGTTCTTTGCGTTAGAAACAGGCAGCTGGGCTTAAACTTTATGAAGATCAATTGAAATAGCTAGAAAGTCCAAATAGCCGTACTCCTGTACAAAGCATTTAATCCACCAACAGAGGAAGGTTCTTCTGTTATGTCACTGTGAAAGACATCCTTTAAATACATAAAGATACAGTTTTAATTCTGATTTCAGTGAATAGAAGTGTTAACAAAGAATGTTTTCCCAGTCCGTTAATCAGCACATTGTATACCTTTGAACTACTGTGCTTGTATTGGACTTGCAGAGATATTACAGAAATCAGCTTCTGTGGTTTTGGTCTGTTTCATAGCTCTAAAAATTAGTCTGTCTTGTAAGAGTTGGGCATCTCGATCTCTCACAGTGTTTTTCTGTGATAGTCTTTTCCTTTGAGAGAACACATTTAGAAAAGAAGGGGGGGGGAATAAATACAAAGAGTTATTCAGAGTGGTACTGCTTGCCTTTCAGAGTTGGCTTTCATCTTGAAGCCCACTGTTTAAATCCCAGGTTTTTTCCCTATAGGCCCTTGGTTCTACTGAGGTTGTGGTTTTAGCTCTCATGTCTTGTATGCATCAAACACTTCAGCAGCTCCTCTAAGTACTTCAGTTCCCTCATGCAAATGAAGGGCTTTTATTCGTTAAGCAATGTAAGCTTTATTTCTCTGGTGCAAGAAAGTATTAAGCTACATGCATAATTGAGGATTAACCCCCCTTTTTGCGTCTTTCTTGTTTTGAATCCTGTTACATAAAGTAACGGCCATATGATTCAGTCTTTGGAATTAGTAGGGATGCTTCTACCGGTGAAACAGTTGAATATAATATAAACTAATTTCACTGTGTTCTAAAATACTTTGTTTTCAAGATGGCAGGACTTTATCTTCACAAATGTGTCCTGCAAATAGCTGTGTTCGAATGTTTAAAGAATGACTAACCTGGTTTATTACCATATAAAATGTGAATGTAACATTTGTATTTAGAGTTAGTATTTACTTAGTAGTTAATTTTTTACAGGTATTATTTGAGAGGGCATTGTTTCCTTTTGCTGAGTGATGATGAATTCTCCTATAGTTGACTTCCACGGGACATGGGTTTTCAAGTTGTTCCCTACTTACATTTCTCCCTGTAAGATTGCTGTGCGCTGAAGATGTGGTGTGTCCATTGACAGACAACCAGCACTTCTTCTATTTCTGATCTTTGAGGAATTTTAAATGCTAGAGGTGTAGACTTAAATATTTTTTGAGGTATTACAAGCACGGTCTGGGGGATAATCTGGCAAATGAAGGAATTAGGAACAGCAAGTCTATGATATGTAAGTGTTTTACAGCCTTGTTTCCTAGAAATCCTTTCTTTGTTTCTAGGCATGTGTAATTCCAACACAGATGATTTTTCTGTTTGAGTGAATTCCTCTCGTGGGCTTGAAAGAATAACAAGTCATACCATGGGGAGGGTAGAATCTGTCTTTTTCATGCAGACAGAACATTTCTAGAAAACATAACTAGACAATCCAATCAACAAAATACAGCAATCCAATACGGTTGTGTTGCATTATGCAGTATTGACTGCTAGTAAATTACTTCAGTACAGGAAACTCTCATTCTGGGAACATAAACAAGTAGTTGGAAGGCAGCAAAATAACTGAATTACTTGCTAGATGGATCTGATAGGAAATTTTTTGATCTCATCCTTCCTTTAATGATAGATTTCCTATTTAACTAATACCCTCAAATACTCATGAAGGAAAAACCATCAAAAACATAAAATGATACAGTTGCTGAGGAACTTCATTCCTTCAGACTAGTTAGGCAGGAAAATAGATGCTGATTTTTCCAGCTATGACAAGGTTCATTTCCCTTCTGTCAGGAAGTGTATTTTAAGTTAACTGGGCAGAGATGTGTGGGAATACATGTGGACATCAAAGCCTTCCACTGCATTACTGTGAGTACAAAACAAGGCTCAAGGCCTCTCTCTGATACAGCATTTGTGGATTAAAACAGGTGGATTACATGTCCTTTTTATGTTGTCACTTAGAGAAACTGCTGAAGGAAATAAAATAACTGTTCAGTGAAATATTGAATGCTATAGGTATTACAAAGACAAGGACAGCTTGCATCCCAGGTTGCATTAAGCAAGAAAGATGTATTTGCTAGTTTGGAGGGGTGTAAGTTTCAACCAGTTCACTATTTTTAACTCTGTACTGGTATGTAATTGCCTAAAGAGAATGGGAATGCCTTTGCAATACTTCTTAAATCAAATTGCTTGTTTTTGCATATTTCAAGATTATTTTTTTTTTTGCATGCAATAGATTGTTGTTTGTCCATTTTGGCTATATTCCATTTCATTTTCTGGTAGGCTCCTTCTTCCTATGTTCTGTTTTAAAGCTTATTGTTGGAATATTGTAAGGCCCAGCCTCTCTCTGAGTAATGCTCTGGATTGCCTCTGTCTTGGTCAAGTTATTTGTTTACATAGACTTCATATTACCATGGTTATATTAAGTCCATCAGTATGCCAAAATAAAGGCACTTGTATTAGAAATGATGAATTTGAACAGAACATACTTTCACCAGTGTCTGCTTGGAACATTTGAGTCTGTTCTATCTTGTAGGCACTTGTATAGTGAAGCTTTCTCTTTTTTTTTTTTTGAACAGAGCATCTTACATGATTAGGAAACAAATTTAACTGAATGAATAGAATAGGAACGTGCTACATTGCTTCTATAGCCTTTTGAAATCTGCTGCTTAATGTATATTGTAAGTGGGTGGACAGGATAGTGGGAAGATGCTTAGCAGCTTGTGACAATGCTGAAGCAAATCAGCATGCAAAGAATTTATCCTATGACATAATGAATAGGATATAGCCGCTATCACCTACATTGGGAAAATTAACTTTTAAATAAGTTTAAGGAATGAAATGTTTTTGCAGTGGTTTGTCAGGAATACGGTGGATCAGCACTTTGATGATGTGAGTGGTGCTCCATCTTGCAATGCTGGAACCCCAGGTGTAGCACATAGCAGGAGAGAAGGGTGGGCAGATGTCTGGCAGGAAACGTAAGTGTGAAGGGACTGATAGACACTTCATGCTACTGGCACAGATGGCTTTCAATCCGTGTGGTAGGAAGTATGCTGTGTGCACTCTATTCAGTATTCTTAGCTTAGAGAGAGAAAGCATCTGACAGACTTTGAAAGTTAGAAAGGCAGTGGTATCTAAAGAAGAGATAACTGATGACATCTGGGAGGTTCACTAGACACTGACCAAGCACGGCTGATGATGTTCAGGTGCACGAGTAGAGCAAGTGACCAGAATGGTGTTCAATAAATTAAACTGTTGCCAAAAGTGAACAAAGCAAGTTCATTTTTCTTATTTTAACCTTCATTATCTAGAAGGATTGCAGTTCACAGCAATTTCTTTCTGTTATTGTTCTGCCGCTGACTTGCTGTGTTATCTTCAGCAAATGCATGTGATGAATTCTGGGAAGCTGCTTATTACCTGTGAAAATGTAGTTTGTTATCTTGATACCGAGCTTTTGACAACTGCTCCTGAAGATGTTGTCAGCATCTTCCTTTTTGCTTCTCTATTAACTGCTGGGACTAAATATTAGACATGAAAGAGCAAAAACAAAACCTTGCTTTACATCTGACAAATGATGTGCATGAGTCATTAGTAGAGGATGTTGTATCCCCTGCATTAGTTCCTAAAAGAGAACAGTAATAAAACTGGAGTTCAAGAGTTACTTGTGATAATGTTGTCTTAAAATGCTGTTTTGAGATTATCACTAACCTGCAGTTGCTGTCACTACTTCAGTTGTTAACATCTCGTCGCTTTTATTTAACTCAAAATTATCTGTTTGGTGTGTTTTTCTGTTTAAAAATAAGGGAATTTTTTGGGGGGTGTGTTGGACCAGATGTCTTCCAGAGGTCCCTTCCAACCACAGCCATTCTGTGATCCTGCAGTTCTGTTTTACTTTCTCAGTTCAAGGTTTCTTTCCGTTTAGGTGCATTTCAGGATCGTGGTACATGAGAAAAATATGAAGATAAATATCACCAATTAGAAATTGATAGTTATTTCAGAATGTAACTCACAGTGTCTTTGTTGTTGAAAGTCATTGTTTGTCTTTGTGACCTACATGTTGTGTATTTCCAGAAAATTCCTTGTGTGCTTTCTTCATTAAGTTACAATGACATTCCCTTTCTGTCATTTCCTTTTGCTTCTTGAAAGTTTCCTGTTCTGCTGCGTTTTCCCGTTCTGAGGAAAGGTTTTGCGTTGGCTTTGTTTTGTTATTTATCAGTATCATTGGGAAGGCTGAAAACACGCTGAACGCTGATTCAGGGGGAAAATCAATATCAAAGTGAGAATTGGAAATGATTCTGGCCAGTTTATATTGATGAAACTTATGGTGGAAGTAGGTTTTTTCACTGATAAGAGAGACCATAACCTTTAACTGCCCTGTGTTGTAAGATCATGCTTCAAGATCATGTGAAAGATGAGCTGCAAATTTGAGGATGCATTGTAAATGTTAATCTGCTGGTTTTTCTTTTGAATTTCACCCTCTCTAAGCAACCCCCTTCCCCAAACCTCGTGTTCCCATAGAAGACACTACATCCTTCATGCTTGCTTTCTCTTTGTTCGTAGGTGAGAAACCCGTGAAATCTGTTCTTATTACTCCATTAATTCAAGTGACAGCTCTTGTGGAAGCCCGCTAGTGAGAGGCCTTGCAGATGTCCACTCTGATCATGAAGTTGGTAAGTAGATAGTTCTCCGTCAGACAAATCATGTACATTTACTGGCTTTCAGAGAAAACAGTGCACTTTGACGTGTGTACTTGTTACCATTAATAAAAGCAAATAAGCAAGTATATACCTGTAGGGAGCTCAGCTCTCTGAAGGCTTTGCTTTTCTCTGGAGGAATTGCTTTCTGTCCCCTCTTTACAGTTCTTCCTGTACATAACTGCTACGTTGACTATTCTGGAAAATGCATGGAACAGTAATGTGACAAATACAAAAAGGTGGCTGTATCTGTATATACAAAGGAACAAATGACATGTGTGTTTGTGTTCATTCAGTGACTGTGTCTCCTAATTACCTGTAGCAGTTGTGTATGATACCGCCACTTCACTCTGTTTTGTTTGCTTGTAGTTTTGGTCCCATCCTCTGCCGGTTGAAGAAATGAACACATTTCTGTTGCTGCTAACTCATTTCATTTTGCAGTGTTGTCAGAGCGTGTCATGTGATGAGAAGGAGCATTAGCTAGTCTTAGTAAAGCAAGTACATGTTGAAAGCATGTACTTAACATTTAGACAGTCTCTAGGGCTGCTAAATTCTTGTGTATTTAAACTCTGTATGGTAAGTGATGTACTATTTGCTTTGCTTTTTTTGAAACTCTGGAGGCTAAAACTAGGGTAAGCTAATGTCCGCAAGTCACTTCTTCAAGTGTGCTGTGGTAGGTGAGTAGAGGACTTGATAGCGGTGATTACCATTGCAAAACTAGAACTATTTATGGATAATCTTTTGATGCCACGTGTAAAATCTGGGAATTCATCTATCAAAAGACTAGACTGGATATTAGAAATGCTTTACTGTGTGGGTGGTGAGACACTGGAAAGGGTTACCCAGCAAGGCTGTGGATGCCTCTTCCCTGGAGGCTTTCCAGGCCAGGCTGGATGGGGCTTTGAGCAACCTGGTCTACAGGGCTTTTCAGAAACTAAGTAGTGTAGTAACAGGAAAAAAAGGCCTTTTCCTCACATTCACGGCAGCTGGGTGGAAATACAGAATTGTGAACATTACACTCTTTGATTTTTCAAATTGCCTTTTATTATAAATGGTTGTTTACTGTTTCAGTAACGAGAATGGATACTTGCTTGCATTTGTTTATTTTCTAGGAGGTACCATGTATGTCCTCTAGTATGAACGGGGACAAACAGTAGTTGGAGAATTTGAGAGAAATGGTAGTGGGGAACTCCACAGAAAACAGAGTAGAACACCAGTGACAAATTTCTGTATGCATTATTGTTGTAGGCACAGGATGTTGTTTCCTTTTCTATCAGTTAAGCTTTAGTTCTTGGACAGAGCTAAGCATAACAGAAGACTCATATTTAAAGTGCCGCACTACTAAAAATCTATTTCTTAAAATAAACCGTTATGTAATATGCTGTAGTATTTTGTCTCTCTTACAATATGCTTTTTCATTTATTTGTGCTCTGAGTTTAGCACAGACTCCGGCACCTACATCACTACTGAAAAAGTGTAGTGAAGTCTGAAGTGGCAACTCTTCATCAGAATTCGGAATTGCAATGAAATTTATAATATATCTCTGCACGTATCAGTATCTGTATGTATGCATAATGAACTCCAGAATTCAAATGTATATCAGTCTGGGCCAAATGGCAGCAGTAGAATGTTTTTACTTTAAGGCTTTAGTCATATAGAAAGCTCGAAGTGATCTGGAAGAAGAGAGGTAAATTTACATGAGATATCTGCATTACTTTGTAATTACTTGGTGACTGTGGAGTCAGATAACTGCTTCTGATGGCACGGAGTCCGACAGGTTCACATTTTCAATCGCTTTGCTGCCAAAGCCTGCAACAAGATTTCCTGAGAAGTATGTGTTCCTGATGATAATGCAGATAGGGATGTAAACAATTCTGTGCTGCCTTAAAAACGCATAGGAAAATGTTTACTCTCTTCTGTCAATCATAACTTGAAAGCCCAAGCTTTTCTGTGTCTGTGCAGTAAACATTTTCTTGTATACCAAATTGCTCAGTTATGTTTCTTGTTAGTTATGAGAGGAAAAAGAGAAGTTGTTTGTCTGTGTAAGCATACTCTGAGAAAGTGAACAGTCTTCTGTTTGTTCTGTTCACATATCACCACTGCCTGAGAACCACAACTCTGTATATAGAAACCCCATAAATATTTACAGCACTGCATTTTTAAATTGGTATGGTATATCTATTTCATCTAAGAGTTGTATTTTGTCTACTTTGTTTCTTGTTTAATCTGACATCTCTGCAGTTCCACTTCTACAGTGGAAAATGATGGGCATTCCTGCAAGATATATTAATTTCATATAAGACACTCAAATGTGTGGGTAGATTCAACCCCATAGGGTTACTTACTGCCTACCTGTAGTTAACTTTACAGAGGAAATGTAGCTGGCTAGCATTATCTAGGATGAATCTTACTGTATTTGATTTATTCCTATCTCGTAACACTGTTAGTAGCTTTTGCCAAAGTAGAGATCATCAGGATTGGCTTCTGGGGGGGGAGGATTATGGAGGACACTTAATTTTTAAGCACCTTACATTACAGATTCATACAGTGTGAAATCTGGTTGACGTCAGGTAACAAATGCTGAGACTAATGCCCATGTCTCAGTCTGGATTCTCTTACAGTCTGTGTACAGTGGTGTTCTAGTTGGACTTAGTACAGGGATAATGCCCAAACACAAGGCTTGGATCCTACGTTTGGTATTTGCCTGGTCTAAAAGATCAGAAGTTCTGATTAGGACCAAATGGTATTTGCACTGACTGAGCAGGATTTAAAATAGAAATCTTCCTGAAAAAGTGGCACAAACTCAGCTCGCTTATTCCAGTGGTAGACAAAAGATCTGGTGAAAGGTATCATGTCTTATTTTATGTGTAAGTACTTTAAGTCTAGAAACTCTCACTTGGGAAGAGAGCATGCTGTAATTGAGGTTACTGGGCTAGCAGTCAGGAGAGCTAAGTACTGGTCCAGCTATGTCACTGGACAAAGCGTTGCAGTCTTGTTAGTGATTACTCATCCTCTGACCCACTGTTTGGTAGTTTTGGAAGCTGGAGACTGGCTGCTTGTTTGTGCAATGCTTACTGCTGGTACTAATGACTGATACACTTTCTTACAGAATTCAGAAGGCAAGTTTGGATGTTCTCACATATATTAACATTGTACTAGTGAGGCATTTGGCTGTAGTTTTTGCTGCTGTTCTTCCCCTGATAAACGACTTACCTGAAAACTCATTAATATCACCTGTGTTCAAGAACCTCGTTAACCACTTCCCAGCCCACCTTTACACTCAAATCACTTCTTATGGAACATTAGATTAAATAAACTTCCAGCAGGGCATCCTGGCAAATAAAAAAGCTGCTGGCATTTTTCAGACTTTTATGCTGAAAGTCAAGAGTGGTCTGGAAGGAGAGAATGGTCCTTACATGGCAATTAGAAGCACCGAAAACATACTGAAATCAGTTAGTTAAGATGGCTGTCCCAACCATCTGTTCATGTTAAGTTGGAGTTACAACCTCTACCATGATGTAAGGAGCGTGGAGGCTTGTGTTGCGCAGAGGGTAAACTTATTGGTTTTTTGACTAATGTGGTTTTCTGGAGTCTGTCATTAGTTATGAATGCTGCTCAAGAAACATAACTTGCTAAAAATAATGCAATTAATATTGCAACTTCCTACTAGGCAGAAGCAAATAGTGACTGAATTGTGCGTACCCTGTTCACTTAAACACAGTTATAAAGAATCCACCATTCAACAAGGTAAATTTCTCTTTGCAAAAGTTTCCTTTGCCTTAATTTGAAGGATAATATAAGTAAAAGGGGATACATGGAGAGTAGCTTTTTGCAAATAGTAGAAGGCATCTTCATTAAAGGGAATGTTTACATTTATTTTCAATTTTATTTGTATCTGAAAGGATGATGGTGTTTTTTTTCTGGTAGAAACTCATACACATCTCAGACCACACCTTCCTGTTGTACAGTCAGAGTAGGAAAGGTTGGATACCAGGTGCAAATGCTTGGGTCCTCTTCGTATGGGGGTGTAACAGTTGAACATTGCAGCTGAGGCCATACAGAATTACTCACAAGAAATAATTTTTTACACTTTATAAGCCAGACGAAATGCTGCAATATTCTAATGGTTCTTTAAATTGCTTGAGTGGTACGTACTCATTTTAACAACAGCTGTGCTTTACTCAAGTATTCCAGCAGCTTTCCTCTAACTTTGCTTTTGGGAAATATTTTGATCCTTGCTGATGTTAAACCCAGAGGACGATGATTTTGCATGTTCATTGTTTAATAGCATTTAGTAGCAGCAAAAGATATGAACTGCAAAAAAGGATGTAGATGTGTAGAATTTAATTAACTGAACTGGAATTCAGCCAAAATTCGGATCAACAGTCCCAATCTTGCAAAAAGCACAAGGGGACTTCTAATAGTTGTTAAGTGGACTGAGCTTTAGTTTTAATGTCACCTTGACAGTTGTGGTGTAAGCAATTTAATGCCTACTTGTTTTTCTTTCTTAAGGGAGTTTTTTTTTCAGTAGTGTTGTGAGGGGGGGGGGTCTGTGCCACTTACCCGATTACTAGAGGTTACTTTTGACAGCATTCTGTCTGCTTTTTGTTTCATTCATATAAGCACTAAGCTCAACGCTAGCATTTGGAAACAGGCAGGAGTACAGAGTGGAGCAGCAGAGCTGCAGGCAAAGCATGGTGCAGTTGCATGCTCACTGGAATTTTTAATGTGCTGATTTTTTTTTTCCCCTGCTGTTGTTTGTGCAGCTTGTACAGTAGGCTAAATAAGTCAATTAAGAATTGATTGTGAATATAAAACAAGTCCTTTATTTCTTATTCTCTATTATACTTGTTAGCCTATTAGGAGTTTGCAGAAATATTCAGCATTAGTGTACTGAAAAGACTGACTGCTGATAGCAGTTCTTGTACATAGCAAGTATGATTTATAGAGCCAACTATGTGCCTTACAGTATCTCCAGGCACTGCAGTAAATCTGTTGTAAAGTTAGTATGAGTGTTTTGTTTGTTTGTTTTAAATAAGAACGCGATGTGGTCCATCAGAAATGCTTCTTTGCACTGCAGAAATGGAACAAAATTTAGGTACGGAAAGTGGTTGTCCTAATGTGTTTCTCATTTGTAGTATAAGATGTCTTGGAATCCTAGACACGTCCACACACCCTGATCTTTCAGGAGTAGCTATTATGGAAGGCCAATGTGCCTATCATATAAAACTATCATTTGCTAATATTAGATATTTTTAATTAGTAAACTGTTGCTAGTTCATTTTTCACATACATTACAAATTTTCTTAGTCATCTTCTGGTTCCAAGCACAGTTTTTCTAGGAATATCAAAGTATGCTTTGGGTTTTTGTTCCGTGTAAACCAAAAATGGAAGCAATAAGCGTACCTTTTTGAGAGTGAATGTGTGATGACAAGGAGAAACTGAGGAATGTTTTCTGTGCAACTGCTATAAAGCTGTTAAATAAAATATTTTCTTTAACAAATTGTCTCTTTCCTTCTATTTCCCTTGTCTGTCAGGAAAGACTTTTCATAGAGCACTTGTACCACAGAGTGCAGTCTCAGCATAGGTTAGGGATTGTAACAGAGTTGACAAAGGACTCTTTGTCTTGTTACATTGAGCTGAACATTCTGCTGCTATAAATAATGCATATTTTAATTGGAAACTGCACAGGGAAATATCTGTCTCTACAGACTTGCAAGTATCGGTGTAATCCATTAGGGGAAGATTCTGTTTATGTGCTGAACATTCGACTAATTCCCCAAATTTGTGGTGGATTGTTTTTTATTACTACTACCTGTGCTAGAGTTCTTTTATATAAATCAAGACAAATGTCCTATTTAGCTAACCATCAGGGAGTTTCTGTCGCCATATATTATGAAAATTGCCTAAAACACTTAGACAGGCAATTACAAGACTGGGTTCCTGCTGATATCAGAAGTTCCATTTTCTTTGATCAAGTATTAATAGGATCACGCCCTGTACCTAATGGTATACATATAAACTATTAGTAGGGGATGAGTTATACAACAGATAATAAACATATTCATTTCTTGCCAGATTTCCCTGGGATTAATCACACCGTCTGATGTTGGCCACAGGTTTAGGCTTGCATGCTCAATTACTCATACATGGCTGGAACACGAAGCTGAAACACTAATGGCATCTCAGAGGATTAACGCAACTTTTTGTACCATTTTAATTCAATTGTTTTTAAAACCATACCTTAGGGCCTATTTTAAACAACGTTCTACCAATTTTGGTGAAGGTGTTTTACTACCTAAGTGATACATAAACATGTGAATGTAAGTCCATGTGAAGGCTATTAGTTGTCTTTGGGCTGGAATAATTCTTGTTTTGATTTGGATCACTTCTATGTCCATGTTTTTGCCAGTCTTATCATAGAATCCTTAAAGCTGGAAGGGACCTCTGAAGTCTATCTAGTCCAGCTACTTGGCAATGAAGGGGGACATCCATAAATAAATCAGGTTGCCCAGGGCCTGTCCAGCCTTGCCTTGAAAGTCTGCAGAGATGGGGCATCAACCACATTGCTAAGCAACTTTCACTGTAAAAGATTTTTTCCTTATATCTAATATAAATCTACCTTCCCTGACCTTGAAGCCATTTTTCCTTGTTCTATTGCCACAGGCCCTGCTAAAGAGTCTGTCCCCTTTATTCCTGTAGTTCCCCTTTAGATATGGAGGGCTTGCTTGTTTTAAACTGATTTAATGATGCCAAGAAGAATTTAACATTTTTGTTTGTTTGATGTTTTGCATATGTGTGTATTAGAACAGCGGATAATCCTTCCTTCTCCCTCTCCAATTTACCTGTCTGTAGAAAACCACAGATTAGTGTGGTCCGTGTTATTACTTGACTGCCGATGTTATTGTATTACTGACCAGTTTGGGCACTCCCAATCTCTTGTTGTTTGTAGACAATCCTGTGAAAAACAAACCTAGGTTGTTCCTAAGAATAATAATTTAGGATTAACATAAGGCTTAAATTTATAGAATTCCAGAGTGATGTGGTGTCCTTCCAAAAGCGACTAAAGTGTGAATCAAGCAAATGTAGGAGCACCAGTCCCCAAGCTCTGAGTGTCTAGAGCAACCTGGTGTCTTGGCATAGTGAACTACGGGTGAGCGTCTCGGAGTCCAGTCCAGAAGATATTGATGCTGTGAGCAGGAAACCTTCACATTAAGAGGCAAAGCTGAATGTAGAATTGAGTTTTGCCCTTAGTCTTCAGATTTATGTGCTTTCTGATCAGAATTCACTTCTCATTGAACTGTTTGAGTTGGAAGGAACTTTTAAAGGCTATCTAGTGCAACTCCCCGGCAATGAATGGGGACACGTGGCAGCTACATCAGATCTCTCAGAGCCCTTTCCAACCTGACGTTGAATGTCTCCAGGAATGGAGCATCCACTGCCTCTCTGGGCAACCTGCCCCAGTTTACCTTTTTGTTGGGTGGCTAGAGTTCGCTTTGACTAGAAAAAATAATAACTTATAGATACTAATGTTTAGGTATTTAGGCAATTTGAGTCACTTTTTTTGTGTGGAAGGTCAGAGTTTTCATATTGTGTTTCCTATGAGAATACAAAAGATGAAAGCCTTTTGGAAATGAGTCTAATTAAGTGCCCCCGTGAAAGTGTTATCTATGCATGAAACATGAGTGTTTTAATTTCTATTCCGGAGGATATTTAGATCTTTTATATTGAATGGAATGGGGATTAGTTCTCATAATTCCGTTGTGTAGATATTTTCTTCTTTTCCTACTGACTAACAATTACTGAGTTAGTCTGTTTGAAGTAGCGGTTTCAGACATTCCTTTAGCTTTATGGTCAGGGCCCGTTCTTTAGGAGTGATGAGGATATCTGGCAGAACAGAATTTTCCCTTTTTCTTTCACTGAAGACTATAAAGCAAGTCAAGGGCAGAAGTTAGAGAGGGGATCACAGAATCAGTATGGCTGAGATTGAAAAGGACCTCTGGAGGTCTTCTTGTCTGACATACAAAGGTGAACCAACAAATGAGGGGTAGGCAAAAGCTCCATGCTGTGAACTGAGGTTCAGCATAGTTTTGAATCACTGCCTTGAAAGCTCCACACCTGCTGAGTAATACCCAGTGAGCGGTGACAAGGCACCGTAGCCCAGGGAAGCTCTCTGTGTTCCTATCTAGGCATATTCAGAGGTATGCCCATAACCTCTTGCTGGGAGTGCTGACTGCATCTAATCCATGTTAACTTGCTCTGCTGTGAATTGTACTGGTTAACTGCTGTTAGGAGCTGAGGAATTTTGCTCTTGATAGGTGGGGCTCAGAGCCTTGTCTGTTCAAGCCTTGTAGGAGAATAGAGTGCGTTGATGTAATTATTAGTAATTTTTATCCTCGGGGAAAGAAGTCTGTAGCTCTCTTCTTCTGCGTCATGGGGAATACTTTGACTAGAATTTTATTGCTTCCTGCCAGTGTGAGTCAACAGGAGATTGGGGTTTCTTGTCCTGTGTGTGTCCCCACTAGCTCTGCCTATGGAGCTGTGTGTGAGCAGCTGTCCGGAATGAGGTTGCTCAGGGGACTGACACTGACTCACTTGCTTTGAGACAATCTCTTTGGCTATCCTTGTATTCTAGGAGTGGGTGTGCCCAATGTTAGTGATACAGCGTTAGAAAATGCCATGCAATGGTAAATAGCTGTGTTACCATTGTTGCTATTCTTTGTTCATATATATACAAGGAAATGGCAACCTAGGACAAGCATTTCACGTACTCAGAAAACATCACTTCCTCAGCAGTAGTATGACTGTGTCAAGGTGTCTGTTGTCTGACTTTCGGAAATGATGTTTTGATTGGAATGCCTTTTCTTCATGAGCCAACTGTTGTATGGAGATGCAGCGTTTCCATTCTTACATCACAGTTTTAATTCCTGTTTCCTTTAAAGCAAGTAAGTCGTGCAGCACACCTTTCACAGGATGCAACTAAAGCTTAGTTTTAGTCACAGCTCAGGGAACATGCAGATACAGGTCATTTAATAGAATGTCTCCTAATGAGGTAGACAAACATGTCCTGTTGACTTGGGACATTTTTTTTTTCCCCAGTCAAATACTTGCCTCTTAATGGACCATTGTCTTCATTCTGTTGTGTTTTTCTCCCTGTAGATAATGTAGATATGTATTTAGATGCTGGTATCAGACAAGTTACTAAGATCAAAGCCATGCACTGTGTCTGCTGGCATTTTATTCCGCGCTCTTCTTAAAGAGATTGTGCTGGTCACCACTGAAGTCTCCCTAACATGATCTGGTGTCAGCTCCCTTGGAGCCAGGTGTGTAATCCATCTTTACAAACTTCAGTAGCTGGAGAAGTTGTGCTTTGTCTAAAATCGGGCACTTGGATTTGTTCTAGAACCAGTGGGGGTAGTAGTTAATTCCGGGGTGTAATTAATCCCCCCTTGATGGGAGCATAAGGAGGGAGTGATGGTTACTTCCTAGATGTGGCCACAGATAGGGGTCTCTGCTCCCTGCAAATCCTACGTTGTGAAACCATCTACCAAGGGACCTTTTTCCAGCTTAGATTTTTTTTGTCAAGTGGTTACCAATAATAAGTCTGGTTATTAAAACTTTTCCTATTTGGACTTGGTCTGTTAATTGCAGCCTAATGCTGAATGTGGAATTTGGATGAGTAAGAAAATCAATATTGTCCATCTTGTTTTTTCCTGCTGTACCTTAGAGAGTTCCTCAGACTAAGATTCATGCAAGATGCCCACTATGTAACAGGTCTGAAGAGAATGTAATGCACTCTTATTTAATTTCTAAGGCCAGAGTAGGTCAGCATATTGACAACAGGATACAGGCTGCATTTTAGATCAGTAGCCATAGCATCATGCCTTCATCATATTCTCCCACAAAACTCAAGAGCCTTATTTCAAAGTGTGTGTGCATCTTGCCTTCTCACCTGCGGATTCTTTGGTGTCTAATGCTGTAGCCATTTCCTCTATGGGGAATGTGAGATCTCTTCTGTCTTCACGATCCACTCAATGATTTAGTATTTTAGAACCCTTACACCCTTACCTTTCTGTTGAAGTTGCTTAAAACTGGCATCAGTGTTCAGAATTACTTACCAAGAGGCAGTGGGACAGACCCGTGTCTGTGTTGAGCACTAAAAGGTGTTTTGTTTTCATAGGAAACTTGGCTAAAACTGTAGAGTTGAGGGTGTTGGCAGTGTGCTGGACTATTGAGAATTAACTGATTTCAGAGCAGGATTGGCCCCAAAAGCATAGAAAGGTGCCTGTGTCACATCTCCTACCTTGCCTGTTCTCTGCAGTCCATTCCACAGAACTTCTCTGTGCCAACTTGTGTGAGACAGGAGGTGACTTGTGTTTAATGAAAACATTACCTAAAACCAATTCTATTCATAATCTGTCTCAGCGATGTGTCAGAGCTAAAATGTTGCTTAGAGTCTCTGAATTTGTTGCTATTTTTAGCTTTAATGTCTTACTATTGATTCTTGCATTTCTGTCCTAGATTAGGCAGCCCTTGGAGACCAGCTGTTTTTCACCATGAAGGTGTGCATGTACGCCATAATCAGATCATTCTTTATTTTCTTTTTTGATAAACCGGGTATGCTAGGCCCCTGTGGAGAAGCATTTTCTCTAGCCTTCCTGCTACGCTTACTCTTTATTCTGTAATTGCAATCAATGTGGTCAAAAGGCAATTTATGAGTTACTTGTCAGTCTGTAGTATGTTTTCTTCTGTGAGTTCTGTGCCAGCCAGGAGTGATATCCCGTTTCCTCTCTGCTTTGCGCAATAAAAATGTATGATAATCTAAGAATGGCAATGCCAACAGTTTGTTTTTTTACACCGTGGCTGTGAAGATGCTCGTACAGCACAAGCTGTAAAAGAGCCAATGTATCACCATACATTTTTCTTTGTAATCTTAAGTTTTCCTTTTACAACTCTTGCATTCATTAGCAAGCATTTGTCGGATCATGCTGTTCCTTTGAGTTTCTTAAATGCTGTACTTGAAGTCAAGCAGTGTGTGCATTCATTAAGGTACTGGCCTATCATAACGCATTTCCACTTTTACTATGAAGATCAATTTAAATTCATTATCGCCAGCTGTTTCTACAGTGCTGTGATTAGTGAACCTTATTAAGTCAACTCATTGCCCTGCATAGAAGAAATAACAGGGTTGTTCAGTTATGTTAATTTCTCTGGCAAACTTATCATCACAAAAGAACAGCATTTGTTTGACCTGATTTTGTTCTTTTAAAATGTCCTCTGAAGTAATATTTTGCCAAGTAATATAATTACAATAATAAACAAATGTGGTTAAGCTTACCACTTTTGTCAGAATTTTATCCAGAACGGTTTTTCTATTACGCTTCTTTTGCGTTAATGGTTACATCAGTTCTGTTTGTTTGGCCCTCTGTGGCTCAAGAGGTCGTCATCTCATTCACTTCTCTACCCTCTTGCTCATGAAGCTGCCACTGTCGCACGCAGGCAGCGTTATGCTTAGTCCTTGATCTCTGAAGCTGATCAATAGATTTAAGTTTTCTATTTCACTTCACGGCTAAGCATTGATTATACAAAGTGTACTGTACTTTGTATAATATCATTTGAAACATTTTATCTATGTGCTTTGAAGGGTTAAGTGCTGGCAGGTCATTTTTTTTTTTTTCTACAGTACTGCAGAGTGAAGTTAAGTTTAGTTGTTTGCAACTGTGCCTCTAGCTGGGTGATGAGTTGCACGGGTTGGAAAAGGCGCTACTAGTGAAATAGATGGATTTTAAATCATATTCTACTGCTGTTACAAAGCAGCCAGGCTAGAATGAAATGGCAGTGGTTCAAGTGCATGCTAGACAGACCATATGCTCCTTAAAATGGGATGAAGTTGGTGTTGTGTATCTATATTGCTAAGCATAAGGACAACAGATCCAGCTTCCAGAACTGCTGGCAGGAGTCCTACATAGAAGAAATGTATTCTCTTTCTACCCTTTAAAAGTCGTGTAGGAGTGAAGCCAGTGTCTGTTCCTGCCTGTCTCATGCTGGAGCAACAAGTAACTAGGAAAACATGCCTGTTGTAAAGGGGTGGACATCATTGTTATGGTTTAACTATATGTGTAGCTAAGTTCTAGAACTGTTAGCTAACATCATCACAATTACAGTTCCTTCTGATATATGGGTCTGCAAAGGAGCTCTTGGGTCACTGAGTCTAATCCCCTTTATCCTGAGAATTAAATGTATTCTGTTTAATTTATCAAATTCCATTCAGTGTTTTCTGTCTTACTGGAAACCTGCTCCAGAGCTTTGGTTCCCTGTGGCCATGAAGTCATCTCATTTCCACTATAAACTCTAGACCCGTTTTTCTGAATTTCTGTCTGTTTGCGTTTCCTCTTAGAACTGTTCTTTTAGTGAGCAGAGCTCTTCTGCGGAGCTTGTAAGCAGCCAGACGCAACAGGAACAATTCTCTGGTGTCTTGCAAACCAACGTTTTAGGCAAGGCTTCTTTTGTGAACTGTGCTTGATGTCATAGAAATCAAAGAATCATACAGTATCCTTAGTTGGAAGAGACCTACAAGGATCATCAATTCCAACTCCTGACTCTACATGATAATGCAAGAAAAGCCCAGTCTTAGAAACATGCATACATTGCCTTTAAGCACACTGCTCTGGATTGGAGCCATGTTATTTCTCCCTAGGGTTCTCAATGTACATTTTAGATCAGATGATCATGATAATGCTTATAAAATATAGTAGTGGGACCAGTCAAAATAAAATCAGATGTTGCAGATTTGTATGAGATCGTCTGCTTCCACTGCATTGTGATCCTGGTCAGGATATCTAGTATGTAATACAGTGAAGTGAAAGATTATTTTCTGCTGCCAGAAGTGGAACATCAACCCCCACTTTCCACCCATCCTCAAAATGGGCTGTAAGAAATGGACTTGGACTGTACTTTCATTCTCACAGTTATATAGGCAAGTAGCTCAATATGATAGAATCATAGAATGTTTGTTGGGAGGGATCTTAAAGGTAATCTAGTTACATAGGCAGGAATACCTTCTGGTAGATCAGGTTGCCCAAAGTCCCATCCAAACTTGCCTTGAGTACCTCTAGGCAACCTGTTCCAGTGCTTTACTGTCCTCACTGGGAAGAAATTCTTCCTAGTATCTAAACTAAATCTACTCTGTCTCAACTTTAAGCCATTACCCCTTGTCCTTACACATTCTAATAATGTGCCCTTCTCCAGCTTTCCTGTAGGCCCCCTTTAGGTACTGGAAGATTACTGTCTGGTCTTCCCAGAGCTTTCACTTCCCCAGGCTTAACAACCCGCAGTTGCCTCAGCTTCTCTTCATAGAAGCACTCCAGCTCTCTGGTTTCTGTATTCTACATTAATATTTCAGCAGTGCAGGGTACTTTCCTTTTGGAAAAATTAGTAAGAATTACAAATTGATTGGCTGGTCACAGCCAATGGGTTGTGATCAATGGTTCTGTGTCAGGGTGAAGGTCGGTCACAAGCGATATCCCTCCAGGGTTGATCTTGGGACCGATGCTCTTCAGCATCTCCGTCAATGACAGATGATGGCATCAAGTGCACGCTCAGCAAGTTTGTGGATGACACCGAGCTGAGCGGTGCAGTCAATAACATGGGAAGGAAGGGAAGCCATCAAGAAGAACCTGGACAGGCTGGAGAAGTGGGTCCTTGTGAATCTATTGAGGTTGAACAAGGCCAAGTGCAGGGCACTGGACTTGGGCCGGAGTAATCTCAGGTGTTTATACAGTTTGGGGGAAGAACCTCTTGAGAGCAGCCCTGCGGAGAAGGACCTGGGGGTCTTAGTAGGTGAGAAGCTGGACATGATCAGCATTGTGCGCTTGCAGCCTGGAAGGCCAACTGTGTGCTGGGCTGCATTAAAAGAGGAGTGGCCAGTAGGGAGAGGGAGGTGATTGTCCCCCTATACTCAGCTCTTCTGAGGCCCCATCTGGAGTACTGTGTCCAGGCTGAGAGCCCATGGTACA
Organism: Excalfactoria chinensis; assembly: GCF_039878825.1. Lineage (NCBI taxonomy): Eukaryota > Metazoa > Chordata > Aves > Galliformes > Phasianidae > Excalfactoria > Excalfactoria chinensis. Next base: position 79,182,528 of record NC_092826.1, on the reverse strand, counting down.
AGGAAAACAGGCTCTTTGTGATTTGGCCAAAGTGACGAGAAAATGTAGAGTAGAACAGAGTTTACCTGTCCCTATGCCCTGCTTCTAGCAACAAAACTTTCCCCGATCCTAGTTTATTGGAGTAGCAGGGGCTAGAAACAAGGGGTGTCATTCTTCTGCTGTCCAGAGTCTCACTGCTGGATAATCTCTCTGCTTTTGGGAGACTCTTGTCCAAATAGAAACACATGGACCAGCCTTAAGATAGGGGTTATTACAAGCAACTATGTAACTTTACATATTGGCAAGTAGCAACTAATTTGTCTTATTTTTCTAGAACTATAAAATCTGTGCTAGAACACTGCTGGTTGTTGAGGGATAGTGTTAGAAATATGGATTTTAGGTCAATTGTGTCTGCTATGATTTCTTGAGAAAATTCTGGCTGTGTCATATGTTTCCTAAACTCTCCAAAGAGAGGGGAATGTGGTCCTGTGTTCCTGGACATTGAATACTTATTCTGGTAGGTGGAAACCTGCCTCTTCTATTTTACTTGAATGCTGATATTGAAAATAACAGAATTTTCTTCCATCTTTAAAGCTGTGTGTTACTTTTTTTTACAATGTAAGTTGCTTAAAATCTAATTCCATTGAACTGTTTTTGATCTTGAATACATGTACTTCACGTCTTGTCCAAAATGCCTTGAGGAAATGGAGGTGAGATAGCGTGCACTGGCGGAAATGAAGGTGAAAATACATTCTCTCTGTGTTGTTTAGACAAGGAATTCTTCGACATCTTAACCAAGGCTGATACTTTTTTAAACATCTTTCTGTAGACAGATTCTGAGTGAAGAGCAAATACCTTGCTCTTGTGCAAGAGATCCATTTTTATACTTAACTGCTGATGGCTACTTGGGGATGCCATGGACATCCTTGAGATTTCTGACAGATTCCCACATGCTTTGATATTGGGAGAGGAGTATGAGATTAATAATGGTGTTTGGAATAGAAGTGCTGGCTAAAGATTTTAGTTGTTGACACCTTAAAGCTGTGTTTAAAAAGAACTATTGTGCAAATGGTGAGTGCGCCAAACCTTACTGGGGTAGATTTGCTGGAAGGTTGGGTTTTTTCCTTCCTTTTCATGAAGGAAAGAAAGTAAAGAAAAACTGAGTCCAAGTTTTAAATCCAAGTTTTAAAGATTGCACTCCTTTAACGAATGGCTGTAAGAACGTGAGTTGGTGAATCTCCATAGGAGAACAGGTGTATAATATTGTGCTTTTTACAAATCTGCTGTCTTTTTTTGTAGTAGTATTCCATCTAAATCAGAACCTGGATAAAAACAGTGCTTAGAGAGGGCTGGGAAAAGCTTGAACGTGCTGCCAGCACAATCCTGGAGAGCTCTGTTGTGACTCAGATATGGGTGAGACAGCGACAACCCAGTCAAATGCTGAAGCAAATTGCTTTGATTGTAGGAGAAGTGCAGCCCTACACTCTTCATCAGCATTACCCTTGGGATCTTTCTCTTGTCTTTTTGGGATATGGTACTTTGCTTCCCATACTGGGTAGTGAAATGCAGTGCACGGATTCTATTTGGCATTGCCTTCTGACTTTTGCATGCTCCTGCATTTGATTACAGTGTCATTTAAAAAGCAAAGGGGGATCAACCCACTAGCAAAGTCATTTCATTCTTCTTTTTCTTTTCATTTTGTGAATGCTTTCACACTGTTAGGCAGAATATTGGCTCTGCATCAAACCTGTCTGAAATTGTATGTTGTGCTGGCTGTCATCCAGCAGGAGAGTGAACAATTTAAACACCTCCCCATGCAGTGACACTTGAAAAGAAATGGGAGCTGCTAAGCAAGTCTGGGAAGCATGAAGGGCATGTGGCTTGGTGCTGACAGCAAATCTGGGGGTTATTTTCATCATAGTGCTTTGTGTATACAGCAGAAGTAGCAAGAAGCTCAGTGAATTAGAAGAAACTAGTACATATCTCAAACTTTGTCACTGCTATGTCCTCCGAAAGAGTCTTAGAAACACAGTGTTTCTAGAAGAAGGCTTAGAACTGTGAGAAATGGCATTGTGTCGTAGTGTTTGACTTGCACTGCGTGCATCAGCATAGATTTTTGAGATCAAGTCAACAGCTGGTATAAATCATGATAGTAAAAAATGTTGATGCAAGTTTCCTTCATAAACTTTACATCATTTTTCTAAATCATATTGCAACTGCAAAGCAATTTGTCTTTGTTATCCTGAGGCAAAAATCCTGGATGCTTTGATAATTTAATTAGGGAAGAAAAGAAAAAATCTTCTAGTGAAAAGAAAAGTAGGTGTAGCTGAAAGCCAAGCAACCCAATCACCTGAAAAGGGAAAAGCTCAGAATTCAACATCATTAGCACCAAACAGCACTGATTTTAGAGCCAAGTTAGAACTACAGGATTACAGAACATCCCAAGTTGGAAGATACTCATAAGGATGAATGAGCCCAACTATAAAACAAGAAGTTGTCTTCTCTTTCACTGTCACTGTCGTCTTCTCTTTCACTTTTCAGCTGGACAACATCTGAAGAAATCAGTAGGGTAGGCTTGCACTGATTCTGTGCTGGTGTAAGTGAGGAGGCTACGGTCTCTCCACTGGATTGTCTTCTACAAAATCTGACATCCCCTTTCTAGCAAGAAGTGATAGCAGTTTAATGTGGTAGTTTACAAATCTCCCTATGTTCTGTAAATATAGCTATGCTGTTTGACGTGAATCAGATCTCTCTGGAGAACCACACTGCAGGCAGATCTATGGCCATATCTATGTTGCGTGCTTCTGTTGGCACGGCAATAGCAAGCAGGGATATGAAAAAGTGTGATTTCTAACTAGTGGAGCTGGGCCAGGAAAATCTCTTCATGCAAATGCACTTATACCAGTATAGCTATTACATACTTATGGGTTGACTTTGAGGAGGGTTGGCAAGTACTGTGGTTCTGCTGTTGTAAATCCATGCTAGGGATGCACTATTGGCTGCATAGACCTGAATTAGGTAATCCAGCAACAGATCCTGTTAATATAAATCAGATACATGTCTTTTAAGACCTAGCTTCTTTATCACAGTGCTGAATAATTGGCACACGTTAGCCAACCGAGGAAGACAGGTTAAATGTGCCAAAGCCAGCTTGTGCATCATGGCTCTCATGCAGCAGTAATTACAGTTCCCCCTTGCAAGTACAATGTGGAAGAAAAATAGATTTAAAAAAGTGTTTTGCTTATAAGCCAGTAGGATTCTTATTTAGCTATTGTTGTTGCTAGGAGTTACTAAAATACATGATGTATCCTACTGTGGGAAGTCGAAATATTTTGTGATGATTTAAAAGCGTAACTTAGTGGTTAGGTTTTAGTGATGTAAAAATAGAAGGAAAATCAATACTACATCTCGTCTGGTTATAGACTTTAAATCTAACTTGGAGTGTTTTTGGAGCCCATCCATGAACTCAGTCCCAAAACCACGTGTCTCCCTGGGAACAGCAGGTGATCCACATCACATGAAGCTCTTTTCTTCCTCCCCTTCCTTATATCTGGAGCTTTTCCTGTGGGCGAGAAAACACTTTGATCTTTTGCCTGGTTATTCATTTCTGAAACTTTCTCTTTAATAAAATGATCTAAAAAGAATGTTACATAATCAAACTGCTCTCACAGAAATGGGAAAAACTAATTTTTTCCAGCTATTGTTTTATTTTAGCAGTACAATTTGCAGTAATGCTTACAGTGCAGAAATTCCTAGAGAGTTGTAACTCTTCTGCCATGTAATTTGTTGTGATTTTAGACAATCTAGGCACTGATAGCAGTGGCAGAATGGGAAAAGTGGGAGAAATTTGTTCTAGTATGTACACTAAGACTTGCAGTAGTCTCTGGTTTATATGCGCCTGGAAGGATTGACATCTCTCGCCTTCATTAGTGGCCTACATGTGTCTGGGATTTGTTACATCCCAGTCAATGCAACATAAATCCTTATTGGATAGGTTGTTAATGATCCTTACTTTTCAGTTGGGGCATGTATTTGACAACTGGAACCATTACCTAGTAAAATATGAAATAGGTTTCTACTGAAATATGTTTAATAAAACATCCTTTGCATTTTTAATATCTTTTTGAATAAGATTAGTTTCATTAATTCTGCCCCTGCGCATTGACTTCTTAAGTCATCTCTCTGAATATGTTGCCAAATTAAGAGATTGCAGAGGTAAATATCAGAAGAGAGGGAAAAACCTCTTGAGCCAACAGGCAAGGGAAAGGAGTTTCTGTGTATGTGATTTGAAATGGGGCTGAGAGACACCAGGAAAACCTCAGTCAACGCTGCAGTGGGAGCAGTGCTAATTCTGATTGAAAACTGCAGAAACTTTGAGACTTTGTTGTTCTGCAACACATCCAAGACTCTTAAAGCCTTCTTTAATGACGTGAATGCAAAATGAATGAAAATAAGGTTCACAAGTCAGTTTTAATGTAGTAAGTAAAGAATCGTAGAATGTCGTGCAGAGATGTGGAGAGCTTCTTCATTATCATCCAGTAAAACCAGACAAGTAAAGCAAATTTTTTCCTCACAAATTCCCACTGATCATGCACTGTGCATCCAAATACTTCATAGTAAAGAGCATCAGCTGAGATTTAGGGCAAGCTGTAACAAGTTTATGAGCTCCTCACACTCATCTGAAACTGTCCTTTCTGCTATGCTTAAAAACAGTCTTTTCTAGAATTTCCATCATGCATCTCTTAAGGAGATAACCTTTCTCTTTTCTGCTAGTGTCTTGAAAGCCAAGGGACAGTATTTCCAAAACAGTTCGATGTGGAGCATCCACTACAGTTTGGCATCTGTTGCATCGCTGATCAAATTGGCATCAGTGAACTATTTGGCAGTTTTATCACAGGAGATGAACAGGAGGACCTCTAGAGAGAAAGGAAGCTCTCTATGCTTTAGAAATACAAATTTTGACTATTTTAGATGGATGCTGTAGAAAACGTTTCAGCTTCACGTGCTTATTGTGGAAGAGGCTTTAGCATTTGGAAATGCTGGACTTTGACTTGAATGTTACCATTGGAGTAGTGTGGTTGTCTCAATACTTTTAGTAAGTCCTGCAGAAATACATGTGATTTTGACAGTATTATGTGAAATGTCCTACATCACAATTATGACTAGCTCAGAGTTTACTCATAAGTCACTGAATATGTCTGAATATACAAGATTCAGTTTGCATCTTCCTGGCAAGAGAAGCCAGCCAATCAAACAGGTCTTTGTTCCCCAGGGACTGCTAATGTGAGAGCAGTGAGCTTTGGGACTTAACCCTCTAGAAGAGAAGCACTTTTGGTATTTGGGTGAATTCTTTTAATTCAAATTCCTATGCAAGTAGCAGGACTCTTTCTTTACCATTGATATCTCTAAAATCTGATTTCCAGATGGCAGCCTGATAAGTCTTGTTGCCAAACTTAAATCTCTCTGTTATTATTGATGGAAAGGCTTATAAATGGCTTCACTTTGAAAGTGTACAGTATGGGGCAGGAGTAAGTTGCTGCATAGCACAGGGAGTTTTATGTGAAGATGGGAAATGTTATTATGGTAAAGGAAAAGAAAACAAAGGATTTAAAACTAGTGGCTAGAAGTGCGTATGTTTTGTTTTTTAAGAGGCATGATGTACTACTTTGGTTGAAAGAACTCTGCCATTCTCATTAGAATTAGAAATGGATGACACAAGCTGGAGACAGACTCAATACAGCCAGCTCTCTGGAAGTGCCTGATGTCTCATTCATAACCTTCAGTAGCCTTGTTATGATTGTTCTTCTGTTTCTCAGAGGAAGGCTTCCTTGTCACAACTCACCTAAGCTGATGCAGCAATTTGAGAACACTCAGTGTGGCTGTGCAGGCTGAGTGGAAGAAGTATCTTGGAAGTTCGTTTGAAGCTCTTGTAAAACTTCATCTATGTGTGCTACAACAGAGCAGTCCAGTATGCACACCTACACAGGTGAGGTATTTAGTCCGGTGCTGATGATGATGGATGGAAACCCAGAGTAGATTCTACTCTTGACATCTTGCTGACCTTCATCTGTCATTTTGTAAGGAAGATAATATTCTATCAAGGCAAAACAGTGCAGGAGAAGTCTGCAGCAGAGGGCAACAGCAATCTGATCTTAACATGTCATTGGTTTTCCCAACCCTCACTTTTCATTAACCGGAATTCACTGACACTTGACTGCCTCTTCTCCTGGACTTAAAAAGAAAATTTAAGTAGCATGCCACAGCCAGCTTACCTCCTGACCTGAAACGCCCTATGAATTATCACCCTGGAACAGCGGCATTTAAAGTACTTCTGATTCAAGCTGATGTTTTCTGAACTAAAGCTTTTGGGAGTGAGACGGACTTGTCTCTGTAGTCAGAAAAGCCTGGAGGGACCCAAAGATGAGGAGCTGCTGCAGCGTAACTCCTGTACTCTCTCAGCTCAGTCTCCCTGCCTGTATTGAGGTGATAAGCAGAGTTGCAGGGAGATGCAGCAAAGATAGTTTTGAGTATTTGGAATTTTGTTTCCAGTCAGTCTGGTTGGTTTTTTTTGTGGTTGTTTGGGGTTTTTTTGTTATTTGTGCTGAACCTGAAACAATCTGTCTGGATATGCAACAATTTCAAAGCGAACTGTGAGCAGCTGCCCAATGAGGTACATCAGTGGTAGAATGGTGCAAGTGCCTCTTCTGCCAGACCATTTACCTCTTAGAAAGGATCCGTGTCCCTTCTACACTACATGTCTCACCCTTGGGAGGACCCTATTGCAGGTCATTGTTTTCTATAAAGTTAATTGACAACTTACTGTGATTGAAACTGAGGCATGCAGTTTTAAGTCCCAACCTGTGAAGTGACAAGCTTCTCCACAAAGTATGTGAGCCTTCTGCTTCTCTTCTGAGCTCTTCCTGCCTTGCAGTGCTTAATCTTGCAGAGCAGAATGCCAGAACTGTGCAAAAAGATTATATTCTTCCAGACCTTTAGCACTGTGCAGCATATGTTAATTCACATTTCCTCTGGGTCTAATGTAAAGTTTCTGCAATATTTTTATTCTTTGCTTTTGCTTCTTTAAAAATAAGCAGTTTTCAATTTGAAAACTAGGAATGCCTGAAGTATTAATAGGTGAAATATGGGAAAAGAGCATTCTGCTCTGGGCCAGTTTGTTTTGGCATCTGAGATGATGCAAGTCCTTAGCTGGTTGCTAAGCATCAAATTCATGCTCTTCAGATAGTCTGATCCAGCATTTCCGTATCTGACTTGTACTTGTCCTACTTGTTCTTGGTGCATCATCCCTTTTTTTCCTTCTTTTTCCATGAAATTTCAGCAGTTTTTCAAGGCAAAAGAAAAATCACTTGATTTTCTTTCATCTCCAAAAAAGAAAAAACAAACACCTTTGTAGCTTTTTCTTCTGTTATTTGCGACCTCAGCAAGAGGCTATGGAAACGTGTTTGATGGAAAGCGTTCTCAAGTGCCACCCATGTTTTTAGCTTCTGATTGTAACTGGGTTTGCAGCATGCTGGTTTAAACACGGAATTAAGCATAGGCTTGAATTTTTACCTAAATGGTATCTCTGGATGGTTAATACATCTTCTGGTGCTGGGAAGAAACAAATCATCAGATGATTGAATTGACAGCCTCTTAAAAAATCTCTTTCCAGATTCCAGCATGTGCTGTTATTGGTCATAGCATAAATCAAGTTGTGTCTGCGCTTCATTAGCTTTGCCCATGCACGCGTACATAAATAGTATGGCAGTGCCCACTGAATAGACAGTCTCTCAGTACCCCATTGTGTTTGCACATGCATGCATAAGAGTGTTGCATTTTAATATATAAAGGCCCTTGTTGTGTGGGCTGTGATGATGCTTCTGGAAGAAAGCTGGGCTCTTGGAGGGTTCTGTTTTGTGCTGCTGAAGGTGTTGTCTTGCTGTTTACCTGCTTTGGGCAAAGGTGTTAGGTTTTTCAGCCCCAGCACAATACTCGTGTTTCACATGATTGCATTTCTGTATTAAAAACAACCTGCTCTCCTTCCTGGAGTTTCCTCCTTTAAAAAAAAAAGTCACTGAAGTCACTGGAAAGACAGAAAGTTTGCAAAGTTCTTAAATGGCTGTAAATACTTCAAAGCATTTCACCTGTGCAAGTTTAATTCGGAGCCCTTTGGGATATGAGATACAACATGGTGTGTTCCAAATCATTTTAGTTCTACAGAAAGAATTGTTCAGGCTGGACAAAATGATGTAGAACTGTGCAGCAAACAGTGCTAAAGAGAAAGACTGTAAAACAACTCAAGCATAACAACCAGAACCACAATAGCATTACATTGTCTTAGTGTTGCTGCATTTCCAGACACCATCTTTTCTGAGGAGGGAACAAGATGAGGCTCCTATGAATTAAACAGCAAAATGATCAAGTGGTTATGAAGTTTGCCGTAGTGTATAATGCACTGAAAGCATGACTGAAAATCCTGTTGGAACTCTTAATGTGGATTTCTGTGTAGGAAATCAGGCAGATGGTACTTAATTACTCAGTAATTTAAAACCATGTAATGTATACATTTGCACATATATATACAGCGTAGTGGAAAAGATAAGTGGTGGAGATAACCAGCTGTGTAAGATGATGCTGAATAAAAGGCGTACAGCTTGCCGTGAAACAAATGTGCTTTGGCTGTGAACTAAATGATTTTTTTACACCCATTCCAGTATTGAAATGGATGTGGAGAAGTGGTGATCTTGTTTGTGTGTTAGCATGAGCTAGCGTCAGAGGAGAATTAGATTCAGTGCTGCCTCGTTCAGGCAAGAATTTGTTGAGACCCCATTTTAAATACTAATCAAGGCAGAGAAAAGCATTTGGCAAAACTGCTCAACCTGAGGTCTCTTCCTTGACATCAATGAAGACTGGCAACACCACTCTCTCTCTCGTGGCATCCCTCGGTATCTCCCTTCCCCATGGCATGTGTTGCTTCTCCTCCAGGAACCAGTTATGCTAATTCCACCATAGCAGCATGTATTGATGCCTTCTAAAGCCTGTGGGTATGTGCTTAGTTAAGCAAATTCCCTCACCTCAGGCAATTGCAGCGCTCCCTGTAGCCACTCAGGAAGCATGAATTTCTGCTCTGGTTTTTGGGTACCATCTGCCCAGCCAGGCTGTCAGAAAGCCCAGCTTGGTAACTCAATCAAGTAGTGTTTGGGGATATAGTATGGTTAAATGCTTCTCCACCCTCAGCTGCTGCCATAAAGCTGTCTTCCAGGAGATTCCCAGTGGACACAGAAAGCTTTAGAAACCAAAGTAATATGGCAGGAAGTGGTAACTACATGTTTCCTCTGGTCAGCTTCACTATTTTTATGAACACCTGCTTGGGGACGTGTAGCAATTGGGCAGATTAATATGATGGGGGGATTGGCATGATAGAAAGGTGCTATAAGGGAAGAAGATTTCTTACACATATCAGAAGGTTCCAGGTTCACAGGGGACAGCTCAGCCGGGGAGGGATCTCCAGAAGGAGATCCTTCCCCTGTGGAAGTCAGCCCTTAAATAGGATCTAAGATAGGTGCAACCAGGCTCCATGCCTTCTGGTCACACAGTTGAATTGGCTTCACCATTGCTCCCAGGGCTGACCCAGTCCTTTCCACAGGTGATCAATCAGTGGTTCAGGCCGTGACTCAACAGTTACCACACACTGAGAAAGCAGGAAAGTCAGCTAAATCCTGGCTTTTGCTGGGGATGGCCAAGTGGAGCTCCAGGCAGTGACACAGGTAGATACATAAGGTGACACAATGGTTGACTGACTGGATCTGAATGGTTAATCAAAGAGTAGGAGCTGCCATGAGCATTCATCCGTTTCCTCAGTCAGAAACAACTCCTGAAACCATTTGGGTGCTAAGAAGTGCTTTGGAAATTAGAATTTATAAAGCTGTAGAGTGCGGAGGGGGGGAAAAAAAAAAAAAGAAAGATCCATGGTTTTGATTATTTCTCTACTTACAGCTCTACAGTTCTGGGTTATGCATTATTCATGCCCTCAGCGTATGGTACTGCTGACATTTGTCGTTGCTGGTTTCATTCTCTGCAAATCTGCAAGCCTCTTTTGTAGACACTTCATGAGACTTTTTTCATTACGGGGAAGACTGAATATGTAATTAACAGCGTGCCAGTGAAACCAGCACTTACTTGGCCTATCATAACAGGAATCTGTTCTCCTTTAATAGCATTTTGAGTTCATCACACATACCCTGTCTCCTTGGGATATGAGTAATAACCTTGCCTTTCTTGAGTCAGATTCAAATAGATTTTTTTTTCCTTCTTACTGCTGTAAAAGGATTCTGAACGCTGTTGTACGTGGTAATTTAAGCTACCCCAGTTCAGATATTGCTGGCCTCCACTGGTACATAAACCTTGGCAACACGGGGCTTTCATTAGCCGTAAGCATGAGAACTAAGCTGTGAATGTGGTTATCCCACTACATCTCTGGAATACGTCCGCTGAGAGCCACGGCCTGATACCAGATGTCTGTTGTACCTGGAGTGATGGAGACAGCATGCTTTGGCAAGCAAGTCAAAGGCAACTGGTACCCTGCAAATAAGGCCCCTTGATTTATGTGTAAATAAGAGAGGATTTTGGCTCCAAAGTAGCAAACGATACTCAAGGGAGGATGCTTTCACTGCATTTATTTTAAGAAAAATCTACTATTGGACCAGGAACGATTTAACTCTTACTATGTTCATTTTCACATGGCTCTCTGAAATACTCCCTGATGGAATACTATTTGGAGGTTTATTATCCCCATATAAAGCTCTTCATTTATTTAAAGTTACTTAGGCTAAAATTTCACATGCTAAACAAATTTGTGTAGCAAACATCTTTATGAGAGATGCGGGGTAGTAAAGAAATAATGGTTTGATACGCTTCATTGTAGAGAGAAAAATAACACAGTGCCATGTGTGAAAGTCTCTCTGGAGTTCATATCAGATCTCCTCAGAGGGGAGATCCAGACTAAGCCAGGAGTACAGCAGTGCTTCTCAAGGCTTTCCTCCCTACTTGTTCCTACAAGCTCTGCAGGGAAGGGAACGGGAACAGAGAAATATACATGTATGCTTTTTAAAGTATCCAGTGTCTGTAGTTTTCTAGCCTACCATGGCTGAACCAGAAGGCAAAGCTGCACTCAGAATATCTGTAGAAATTGTTCAAAACCTTTTTTCTCCTTTCTTACTTTGATTTTTGATTTTGACCAAAAAGAGATTTTTCTCTAACAAGGAAAATGTTGCATTCAGAAGCCTTGACAGCAGAAAAACCCTTTGTTTGTTAAATTAAAAGCAGAAACCATTTTACTTTGGAAACTCCTATCTCCTCTTGTTTTTCAAGTCCCCATGGAATTATTTTTTTAAGTCACCATCACAAACCATAATGCACGCTGGACTCTGAGGAACTTATTCTGTTGTTAAAGTATCCTAGAAATTAAGCCTTCCCTAGTCAGTGATTTTATTTCCTGACCTCTACAGACACTTTAATGTCAATAGAACTTAAAAGCTGTTGGCTGCAGTGAAACTAAGCTGAACCCCACCATGCTTCCTGCAACTCAGTGGATGAATTTGACCTCTGAAATCTCGAAAGCAATTAAGCAAACCTCATTTTCATGATGGATCAGGTGAGAAATTGTTGCCGTTCTATCTAATCTCATTCAATTTTCTGGATGAGAAAGGACTGCGCTGATCCTCCTGCTCTGCAGCAGGATTTGTGGGGCATTGTGAAGGTCAGACCTGAAGGTTACACACTTACCACTTCAGCTGGGTGGGTTGTTTTTTTTTACCTCTGGAAACAAGAACTTCTCAGAAAAGGCACAACTGTTATTGCTACTTACACTTATCCCATGAAAAAGCTGCCATTATGTAGTAAATTACAGTGTTTATATATGGATTTGGGGCCTCGAACGAAAATAGAGAGTTTTCTTAATCCTGTTTGTCAGAGGCTAAGATTAAGTGTAGATGATCCACTAAAAGAAAAATTGAGCGAGTGTCTGGATTTGATCCTAGCCTGACAGAAGTGCTAAACTAAGGATGAAGCTATTCACTCTTAAAGCTGAGCCAGCAATTCTCCTGGAAACCATTACGACTAATGATAAATTCTATAGGAATCCTTAATGCATGAAAATACGGCACGTACAACATCCAGAGAGATATAAAGGAAGCCAAGCAGAATTCCTAAACATTTTTTGGCACTATTGCACAGAGGAGTCTTTGTGGTGCGCAAATAAAATGTATTTAACCACTGGCAAAAAGCAGTTTGCAAGTACCGTACTTTTCAGAGTAGATGATGACTTTACAATGTGGCAGAGGGAGAAATAGAAATTCCACCTGCAATTCCCAGTGATTCAGCAGGGCTTGGGTGGTGCATCCTGCACTCCTCAGGCATCTTTTGCGTGGTAGCCTGATGCCATTGCTGGGAACGTGCTCCTCCCAGATATGGAGCTCTTGGTTGCAAGGTGCGGCCAGAAGGATGGATGCAGTTGCATTGGTTGTGACTTTCAGAGGCAAAATTGAGGGTGATTATTAGATTTCATAAGTTCAGTAGTGGAAATAGATCTCCAAAATGATACAGTTTCTGTCTGAGAATTCAAATCCATTCTTGACATTTTGAAGAGCTTCCCTGGTTAGATGAGGCTTCAGAAGTTACAAGTGTGTTTGTGTATGCTCAGCTCTTTAAAGCCGTTTGGATTTGGGTCAGCTGTAAAAGTGAAGAAGTAAGACTTCCGCTCAAAGCATTTAGGAAATGTAAGAAGGAGAGGTAGATGAATAACTATTTATTAAGGGTTTGTGACTGCAATTCACACATCTGTGCTGCTTGCTTATGGCTGGGACTTCTAAAGCCTTATGGTCAGCAAATACTGAAGTACAGTTTATCTTATTCTATCTTATTCTCTCTGGAAATGATCACTGTGAGAAGTCACCATGATCAGCAGAATGTAGCTTTGCTCTCAGCAGGAGAGGGGAGTACTTTTTCTACTCTGAAAAATTCAGAAGTTGACTTCAAAACAAGTTGTTGTACATCTATCACTGTGTAGGAATCATAGTTTGGCTGCAATATACTTTATTAAAACAGAACAAAACAAAAACAATGAAAAAAGAGATGTATTTTCTTGTACGCTTTAGTAATCTCTTCCTTTCCAAGGAAAGCTAGGGGTGAGCAAAAGTGGGACAATACAGACAGTCTATTGGTACATAATGGTGCTGCCAAAATATTTCCCCTTTCTGCCTGGGAGAGGAGTTAAAGTCCTTAGAAGCAAAACAGCCAGGCCTGGATCATTGCAGTTCTGTACAGTGCAGTGTTCTCCGTACCGTTCATCCTGCAGTTTGTTGTTTCTTTTTGTCGAGTGTGGAAACAGACCTTTACTTTCTCTGAGGTACTGGGGAATCCACGCAGTAAGGAAAGTGTGGTGATAACGTCTGCTTTGGTACGTACAGCTTTTGGGCAGAGGCTTTTTTTCCAGAAGACAGTGATGTGTCTGATACCCTAGATTTCCCTATCCTGAAACTCCAATTAAAAGTTTGCAATCCAAATCAAATTCATTAATATACCTCCTGCCTCTTGAAATGCACAGTTCTAAGCACAGTTCTTGTCCCCCAGAGGGGGCCATTGTTGTCATTCTTTAGTGGACATTGACAGGATTTGAATGTCACTAAATTCCGCTTTGCTATTTAACATTTTTCTAATGCTGCTCTGCTCTTTCATTGTCTGTGGCTCCAATTTGCTCATCTGTATTCAATTTATTTGGTGTTTTTGAGAACTGCAGTAATTAATACTGAAAGCCACGAAGGCTGATAACAAATTATGAATCCTTTCAGTAAATCCATTTAAAATGAGTGCAATGCTTGAGAAAGGTCTTGAGCAGACAGGAGCAGAACCCAATGTTCCTGCTTGAGCAGGAAGCCCTACCAAGGCAACATTCCCCATATTTTAGCAAGATGCTCCCCTTGTGTGTCACTGACTCAGCGGTACATGGTCCCATAGCTTAAGGGACCTGGCTGCTGTTGTTGGCTCTGTAGGTGAGCTGCCAGCCATCTGCTGTATAACCTACCTTTCATTTTCCTCTGCAGAAAAGACCTTGCTGCTAGTCATAACAGCATTCCTGCAGAAGGCAGGCTGAAGGAAAAGGGAGAGCAGCTCAACAGCTATTCTAGACTCACAAACAAGTGAGTTTGTGTGTGTGTGCAATGCTCACAGGCTCATTAGCATTGCTTGTGCCTTTCCCATGGCCACTTATAGCTCTGAGAAAGTCTATCTCTACCTGTGTTGTATAATTCATTCTATTCTCTTATGTCACTAGGCTCATAAATACATTAATGTACTGTAGTATGGGTACACCTGGCCAGTACTGAACTCCATGAATGGAGTTGTTGCCTTTTGGTTATCCTAGAAATACGCAGTAAAAGGTCACTTAAACAATAGGATGATGATAAAATTCATCTTCTAGGATGTTTCAATGTAAAGATTGGTTAGCCAGTAGCCAGAGCAGTATAAGGCAGAACTACTTCTGAGTGTTACTATTAATTATGCATTATCATTTATTAATAATTGATACTGCTTTTTTAGATAGGCATAGGAGCTTGGAGCTGGTTAAACATGCCTGAGAATATCATCTGTACAATGAAGGGTCAAAATTAGCAAGAATTGCACTCAGGGATCAGCACAAATGTGCTCCTGCACCATGTTGTATCTGACAACAAGTATGGGAGGGAAGGGAACCACAGCTGCAGTTTGTTCATGAACAATTCTGATGACCTCACTGTTCCTTACAGCAAACTTGCAAAGCTCTTCTGTACCAAGTTACTTTAGAAGTAGTGGGTGCAGCGACACAGGTGCGTATTGTTCCATGAGGGTGAATTTCACAATGTGCACAGCAACAGCTGGGCTGGAATGTGTCAGCAAGAAGGACCATGAGCTGCTGGGTGCTAAGAAAAGGCAGTGACATGTAGGAAGGACCTACATGCAAGGTGCTTTAGTTAATTCCAAATTATGATCTCAGCTTTTTCACTTACACTTCTGTCTGCATTAATCTCATTATCCATGATATTTCAGGCTGGAGAGCCTTAGCCAAAATCCCACTTACAAGCACTGCCCACTCTTATTCTGTTAGGGTCTGGATGGAAGGAGCCCACATCTCGTCTGCCGTTATAATTATGTCTTTAGTGTTGATTCCATTTCCAGTGGAAAAAGCACTATTTCTAGCAGCCAACAGATTTTGCTGAGGGGTTGAACTGGAGAATAACCAGGGTTTCTGTAATCTTGAAATTTTGCATCTAGAGATGTTTCTATTGTTGTTTTATTCTTTCTTAATTCTTTTTTTCTTTTCTTTTTCTTTCTTTTTTTTTTTTTTTTTTTTTTTCTGGCAAACATTTCTTCTAAAATAGTACCCAGAGAGTCTCAGTCAGACAGACTTCAGACCCCCAAACAGTTTCTCATGACCCTTTGCTTTTGTTGATGACATTTATCTATGTTTTAGTTATCTATTTTTTTTTTAAAATTATTTTAAGTTACCCGTTTCCCTCAAGAAATGTAATTTATTTGTGCAACTATCTTAAATGAATGGCAACCCATAAGCCCCTTGTTCCTCTTCCTCTGTAAGGTTCAGTGATTTTTAACAATGCAGAGTACTAGAATAGGTCACTGCAGAATTCACTAATTGTGTATATCAGATGTTCAACATCCTTTCTTCCTGAAGGAAGTGAATTGAGCAGCCTTCGTCTTTGGCAATATAAGTAATGAGAGTATTGCTTCTATTTTTTAGGAGTCAACATAATAAAGTGTCAAAAAAACAAATGCACTTTATAAAAAAGATGTTATTGTTTGGGCTAAGGGAATGAATTACTTCACTAATAGTAATATTTGTCAGATGTATGTGCTATTTTATAATAGCACTAAGTGAATAAATTGGCAGTGCAGTGAAGACTGTTTTTCGGGGCTACAAGACAACTGCACCATGAAAAGTTTTAAGGTAACAGTATTATAATGAAACATCAATTGATGCCTATACCAGTACCAGAGGGTGGATTGGAAGTAGGAAATGTGTATTATTTAAAACAAACAAAAAACAGCGAAGACTTATTTCAGTCTGTGTTTTGTGCAGAGCCTGAAGAATGTAACCTAGAATAGAATCATAGAATCAAGGTTGGAAAAGACTTCCAAGATCATCCAGTCCAACTGTCCACCTACCACCAATATTTCCCACTAAACCATGTTCCTCCATATAACACCTAAATGTTTATCGAACACCTGCAGGGGCAGTGACTCCACCACCTTCCTGGGCATCCCATTCCAGCATCTAACCACTCTTCAGAGAAATTTTTCCTAACATCCAACCTGAACCTCCTCTGTATCGCTGGTTGTGCAGAATAGGCTGATCCCCACCTCACCACAACCTCACTTCAGGTAGCTGTGGAAAACAGTGTCTCTCCTGCGCCTCCTCTTCCTCAGACTGAACAATCCCAGTCCCCTCAGCTGCTCCCCATAATACATGTGTTCCAGATCCTTCACAGCTCTGTTGCCCTTTTCTAGACACACTCCAGGGCTTCAGTGTCTTGTGGTGATGGGCCTAACACTGAACACGGTACTTGAGGTGCGGCCTCACCAGAGCTGAGTACAAGGGGATGATCATTTCCTTGCTCCCGTAAATGGGAATTGCTGCTATAGGTGATGTTATTTTTCTCATGTTTGCCCATCATCAGTAATGATTTTGGAGACTCTCAGGACAGAAGGCAAAGAAAAGAACCAAAAAAAAAAAGAAAGAAAAAAAAAAATAGCGTTCCAAATTTAGCCTCACCACTGTTATGAAGATCTTTTACTTATTTTTAATAAGTGCCCTGCAGACATTTCGCGCTAATTGGGAGCTATAAATAGCTGAGCAAGAAAAGAACTTAAACTGGACAGAGAGCTGTAATAGGGAGCCAAAACTGTGAGTGGGCCTGCTGCAGAGCTGAAGAATTTAGAAAGCCGAGTTGATTATCTCTGAGGAATTTCCCTCCAAAGAGCTTCTGTTTAAGCTACCAGAAGTTGAGGAGGCAATAATCTGTATGACAAACATACTGGAGAAAATCTGTGGCTCTACTGGCATTGCACTTTCCATATTAGCTGCTCCAGAGCTTGATTTCTGTGGGTTGTTTTGCTGTTTTTATTTTTTTCCTTTGTCATCTGATGTCCCAAAATTTGCAGCTTATTCTGGATCGGTGACATTCAAACCCTAATGCCAGTCCATGTGCTGGCTGCCTGCGTTTGCCTCAGCTCTCAGTGCTGTTGATCCACTGATGTTCCTGTTAAAACCAGACTAACAAAAAGTTTATTTGTGGTAGAGCCCATCAAAAGAAGCCCTTCAGAAATATTCTTGATTCCTATATTATTGGGTTATGGTTGCTCCAGTTATGTTTTACTCTGTTGTTTCTTAAGATAGCTGAGCTTTTAGGAACTGGTATCAAGAGTCACTTTCAGATGTTGTATTACATATTAGAGATTTTAAGATGTGTTGTAATAAAGGCCAAAAAAACCAAAAACATTTTTATTTCTTAACCACTGAGCACGTGGTTTGATCAGATAACCATTACATGGATCTTCAAAACACCGACAGATATGACTGCAGTAGCATATAAATAGGTTGTATCCAAGGAGCCTGAGCACATCCTCCAAGATTTGTACAGAATAATTGAACTGGTCTTAGGAGTGCTCATATGCTAGAATAGCTTCTTATGCCATGATATTTCACAGAATCACAGAATTGTAGGGGTTGGAAGGGACTTCCAGAGATCATCGAGTCCAACTCCCCTGACAAAGCAGGTTCCCTACACCACGTCGCACAGGTAGGTGTCCAGGTGGGTCTTGAATATCTCTGGAGAAGGAGACTCCACCACCCCCCTGGCAGCCTGTATGTATAGATCTTTGATAGAGGCCTATAGCTTCAGTTTAGGCTTTCCTGCTGTACCTGGCCTTTTAAAATAAGTATTTCAAAGATGATGAGTTGCTTGGAAGGCCTCCTGTTGTTGCCATGCACAATTATAGTTCAAACCCCCCCTTGCCCAGGTACTAGCGGAACCCCCGCTAGGGCCAAAAAGACCACCGTGACTCATCAAGAAAGGTGGCAAAATGGCGTTTATTAGGAGTAATCAACACCTTATATACCTTAATTACTTCGTCTACATCCGAAATCTTCGCTCGCCGCCTACCACCTCTCCCCCCCTCCAAATACTGCAAGGTTCAACCTCGTTAGCATCTACAACACCTGTACTTAATATGAACTGGTGGAGATCAGCTCAACTGATCACACTAGGTAAATTATGAAAGTGTTTTATAATCTTGGCTCATATTTATTTTCTGATCTCCAGTAGTTAACTTCTCCTTTGTGGAAATTATAGGACAAACTGTGTTCCCAATACTGTCTTGGAGAAGGGCAGAATACACATTTCTTGAAGCACATTTCTTTTTCTAATGTTTTTTATTCCACGGGGTGTTGCTTGATATATTTTCTTCAGTTGTCAGTGACAAAGATGAATGAGGAAGAGGTAATGATTCTTCTTCAAGCTTGCCATACAAAATCTGGCCACGTAGTACACTTGTGAAGAGGCAATCAGAAGGCTTAGTAAATGGACTGTGGCTTGAAACAGATGGCTGCCACGTGGGACGGTCCACCTTTGGTCAAAGAGACTGTTGCCACCTCCAAAATAGGTCTCTTGTGGTTGGAACCACCTCTCAGGAAAGGTCCCTAGATCATCCCAAGTTTCAGGCTTTGGATGATGGTGATTTGAAGAGAGTGTCTGAAGTGGTAGACTTGTAATGGAGAGGATATTTGGGAATTAGTAGGTGGACAGGAGCATGGTGAACTGCTTTGGAATGCTCCTGAATGTGGCTTACTGGTGTAACCTGGTATGATGATGCTTTTATCTGGAAACTGTATCTTGTATTGCAAAAGTATTAAAACAGGAGATGTGAAAGCTTGTTTTCTATTCTAACTGTAAAGCAAATTTGTTGCCTGAGCTTCATGAAGATACCTGTCACTGTGCCTCTGGCTGAAAGCATGGCAAAAATTACGTTTTGTAAATGGCTTCCAAACACATTACTACTATTGCTACTATTAGGAGAAGTCTGTGGATCTGTACAATCTGGCCCTAACCACTACTGGACAAGGACTATTGCAATTTCAGTGTTACCGGATGGGCAGGAAGCCAGTTTGACAGTGTTAATTTTCTAAAGTTTGAGTACTCTTAGTATGATGTCAACACACACAAACAGTAGTGGTTGTAAAATTGTGCAGCCTTAAAAAAAATAATCCAGACACATGCCAGTTCTATTAAAGACCCCATCTGTGCTTCTACTGGTTCAAAATGGAGAAAATCTCTTGCATAGCATGTTGATCAACTGATTATTATAAATTGTATCTCGTGGTAACATCTTGTTTCAATGGTGCACAGCTGTTTTCTTCTCTCTGTGTTTAGTTCTCCTTTTTTTGTATCTTTTCCCATGCTTCCTTCTCAGTGCTTTGCATTCGATGGAGGAATTAATAAAGTCTTTAAAATATTTGGTTTGAAGTCTGGATCTGAAAAACTGTGTTCAGTAACAGCCCTTCAATTGAATTCAGTGGACTCTAGATCAGTATTTAATCATAAAAGGTGAGGAGCAATGACATACCTTCTGCTCTATTTCCCTGCTGAAGCTATACATGTTATATCTTCTTTTGAAGACTTGCAGGGATTTAAAACTGATTCTCAGGCTGCCCTGTGGTGTGGCCTGATCCGAGGGGTGATGCAGCAGCAGAACTGCCTTACAGAGTCCACATCCCATGATTTGGCAAGGCATCATGCTTGGTCTGCCTCTGCCTGCACTTCCCACTCTCCTTTCCATGAGCCCCACCCAATTGGGCTAACATAGTGGCTTGTGGGATCCCACTCTAAATGAAATCAGGGAACCATTTTAGGTTATAACTCCTTGTCCCTTCCTCTTCCACAAATGCATATGGTTTGGTTTTTTGTTTGTTTGATTTTAAACCGGACCCATCCCCTGATAGGTTTTACACTTTGGCCTCACAAAGAGGTGTGTTGGCAGAGCTGAAGATGGAATATGGTCAAGGGAATATCCTGAGAATTGCTTGAAGGGTATTTTCTCCTGATTATGCAGTGAAGGAGCTGAGGAAGTAGAGTTAACCCAAAAGACTAAAGTGAGAGGCTCCTGCTCATGGTTTATCTTTTACTCCGTGAGTATTTCCCTTGAAATTGCTGCTCCCAGGAAGAAATCTTAGTCCAACTGTATCAGCTTCTGGCTTAAAGGAAGGCCTGTCTGTTGATGGATCTCTTTCAAACGTGAAGTAAATTTAGACTGATCTACACTTTTACCTAACAGTCATGCAATAATTCAGTTGATTCTGAATCAGGCAGTGTTATAACTGTGTTTATTTTAGTTGTTTGTCATTGCAAATCAGCTCAGACTGAAAGCAGGGAAAGATCTGCATGAATGACTGCAAACAAAAACTTGCTGATTTCTCCAAACTCTGGTTAATTGACCATCCACCAACTCTGGGAAAAAGAAAATAAAAGATGTAAACTGTGGCCAGAAAAACAATTATAAAAAATATCCTTGAAACGCCAACAAAGAACATACAGGACAAGGCAATAGAAAATGCTGCCTTTTGGGGTCCTTAGTATTCATTCAGAATAGGCAGCAAAGCAAGGGTATACATGACCCATGGACCTCACTTCTTGTTGGCAAAGAGCCACCCAACTGTTGCCTGTGATAAACATAACCTCCTCTTCCTTGGCACTGACAGCATTTCCCACAGGGACTGACAGCAGCACTGAAGGATTTCTGAGGGCCTCTCAGATGAAGGTTGTGACTGAAAATCAGAGTCCAAGTGGCAAGCCAAGGAAAGGCCTGTGCAACAAGTCATCTAGAAAAGATAGAAGAGCCTTTGTCTGAGGAGGGAGATATCTGCCAAGTTCCAAAGAGTATCTCTGAGGAAATGCCTGTGGAGTCTATGAATATACCCAAGGAATCTTTCTCCTGTCCTGTTACATTTTGGATAGTGATTTTACTGCAGTGTATAAACCAAGTCCAAGACGTAAAACTCTGTTTGGTGTTGATATCTGGGCTGATCATGTAGGAGGAGAGGATGTACAAATGACCTTACTTGCACTTTGTTTCTGAAGGGTGTATTGTGCAAGTTTAGACAATGGGTGAGATTAGCCTGCTTGAAAGAAGTTGCATATTAATCTTTGGGACATGCTTAGTGTTGGGTGAGGGATGAAATGTGTCAATGCCTGAGGGAAAGAAGTGCAAGAAGCAGCCAGCCAGTGGTGCAGATTTAGATATTTTGTTCTGCTTTTGGAGACCTGGAACCGTTCTTAAACGTTTTCAAATGTGCTGATCAAGTGTGGTGCAATGTAGAGCCTCCTGCACAGTCTGCTGCAAGATCAATGGGCAGGAGCGTGGCTGGGCTTGCTGACTCAGCCATAGTGATTCCAGTGTTTCCCCACATCTTGCTGGTTTACCTCCTCAGCACTGATGTCACCAATTTCAGTCAAAGGCAATCATGAACATGTCACCTCTCACAGTCAGTGAAGGCAGACACAGGGGCGAGCGGCCCCCCACATTCACATATGTGGTAGCGGCAGTGAGTAGATGCTGGCAGCTGCACAGCAACAGCGCCTTTACGGTACACACAGCTGTTCCGCATCCGAGGCAAGGATGTCCCCTGTGCTGCTACGACAGATGTCAGATATGGCACATTAGGGGACAGGGTGCCACTGCAGCCCCAGCCAGGAGGCTGTGAAAGAAAGGGCACAAAGCAAGGCCGCATCTGTTCTGAAACAAAGGACATCTGTCCCTGGCCTGAGCAGCTTTTGGCATGATTTCACAAGGACAAAGACTCAGGTTGGCTGATACGAGGCTGGTACTCCATAAAGCAAGCTATGGGGTCGTAAGCTGTCCAAATGTTTGCTGACAGTGAGGCAGTGATCTGTCAGAAGTGAGGTTTTATTCCGTCTATAGGGAGAGTGTAGCACAGGATGAGGACCATCCTTTAATCATGCATCTGCCTGTGTTTTAGAATCTCTTTGTGCACTGCAAAAACTAAACTACTACCAGATTATACACAACAGATGTTCTGTTCAAGTACATTTATGTGTGACATCCTCGTATCAGGAAAATGTCTTGCTTTTTTAGAAACTGGGTTTATCTGTTGCTTTCTCTGGGTTGTTGAGTTTTTGTTGGGAGGACAACTTATTTATTGAAAGGCTGCAAACCACAAATGCACATCTGCCTTCTGCATGAATGTGAGTCTTACAAGGGGGAAAATATTTTAGAAAGGACATTTGTACTGTGCCTTCAGCTCAGTGTTCTGGAATGAGCTGAACATAACAAATTCTAATTAATAGCTTGCTTAGCATCATTGTTCAAAAATATGCTGTACTTCCTTCCCTGCTCTGCTGGTGCCAGCTCTGGCTGTAATGCTCTTTAGCTGGTGGGATCACAGCAGTTTATCAGTGTGTGCGCATGTGTGCACACAAGTATAATGCAGTGGAGATTTAGCAGAACAATATCATGAGAAACCAGAACAGACGGGGTTATTCATTACTATGACTGTGCTAACAAGATGAATATGTTTAGGTGTTAAGTATTGAAAAACAAAAGAAAATGGCCATTGACATTTTATCACCTTTTAACTTTCTCCCATGTCTTCCTTTTTATGTTCAGCCCCAGTTGCCACATCCCTGCCTCTGTGAGTATGGGGGGCGGCCAGCAAAATCCTCATTGAGAGCTGCTACACAAGTGTACAAACACACAACAATAATATAACTGAATCATAGAATTGTTTGAGTTGGAAGGGACCCTTAAAAGCCATCTAGTCCAACTTCCCTGCAGTGAACAGGGACACCTACAGCTACATCAGGTTGTGAATTGAAGTATTAAAAAGCTCCAGAGTCTTTGAAAGGTTGTTAAATGGTACCCCTTAATTACTTGCTGGCTCCATTGTGTCCCGTACTTGATAGTGTAAAGATAAAACAATTAAGAATGATTTTAGCATAGTTTATAAAGCTCTGGTGAGGGTGGTCTCCACTGTATTGCAACTAAGAGCATTGAACTTTGCATTTTGTAATAATAGTTACTGAAACCATTGACCTTATTCTGCTGTATGAGAAGCTGATTTTCCTCCTGCATCTTTGAAGAAGAACATATTGTATCTATAGGGAACAAAGAACAGAGATGTGTATCCTCACTCTACTCAGTGAATAGAAAATTTGAACAGAAATGAAAGGTTCAGGTTCAAAGTTTTGATGGTTTCTAATGAATGGAGTTACATCAGGCTGACAGGCAGTCACTGATGGAGTTCCCCAGGACTCCATTTTAAGGCCAGTTCTCTTTAATGTCTCATCAATTACTTGGGTACAAAACTTGAGGGTTTGCTGAGTTTGAAGATGACAGTAGATTGGGAGGAGCTGTTGAGTCCCCTGGGGGCAGAAAGGCCTTGCAGGGTGTTCTAGGCAAATTAGAGAGCTGGGCAATCACCAACTGCATCAAGTTGTGCAAGGACGGGTGCACTTTGCTATGTTGAACCTCATTAGGTTCATACAGGCCCATCTTTTGAGTTTGTCAAGGGTCATCTGAATGACATCCCTTCCTTCCAATATGTCAACTGCACCACTCAGCTTGGTGTCATCAGCAAACTTGCTAAGGGTGCACTTGAGCCCTTCATTGATGTCATTGACAAAGGTATTGAAGAGTATCAGAAGATGCTTAGGAGCACCGCTGAATTGGTGAAGCATGTCAGGGAATTTATTTGTGTTAAAATATCCTGACATAAAACCTGGATTAATTCCCTGATCAGTTCACACTGTGCTTTTATAGATGGGTTAAACAACCACATCCAGAATAAATGCTCCCTAACAGCAAAGTGTTTCCACCTGAGGTTTGCTCAAGCATGTGTTTCTAATCTATGAGTGTCCTGACATCACTAGGAGGGTGCTGGAGTAGTAGGAATGAATAGCTTTGAAGAGGGTGGTAGCTGATGGAAGTTCACGAGAGCGTTGTCACTGAAGGCGATACACAGAATCTATAGCTTAGGTGGACTGAAGGTATAACGTATTAATCATGGCCCATCAAAATATATATTCTATTAATTAGGAAATACAGTGATAGGCCTCATTCTGCTACCACAGACCTGCTCAAATTAATCTGCTGGAGATTTCTCATTCCTCAGATTCCTCAAACACTCAAGAAGTTATATATAGCCAAAGGTTTTGGAAGGCAGCCACTTGTGAGGAGGACAGTAGCTGGCATGCATTGCTGCTGTGACTGGCACTGAGAGAAAATCTAAAGATACACAAAGTCAAAGAAGTGTTGTGTTGAAAGGTAATGAATTCCTTAAGCAATCATTACCATAAGGTGTTCACAAAACACCAGTACAGCATTTATTTTATTAACAAAATAGGAAAAGCCAGATGATGTATTTTTTTCTGATTTTCCACCCCCTCCAGCTTTCTGGAACAGAACAAGAGGCATTGTTTATTTACTGGTTTAATGCCAGTTCCTTTAGTAAAAACTTTTCTAAATCTGGCATAGGAAGGATCACTAATTTGCAGTGGCTCTCATAGCCTTTTAGGATGTATTTTAGATTGTTGTTTCAAAATGAAATATTTAAGATGTGCAAAGTGACTACTGAGATCAACTAGGAAAGTTAATCTCTTGCACAAAGACAATCTCACTCTTCTCAGTTAGCCTTAGCCCTCAGCTGAAATTGATATCCAAGTTATATGCCATGCCCCAAATAAATGCTAACGTTATCATAATAGGAAAAGAATGCTTTGGAATCACCAGAATGGAAGCTTCCAGAATTATCTTGGTGACTGAGTCATAAGCAAAATCACTCTGACAGACGTGGATAAAAGTCATAGGGATCAACTGAGACCTTATGTCTTTGTAACTGTTAATACTTTTACATCACAGGCTCCATTTCTGCTGGGGTGGTGAACAGGCAACTCTGCATCTAGCCAAATCCAAGCTCTAGAGGCAGTTATCTCCATCTCTTGGACTTACACTCACTGAGACCTCAGCTATTCAGCTGGCCCTAAAAAAGAGTTGGGACAGAACTGTAAAGAGTGGAAAAGGAGGGTGTTTCTATTAAAGTTGCTGGTGGTAAATGAAACCCATCGTTTCTTCACAGGATTTAGCATGTGAGTTACTTAAATCCACTCTGGATTATTACTGTCACCAAAGAAAGCTCTCCCAAGGCTGAATGAAGAACTTTGCAGGTCTCTTGCTCACTTCTTTACAGTGTTCGACATTACAATGAGCCACTGATACTCCAGTGGAAGGTTAGAAAATGAACAATGGTAGCTCTTAAATAACAAAATGCAGTTTTAAGAATCTGAGTGCTCTCCCCCCCTGCCCCAACTTTCCCATTGCTTCTAGTTGTACATCGATGCCATTCAAAGGCATGTTGTTGTTGGTTTGGTTTCAAACAGATCTTTCTCTCTGCATTTTACTCTGAGACTTTTCTGACAGATATGACAGAAATCTGAAAGCTTTAGTTTTTATTTATTTACATACTAACTTTTTTTTTTTAAGCTCCTGGAATATCATTTGCTTTACTCTGAGGAGTTGTTAGTTATCTAGTGTGAATATGCATGATTTTAGAGGCTGAAAACAGTCTCCTTGCACGATGGTCCTATGGTAAAAGGTAGAGAAGCCTCATTATGGTACCCATTAACACTGTTTTAACCTGTCAGTCTCCATTGAAACCCCCATTATTCGGGATTTTTGAGCAATCTATAAATATTTGCTCTGGTAAAAAGAGCTCAGCTGAAAGGCTCCTATTTTTAGCTGGAGGTTAGGTTTATTTTTTTTGTTGTTGTTTTTCTTTTTTTTCATCTCCATTTAAAAAGATGCTCTCAAGGTTAATGGAACTATAAATTGACCTCCCGTTATAATACTGTGTCTGTTTGCCTTCTGTTTGTATCATTTCTTGTACATATGAGTATTCCCCTGACAAATGTCTCACAACATGAGTCGCTGCAAGAGACGTAGACTAAATAACAAAGCTCGTATTAGCAGTCTGTTCAAGACTGAATTCAGTAGTAGTCGGGTTATAGTATATCATCTGTCATGAGATTTTGAGTCTTTGTCAGAAAAAAATGTCCTGTAATTAATCCTATTAATGCTTGCTTAGGGGACTAATCATGCGACAGGGTGTACCTTTGCTGGCCTAAATGCTCAGTGAATGGTGTAGTCTCTTGACCTGACCCAATGAAGTGTTTTAACAGGGAGAGCAGCCTTTGTGACACATAGGTTTGATGGATTCATGTCTGATTAAATGGTGTGTGGGTTCCCAGAGTGAAGGTAGTGGCATTTTTTTTCTTATTGTTCATCCTACAGCAAGCCCGTTAGTGGGAGCAATCAGAATTATCATCAATCACAGTGAACTGAACTGAGCTCAGCTGCCCTTATTATTAAAGACCCCGACCAATTGCTTTAAATGTTATATGTTACAAACTCTTCTAAGGACTGTTGCACATTTCGATTAGCATTTGTTGGTGTTCATCTACCAAGCTGGCATCGTATACACAAATATAGACACAAAGAGGAAAACATTTGTTTGGGCCTCACTCATCTGTGTTTTTAATTTGAGAGGGTGAGGAGTAGACTTTTAGATATTGAGCTTTCTGTATTAAATCTTGCAATTTACATTATATTAAAAACACAAACTAAATCATGCTTTTAAAATATACTACCCAAGTCTTGACGTTGGAAACTGAGAAAAGCAAGAATTACAGTTGCAGCGCAAACTGAGTTTGATCCACGTGGGCATAAAGAGAACATTACACCTGCCTTCACCTCAGGCTCCCCTCAATTCACAGATGGTTGTGGAAGCCTGTGAAACAGTGTCTGGAGTATTATGTCTAGTTTTGGCCTTCTCAGTACAATAAACACGCTGACACAGTGGAGCTGAGGTCAGAGGAGGGCCACCAAAATGTTTAGAGACTTGGAGCACAAGGTGTATAAGGGGATGGGAGAGCTGGGTCTGTCACCCCACAGAAAAGAGAAGGCAGAGATCTTATTGCTGTCCACAACTGCTTAATGGGGTGCACCATGACGGAACGAGAGGCAACAAACACATCTGATTTCATATATATATAAATACATACATACATACATATATATAAAATATATCATCATATCGCCTTACTGCAGGAGTTCTGCAGCTCTACTGCTGACTCTACTGTTAAATTTTAGCAGTGTATATAACTGGAACACACTAATTAGTGTCGCAAGCCCAGAAAATGCCAGTTACATGCGAAAAAGTACACTGTTAAATCCACACATATAACAGCTTTTCAGCAAGAGTTTGATTTGATTTTGTAATTTTGTAAAAGGACTTAGGCAGGGTTTATACTGGTAAACTAAATGTGCCTGTGAATGTTCCCAACCACTAAGGCCAACTGGCATGGAACAGTCTCTGTCTCTGCTGCTGAACTGAGTTTGGCTGTGCTAGGTGGCTACAAGCAAACTGCTGTTTGGGAGTGGTTCCTGGCATGCTCTCAGCACAAAAACAGGTCCAGAAGTTGCCTGGGAATGCAATAGCTGGAGCAGTCTAATTTCATGCCAGGGAACTCTCTCACAGTGTATTAGCATAGGTAACAGTGTTGGAAGTTCATAGGTACATCGTGAGCATGCTTGAATTTACTGGGTTTAGAGTCTAAGGCAGAAGAGCCAATGGATCTTAGGGAAGATTTAAACTCAGACTATGGACCTATTCCTGAGACATCAAGTACTGTCAGATAGCCCAGATTCCCTCCCAGTACTAGCCTGCTGAAGACTTCGGGAGGGAAAGGCTCAGTCTTTTGCATTGGCTACACAGCATCTCATTAATGGAAACATATTAGTAATTCTCGTTCTCTATTCTAATCAAATGCGGTCCCCTTTTGCTACCCTACCCTAGCAAATTAACAGCCCGGAAATGTGTGCTGGGGCTGTAGTGCTGCTGGCACACGTGCAGCAGGTGAGGCCGATGCATAGTGATGACCAAGCAATGGATGATGGCATCACTGTGGGACGGGTGATGATGCCCCCCAGTGAAGGGAAGGCCTGGCAACACGGCCAAGCCCTGGTCTGTGACATCTCCGTGCAATGGATTGTGACTGCTTGGCCCACACTGCTCTAATGCGGGCGCAGCAGCCCAGCCCAGCAGTTCGTGCCTGGCCTCCAACCGAGCGTGTCTGCGAGGACTGGAGTGTGGACAGGGCGAAATTCGGAGCTGGAACGTGCTCTGGGTGCTGCTTGCGCAGCTCTCAGACGCAGTTTCAGGGCCATTTCTGCTGTACCCCGACCCTGCTGGTAGCAGGCAGCCGGGACATTGCGGAGAGGAGCGTGCAGCAGAGCAGGTGGGCAGCGTGGAAATGCCTCACGCTGGCATCTGGGGGTGCTTCTTGAGGGACCCTCTCAAGGCTGGCCTTTGCCCATGGGGCCTCTTGTTTACTTCGTACAGTGGCTGAAGGGGAACAGGGACAGGGAGGGTCTGCTGATGAGAGACCAGGGCAGTGAGTGACCGTGGCTTCTCTCTCCCTTTTGCAGTTCGTAACACCTTCTGCCTGCTGCAGCACCTGTGAGGGGAGCAGCTTCCCGACCTCAGCTCTCCCCAGCCCACCGCACAGCCCAGGGCCATGGACGTGCCATCCAACTGGACCTGCCCCATCTGCGGGCAAGTTCGGGAGGATGTCACCTACGTGACCCCCTGCCAGCACCAGCTGTGCTACGGCTGTGCCATCTGGTGGGCAAGGAAGAAGCCGAGTTGTGCGGTATGTGGGCACAAAATTGACACCATCCGATACTCGGTGAGGTCGGACGAGGATTACCTCGAGTGTGCTGTCCCGCAGCCCGCAGCGCACTCAGATCACGGCCTGCAGGACGAGCAGGGGCCTGCAGAGCCGGTGCTCATCCCACCTGAGCACAACTTCCCAGCCGAGGTCTGGGCTGCCTTCTTCCAAAACCACCCGGAAGACCTCGGACCCCTGCTACAATGGCTGCAGGAGGAGATCCAGGAGACGTCCAGCGATGACTGGTGGGAAGTCTACGTGGGACAGTGCACCACTGTGAACTTCCTGTGCCAGCACGGGCTGGACCAGGAGGCCTTGGTGCGGGCGCTGCAGCTGATGACCAGCGGCGATGTGCTGCCCTTTGTAAGGAGGCTTATCAGCACTGCAGCAGCCCTGTACGGTCCCACAATCCGCCATCAGCAGGACCACCAAGTCAGCCATACTGCTGGAAGGAGGGAGGACAGCCCTGCAGCCAGCTCCATCACCAGCACCTCCCATCAGTTGCCTTCTGCCTCGTGTCCAGGCCACTCCACCAGCCACACTGGGCCCAGTACCGAGGAGCTGCCCAGCAGCTCTACTGAGGGACCGGGGCACCCCAGCACCAGCACAGTGCCCTCAGTGGAGGAGCAGCAGGAGGAGCCAGGGCAGGCGGCGGCAGCGGGCCCCTCTTCCCAGGGCAGGGACCGCTCATCTGGGGGGCCCCGGCGCCCCCCGAAGAGGAAGGCCCGCAGCAGCCCTCAGGACTCTACGCCGCCCTGCAAGAGGCGGCCCTGGCGGCGGCGCTAGGCCGGCACCGCACTGCCGTCAGAACATGGCTCCAGCAGGCTGGGAGACCAACATCTACCTCTCGGCCTGCTGCTTATAATAACTAATAAATATCAGTTAAAAAAATACAAAAATACATAGTCTGTGTGTTATTGACAAACTGCTGGCATTGCTGTCCCTACCCATCCTACACATGCTGCTTTCTCCATATTTCTGTCCTTATGGAGGGTGTTAAATTTCATCTTTTCTTCCATGACCATAAATCAGCACTCCTGATATTACTAATAACAGAGACAAAGACCCCAAAGAGCAGAGGATGGACCAACTGTGATGACGTGTGATGACATTCTGTGATGACATCACAATATCAGACCCCGCCCCAAATAATCTCACTGTGAGTAATGCAGGAATGCATCAGGGGAAGGAAAACACACGGAAAAGTAAAGAATCAAACTCAAACCCAATAACAGCACACAGCCATGACTGATCTCCTTAATTTTTGGAATGCTTCAGTTACATCATGATCTTTGGCTTGAATCCATTGACTTTTTTAATGGAGAACAGCTTCATATGTGGTACCTGATTTCCAGGTTTTAAAATCTGTCCAATGAAAAATTCCAAATAACACGAGGCACCAGTGACTGTTCAGCGAACGTAGGAAAAATGAGAAACAATCCCAGATTATTCAATGCAATGAAAAGCTTCAGCAAGTGCACCTGTAACAAACTTCCTGGCACCTCAGTCGAGAAGTCATCAGAGCCACCTCGTCCACTCAGTGCAGACGTGGCAACATCAGCTGAACAGCAACAGAGCAGAAGTTACACGTGAAGCACGTTAGGCTTTTGTTTCATCACGTTTCACAGACAAAGCAGGATCAGGATAGCAATTCCTGACAAGTGTCAGGTAACCACTGTAGGCCTGGAAATGGAAGTGTACGGGGTATGCTGCAAGCAAATGCATCCCTATACCAGAACTTTTCCAGTTAATGTTACTTAGTGCTTTTTTCTCTAGCAGTACCTGATGTGGTGAGCCTTAGGTCAAGAAAATGTTAGTAAGCAAATTTAAAACTCGATTAGATTTCTTCTTCTGTAACCGTTCTCATCCATGAATAAGTATGTGTACAAACAGAGTCTCCTGCAGGAAAATAGAGCAGACACAAGAGTCAGAGCCCCCTTCAAGACAGTGAATTCTCTGTGACTTCATCTAATAATGGCAAAAGTTTGTTTTGTTGTCCCAATGTGATACCTTGAAAAATCTTCTGTGGTATAAACAAGATTTATGTTTCAAATATCTCCAAATGAACAGACCTAGAAACAACTCTTTCCCATTGCTACGGAAACCCAATGGGGCATGCACTACAAACCCTACAATGACAGAATATTGTAGAAGTTAAAGCCCAAGGGAGTTGTTTACTATATATGAGTAGAACACTAGCTTATGCAGACATAAATCTCATCTACAGAATTTGTGCAATTTGAAGGAACCTGATCAAATAAGGACAATAACCGTTCTTGAGATGGGAGAATAAAAAGTGTT
The DNA here is from genome assembly GCF_039878825.1 of Excalfactoria chinensis. Taxonomy (NCBI): domain Eukaryota; kingdom Metazoa; phylum Chordata; class Aves; order Galliformes; family Phasianidae; genus Excalfactoria; species Excalfactoria chinensis. The sequence goes on along the minus strand of NC_092826.1, from coordinate 79,151,407 downwards.
GAAATGGGGCAATTGCTTGAGTCAGTTCTGAGTTCTGACATGTTTTTTTGTCTTTTCTTGAACATTATTTTCATTGTAAGTATAGAAGAAAACCCTCTATTTTTGATGGCTTCAAAAACAGCCTGGAGAGGAAGTCAGTCCAATACTCTGAGGACGTTGCTGGCGCTCTGGCTGTAGTGCCTGCATATATTTCTTTGTTTTGTTCATTGCATACATTTTCAGATGTGAAGGACAGAATGCAAATGGCAGTGAGAATCTCATGGCATTCTCCTTTTCCTGCCTGTGGAATGCTTTCAGGCAAGATAGTATGGTACCAGAAGGTGACACGTTTTCCCTGGAAGATCTCCTATTGTGGCAAATGGATAGTATCTGCTGTGGTTATGTTCTGGTTACTTCAAAGTTGATGGCAATCCCTCCTTGGACTGCAGGAATCATTTTTATCCAAGACATTTGGAATCACATCTCTGAAACTATTTTTCTGCAAATAGACTTCCACTTAAGTTCTCCTCCTTTAAACCTGTATATGGGGATAGGAACAGTGCCAGCGTGACACAGTAGACATTTCACAAACTGCACCGTTTTATTTTCTATCAGCTTCTTTTTGAATCTGAGATTCGATTATAAAACAATTATACGTGATATTAGTAGTGATAGCCAGTAGGCCATCTAATCATCTTTTTAAAGGAGCCACATGTTGCTGTTCTTGGATACTTTCTCCACAAATGTAGGGAGTGAAAGAGTTTTGTTCTAAATTGAGGCATTTGTTTGCAAGTTTTAAGCAGGTCTTCAAAAGTGATCCTTTTTCTCCCTGTTTCGAGGTTGTGGATTTTTTTGCCACAAATATTTCTGGCTGCTCTTGTTGAAGCAAGGAGAATTAGAACTGGTAGATGCAGAAAAGGGCAGTGAGAAAGATCAGCAGGACAGCGATCCTGCCTTACAGTAGGAAATGGAAGGGAATGATTTGTTTAACTTCACAAAACAAAAGCAGAAACGGGATATGTTTGCTGTCTGGAAATGTATCAGGTGGGTAAATACCAGCGAGGAGAAAAGGAGCCATGGATGCTCCAGAATACAAATGACTTGGAATAAATTTAAGCTTGAAATTAGAAAATGGTTTCTAGGCTTCAAACAGTAGCTCTGCAAATAGGGTTCATGACTGCTTTTAAGATAAACTTGCTGTGATTACAAGTAGGAAAGGCTGATGTGGAGAAATAAAGCTGTTGTGAGGAAACCTGTTGCAGAATGCATTGTGAAGAGGTACTCCTGCAAATTTTAACAGATATTTCTACCTGCTCTAGCACTGATGTTTTCCTGCAGAGTTTTCAGCAAGTATTATTGCAGGAGGGCCCTGACAGCAGCATCCTCAGGCAAGCAGTTCTTCCGTGCACCTGAAATATCCTACACAAGGGACTTTTGGGATTGCCCCTCCCCCCACAGATCAAATCATGCTGGTGAATTTCCAGCCACTTGAGGATAAGAAAGATTATTTTGTGTTGTGGAAGAAAAGCAGAGGTAAAAGGCTAAGTTGACATAGACTAAAAGAAATGAAAAAAGAAAAGCAGATCCTGAACACCAGAGATTTAGATTGCCCTAAAAAGTAGACAAATGGGGTCCATCTGTTCATGACAGTCTGATTATTTTTTTTATGTTTCCTGAAGGTATAGGAAGAAATTTCCCTCTTATCATGGAGTCGAGTCTCATTGAAGTGGGTGAGAAAATTTGCTGAATGACACCCAGAGGGTATCAGTGCCACCGTTTAACTGAAAAACTGGCCTTAGAAGATGAGAAGACTAGTGCCTTTCTGTGGACAATGGCTCTGGTCTGACTCATGGGTAATGACCAAGCCATGAGCAGCTGACACACAGCAGACCTGTATGGCAGATCCCCTGAACTTTACCTGAGGGCTGAAGGCAGAAGTTCCCTAAACATTCATTGGCAAAACAGTTGAAGAACAGCCTTCTGTGATGAATGAATGTGAATGTTTGAGAATTTTACTATTTTTTTTCTTGCTTCGTTATTATTTTGATGCTTCTTTTTTAATTCTTGTGATCACTTCAAGGGGAGTTCCTTCCTATCAGAAGTTTACCAGAGATGCTCTAAAGGTCAATTCACATTTCACTGTGGAACCTGTAATAGTGAGCAACAGAGCTCAGTCATGGATAAGTTAATAATCACGGGGGTGATTTGGAGGTGTCCAACAGAAGTGGGCTCCACAGGTACATCTGTCAACAGGCACAGCTGCTTCACATGTGTTCCCACAGTGATAATTCTGAGGTACAAACACAAGCCTATCAGTCTTGAAACTGTTTTCATGGCTGTGTGTGTTGTAAATGTGCCATAGACTGTGTGTCTGCTAATCCATTTGGGCAACACAGAAACTAGTAGAACGGAGGTCAGGACAGCTGATATGATACATTCAGGCATGAACTGTCCAGTAAAAGCAATGCCCACACAAGTCAGCAGTGCCTCAAGAAAGTGGTGTAGGCCTGTTTGAGGGATGCCTGCAATATCAGACTGCCCTAAATATGCAGTAACCTTCTGTCACCACTAATACCTGCTGTCTAGATCAATGGTGTACAGTGGAAAATAGGTCAGCTATATTTCTCTCACATGTCTAAATTATCCTTGTTGTGGAGCATACCACCTTAAATAGCTGGTGAGATATTTGGCTCTGAATGTAATTTGTTTCCTTGCTTGCTTGCTACCCTGTGATATTACTCCCACATTTTTTCAGTATGTCAGAACTTGGTGATGCCTCTCCTTGCTCCTTGTGCTTACATAATATAGTTGATGTGTAATTCATCCAATCCACCTAACAAAGTATGTAACCTTTTTACTTTAATATGCACCATGTGAGTGATACAAAAACCCAGTCCTGTTATTTTGCTTTTGTTTTAAAGAAAATTTATTGGCTGTTGGCATAAATAGCTGATCTTACCCATGACTCGTTGCCTTGTGTTTAAAATGGGGATAAGATGGTGTCTGGATCGGGAGCAAGGACATATGGTTTAGTGGTTTTACTGTAGGTATGGTAAATGGAGAATGGTTGGACTGCATGATCTTGTAGGTCCTTTCCAACCTTGTGATTCTATGATTCTAAGATAGGTACAGATTCTTCTTTACTTCACAGCAGTTTTTCAAGGTTAATGTAATTAATATATCCTAACTATTGTCTGGAAGGTGCTAAGAGGATGGCAGGGTCTTACCACTATTGCAAGTCTGCTGTCTAATAAATACCTACAACAGCACAACTGGAGCCATCAGAGGAAATTTTTCCTCTGACTTGCATTCAGCCAAATCAATTTGAGATCCTCTCATCCCAACTTCAGTGTAAGAGTTTGAGGAATATATGAAGCTATACTGAAAAGTATTAATCAGCCAGCTGCTGGTGGTGACATCAGCTTGGCCTCAGACAGGGAACAAAGCATGTATTGCTAACTCTTTCTAAATAAAGCAGATGACTTTTCATTTTTCCCTTTTAAAGAGCAGATTTCCTTATGGAAAGGGAAAAAAAACCCCACCTCATAACACCAAGGCAACCAGTCTCATTCCAACACTTTCAGGTTCTGTTTTTATTGCTCTGGGCTCCTTCCTACTTCCAATTATTTATGGAACAAACTCTGAGTCACATGGTGGAGCTGGAATGATTCAGGAGTTTGTTGAGCGAAGAGAAACAGGAAAAGAAGGGCCTAGCAGTCCAGGCAAATGACATCAGTGCTTTGGCATCCCATCCCAGGCCTTGGAAAATGCAGCCCTTGCTGCCAGAAGGGTTGCAGAGCAATGCTTGGAGGCAGAAGCAGTTTGGCTTTTTGACCAGCCAGCAAAATAATGCTGGTTGTGGTCTTGTAAGATATATCAACAGAGAGAAGTCAAGTGAGAAATACAGATATATAAGTTTGTTTGTAGCAAGGGAGGTAGCTGAAAGTATTGAAGAAAAATCCAATCTAGATGGGCAATTATGCACCTGTAAGAAGTACTGAAACTATTAGAAGCATCTAATCTTTTTTTATATTCTTTATTGGATTGCCAGCACAGGTATGCTTGGATGGTTTCTTTTTTCCTTCTTAAAAGTAGGGATTATGCCTAGGTGACAATTCCTGTGAATTCTGCAAGCAAAAAGCTAGCAAAGAGTTATTTATTTTCCAGGATTATGAAAGGAAGTTGCCAGGCAGTTGTGACAGCCATATATCCTTTATCTCTTGGTTCTTGAAACCGTGCTTCTAGTGTCTCAGAAGAGATTAGCTGGAAAACCTTGAGATGCTAAAGCAGCATGTTTGCAGTGACATATTTTCCTTTCAAAGAGGAGCTTTGGCTTAAGGACCACACCGTGGCATAGCTGATAAGACTTGGTGAAAACCAGCATGTTGTAGCTCAGCAGACAGTGCCTAGGACAATGGTTGTCTATGCAGTTGCTACAATACACAAGCAACACAAAAATCAGTGTCAGTGCCTGCTTCTTCTTGTATGTTCTAATGTAAAAGTACCATTGGTATATAGCGTGATGAAAAATCAAGTGTATAATCATTTCAGGTTTTTAATATTATTATTATTATTTGATTTGTGGCACATTGGCACTGCTCTTCTTTATCTGCTTACTCTCGTTTGTTGTGTTCTGTTTTTAAGGAATGCATATATGTTTACTGTTAGTAATGAAGTTCTACTGACATGGTTCCTGAAGATACACCTTGCAACAAGCTGTAGAAAACCATCATCTAAAACAGCAAGCTCATAATACAGAACATATTATAAAAACCACATTATTTCCTGCAGTAGGATCTTTCTGGTGGTATCATAGAGTCATGGAATCATAGAATGGCCTGGGTTGAAAAGGACCACAATGATCATCTAGTTTCAACTCCCCCTGCTATGTGCAGAGTTGCCAACCACCAGATCAGGCCCACACCCAGGAGCAGCTCCAGGAACTGCATTTCCTTTTTATGCCATTATGCTGTGTTTCACTGCAAGGGGGAAAGGTAGTGCAAGGAGAGTAACAAATGTCTTTTTTTGGAGAAGTGAACATCCCCACGAGACCTTTCCCTGCCAGTAGTGCCAGTGCTGCCTCCTTGGGCACGGCTGGCTCAGGGCAATGAAAATAAACTAATGATTCAGTGGGAGGAAATCTGAGGAATGACGAGTGTTTAAAACAGCCTTAATTAAAGCCTTATATTTTGTCATTGTAGGCACGTGTTCAGGTTTACAGCACTCCAAGTAAGCATAAGGCTATACAGGGAAATGCTGCAGCAGTGGCGGGTTGGTGTGTGGGAAGAGGAGTTGGATGTTTTCCTGACAGTTCAAAGAGTGTGCAGGAGAATGGCGAGCACTCCCACAGAGCAGCAGCCAGTCGGAAACCAGCAGGCCTTGTGGGGTTAGTCGCGTTGGGTCACAAGATGAGACGTTTGCCGATGACTCCAGCACACGCTGCAGACGGCTTGCTTTCCTATGTGGGAAAGCACAAATGAAATCAATTAATTCCCCTCTTTCTTTCCTGGAAAAGTAAACAGAAGGGCTGTTTTGATTGGGTGAAATCTTTCAGCAGCATCCAAGTTTTGTTGACGTGCTTAAATTTCTTTTCAAATCAGATGTGGTCAATTTACGAAATAGGAAAAAAAAAAATGAGATGAAGAAGACAATTATTTTGGCTTATTTTTGGCAGTTTTCACTTCTTTTTTTTTTTTTTAACTCAAACTGTTCTATGATTTTGTACCCAATTTTTAGGTCGCTTACCCCCTCCAAGAAACAGCACGAATATTTGTTGCTGCAGGTGTAGTTATAACGTACTGTAAATATATATATACACAGACACACACACACTATTTTAGCCCTAACATGTGCACAGATCCAGGCGTAAGCAAGCAACAACATCATTCCTCCGCTTTAGTTGGTCTGTTCTGAAGAGGAATTCAGGTCCCTATACATATTTTCATAAAATCATTTACCGTAAAATTTCCCTAAACTGACTTCAATTTTGCCTTTAAAAATCTGAAGCTCTGCCTGCAAGTAACTGAATTTCTTTTCTCTGCAAGGAATTGTAAATGAGGATATTTCTGAAGAACTGATATCACAATTAGAAGTCTGTCTGCAAAAACTCTTTCAGAGGAAGTCCCTTAAGCCAGAGCTATGCCAATTATTGTGAAACTCATTGTGAAACTGCCAGGTTCTGACACAGGCTGAAGGTCCAGCCTGTATTAAAGACTATGGCTTGATATGGGATCTGGACATTTTCAGTGGTTTTATGTGTTACATCTTGGGATTTGCTCTCACAGCACTCTAAAGGAAGAGACATGACTATGATAAAAAAAAAGATTTTTTAAAAAAAGCAGCCAAGAATTATTTTGCATTGAAAGTCTACTGTCCCAAAAGAGCTAGATTTTGCCTTGAATGTGTACATTATTAGAGGAAATCTGCTCTGGGTTAAAAGAGTAGAATGTGTTATGAAAACTGAAGAGTATATGGATGTTTCCTGTATACTACAGTGTGAGAGAGGAGGATGGAAGTTGAATGGTTCCTGTGTTTTCAGCTATGGCCCTGACAGCTGAGAAAATAAATGGCCGATTTAGTGAAGCTGAAGTCCGTTGCAATAAGAGAATAATTGTAATTACCAGTGGAATACAGAGCTTCCACACAAGGCCATTTACAGATGTCCTGTAACACCATGACTATTTTTAATTAGCTAGTACATGAGAGAGGAAAAAATATTCTGTTTAGATGTACTGTTCGCTACAAAAATGCAAAAATCAGTAGCTGCATGACCCCTATGCCAGATGACTGAGCTTTGCCCCCTTCTATCAGACAGTAGTATATGACTGTAATGTATATCATACAGTCTGGGTTTTTAGTTTGTAAATGTATTATTGATTTTCTGTTAGCTGCTTGTAGCTTCAGTTTCATTCCAGCAGCTCCTTTAGACACAGTCCATTCTTGCTTTGTATGGGTGATGCCCAACATTTATAGTCATCAGGACTAGTGAGGTGATCATCCTGCTGTACTTCGCATTGTTGAGGCTGCACCTCAAGTACTGTGTTCAGTATTGGGCCCCACACTACAAGAAAGACATTGGGGCACTGGAGCACCTTCAGAGAAGGGCAACAAAGCTGTGGAGGGCCTGGAGCACAAGTCTTACAGTGAATGGCTGAGGAAACTGGGATTGTTTAGTTGGGTGAAGAAGAGGCTTATGAGGAGACATTATCACTCTCTACAGCTACCTGAAGGGAGGCTGTAGCAAGATGGGGATTGGCATCTTCTCCCACATAACTAGTGACAGGACAAGAGGGAATGGCCTCAAATTGCACCAGGGGAGATTCAGATTGGATGATAGGAAAAATATCTCCTAAAGGGTGGTGAGGCTCTGGAACGGGCTGCCCAGGGAGATGGTGGAGTCACCATCCCTGGAGATGCTCAAGAAACATGGAGATGTGGCACTGAGGGAAATGGTTAGTGGACATGCTGAGGATGGGTTGACAATTGGACTAGAGGTGCTTTCTGACTTTACTGATGCTCTGGGCTGTGGATTAAAATAACAGTGATATGAGAGCATCAAGATCCCTACCCAAAATAGCGACCAATTAATGATCTAGATGAAGTTGCATGTCTGGTAGATCATCAGGTAGACATCTCTGGTGTTTCTGTGCCTGTACTATCAGGCAGGTTTTTCACTTAATGGTTTGTTCCTCTAACCATGGAAAAGTAAAGGGGTGAATCCCTTAGGAAATAAGCAAAGGACAAACTGCAAAGGTCCATAGTCTTGACAGTGAATGGGGACCCAGGCTCAGATTTTTCAGGTTATTGGGTGTCTTTCCACTTTTTGCAAGGCCTGTGTGATGGACGGCTAAAAGTCAGGCTGTGACTCAACTGAAACCCCCTTACATGTCTTTGAGACTTTGTTTCACAAACCTAAGTCACTCCTGGAAACGACATCTAGGCTTCTTAATGCCCTGGACGTATTTCTTAAATGCCTTTAAAAACTGATTTCCTCTGTTTTTGTGCTCACACCTTCCTCTCGTAACCACATCCAATTAAGTTGATGATGTAAGCTATGAAGCTGTATCAAAATTTGTATTAGATTCAAAAATAGCTGCAAGAGGAGCCAACACTTGATGACTCCTCCTTATGGCCCAGGGAAAGTTGTGTTTACTGCAGGCAGGAAGGCAGCTGAACCCATCCTGGAGGCTATGTCACTCATTTCTGCATCAAACTTGGCTCTCCTGACTCCTGAGCTGTTCCTGTGGTTACCTACACAGGCTTCCTCCTTGTGTGCCTACTTTGATGCTAAGAGCCAGTGATAATTGCAACATTGTGAAATACTTGGAAGACTGACTTGTCTGAAGGACATAAATCTAGGAGGGGAAGTGCTGGGAGGATTAATGATTTCACAGACCAAAAGCTTGCCACGTTGACATGATAGCAATAAAACTTCTTATGTCCAAGCACTGCAATTTAAAGTGAAAGGAAACCCTTGCACTTTCTAATGGGTGGTGCATTTCAGACCTTGTTTTTCTTTTGCTCCATGATCGGTGCAGAGGATGGAGACTGGCACCAACACATGAGTTCTACACGAGTCAAAACAAGAGCTTGCTTGGCAGCTAACACTGTGAGATCATGGAAGAGTGCAGGAACAGCTCTGGGTTATTATTTCACTGAGCTGGCAGGTGCCAAGAAGATCACACAATACAATTATCTCAGCCTCCAGGTAAGAAGCAGACACTTTGACTACCTGCTGTTGACTGCGTGGTAGTAATACTGGAAACAGACTTTTCTAAGCTATTTTTCAGTGGTTGTTCTTTTCTTTTTTCATAAGAATTGTGGCATGAGTGCTACATCCTGATGGACTTTCTGGACTATTTACTTGACTGTGAGTTACTGATGCTAATTTAAAACAGTGGGCAGAGAAAAATACCACCAAAGAACAGAAGTTATTTTTCCTTATGTGACAGCTGTTGGGTTTTCCAGCAGCAGTTAGCAGTGTTTTAATTGACTTCTGGGCAATGAAGAAAAATTAAAATGAAGTGCCTCTCAAAATCCTTTCTGTGGAGTTTCCTGAAGGTCTTGCAAGAAATTTGGCCTGGCTGGCCCAGCTGTCTGTGCTGCTAATTTTTATTATGGTTGTCCCTTGTGGCTCTCTTTCAATTACAGGATTGCTGTTGTCACTCTAGCATTGTATTTGCCGACACTGTAAGATGCTCTGCAGACACTGTAGTTAATAATATAATGGTAGCCAGCAAAGTCTGTTCCTTAAAGGTTAGTGGTGTTGAACAAACAAGCAAATTATGGTTTTCCTAATGAAAGTAGCTGTGGGAACTCCTAGTTCTGTGCTTTCACCACAGTACATAGGTGAGGAAGCTGTGGGTGACACAATGAGACATTTATTTTAGATTTCATCTCTGGCTAGAAAAAATTTGGATGTTACTCTTTGATCAGCATTAATTGAAGTATTAATCTACACCATAGGGAAAGTGTCTTCAGGAGTTAAAGGTGTTAAAAAGGGAGAGGAAAATAAAAGCTGTGAATTGCGATACCTTACTGTTCCCTCATACTGAGTGTTAACTGTACTGATCTCAGGTCAGGAAAGTGTAAGGAAGTTGTGCAAGAAGTGTCTCTCTGACAGAGGTTTATTAAAGAGTTTACATTGCTTGAGGGGCCAGAAAGGTTTATTTTAGACCATGAAGAACCAAAGTGTATTTGAGCCCAGAGAAAGAGAGGCTTGTTGTAGATTTTCTCTAGAGCTCTACTTTGAGGGCTTCCACATCAGGTAAATGTAAATTTGGGATGGGCTTGGGAGAAGACAGTCCTAGATGTGCTTGTGCCACATTCCATATAATTTAGTCACTCTGATGAAATGCACTGCTTTTGTCTTCTGCCCTGTACTTTTGTGCAGCATGATATATTTGTGTCACGGGTTACCTATAGAAGAGATATTTGGAAATCAGTCCTTAGCAGAGACCTGAGTATTCTAGATAACGCTTTGAAGCAGGAACAAACTTTGGGAGCTGTCACCACGAGTGAGATATTGACTGAGGTTACCAGGCCAAAGTGAGCCCTGGCGTGAATGCTGTTACAGCAGAATCAGGGGAAGTTACACAAAGGCTGTGCTTTACCCTGGCTTGTGCAAAGTCCTCTCTGTGCCATATTCTGTAAACTTGAAAATATCTCAAGCAAAGGAAGGAGGGGGGAAATTACTCGCTTTCCTTCGCAGCTCAAGGAAATTACCTTGTCTTGCCCTGAAGAAGCCTGCAGTGAAGGCTTGACTGCATTGTAATCAGTGGCAGAGCTCACATTATTTTGTGAGCTGGGGTTTCACATCTGGTGGTTTTTTTTTCTTGGCAATTAACCTCTCTGACCTTCTCTGTCACATCTTAAAATTTGGTCATGACTGCACTTCTTTTGCCTTCTAACTGAAAAGTGCTGTTCATGGACGAAAACACTTATTGCAACCACCTCCTCCCTATTTTGCATGGAATCTCTTATTTTTCTTAACTCTTGCTATTTTCTTTTCCCTTGGGGAGAAGTTCAAGTTATACATTCTCCCCTGCTACATATATGCATGTATTTTCCAGATGTCAATCTCCAGCCGTGAACGGTAGTTTTAGGTGAGATCTGAAGCTCTGAGATGTTCCATCCCTCCTAGATCTGGGATCTCATTTGGGAGGGACCTTGGTGCAGGCCTGGAAGTCTTTGCAGAGTGGCTGTTGCCACCTCTGAGGAATTTGCTGGAAGTTTTGGTCAAAACTGAAACAGAACTATATTCGGATGCAATCTTTGTTTTCCAGCTCTTCAGCTCCGTGGCCTTGGTGAGATGAGTTGGACTGCAGTAGTTTGCCCTAGAAGCCTATTAATATAAGGCTTATCTGAAACAAACCCATTATTCTGAAAAGGCTTGTCATTTTATATTCAATCAGTGCTGCTGGCTCTTCCTTTGCACCTAACTGTCTCGTCTTGTTATGTATGTGTACGTACATCTGAGAGGTCACCTACAAAGAACTGACATAACTTGGTTTTACATTTGAACTGCAAGGTTACACGCTTTGTTGCTCCCATAGGCTGTATTTCATTGCACTTGAGAGGATTTTTGCATTCCACTATTTCTTGCGACTGCAAACTTTCTTTTTTCTTACCACACCCTTTATCAGTGTGTGTCCCACAGCCATTTGGCAGGGGATGTGAGTGTAGTCCTTTCCCATATAGCAGCCTCCTTTATACCTGCAACGTGGGGAGGCCACCAGTATTTTTTCCTCCCTGCTCCATTCTACCAGGAGCACCTGATACCTCCCAGACTGGCCAGTTCTGCCCTTCTTCATTTTACCTTCCATAGTGTCACTTTTAAAAGAGTGCCAGAAAACCACTGGGGAGGAGAGGAGCATTAATACTTGCTAGTCTATCACCTGCAGATGTGATCTAGCCTGCCAATAAGATACCATCAGGTCCCTTCTACACCGGTAGCTCTCATTTTAGCCAGTTTCCAGTCTCCATTATCTAAGGTATTTGTGGCCTTCATGAAGACTCAGCTGGTAGAGCATAGGATTGTGGACATGCCACCTGTGAGTGTATGGGAACTGTTGAGTCATGGCCCGAACCACTGATAGATCACCTGAGGAAAGCACAGAGTGAGCTGTGGGAGCACAGTTGAAGGCAGTTCTGCTGTGTGACTGGAAGGGATGGAGCCTGGCTCTACCCCTCCTGGATCCCATTTAAGGGCTGACTGCCACTGGTGAAGGATCTCCAGAAAGAGATCCTTCTTCTGTGGAGTCTTTCCTGTGAATATAACTCTTCAGCTATAGGGTATTTCTTTCCTGTTTGTTTCTTTTCCCATTTTTACCATGATAATATTATCAACTGTAGCATGTGGGAATCCTTTGGTTTCATTATGAGGGCGGCTAGCATAGCAAGAGAGGTGACCATACCTCCTCTTCCCCCTCATTCTGCCTCTCATTTGGCCCCACCTACAGTGCTGCATCCTGGCCTGAGGAGGCCTCCAGCTCAAGAAAACTGTGGAGCTGTTGGAGGTCTAGGGAAGGACCAGGCCAGAAAGATGATCAGCTCTTCTATGAAGGCAGTCTGAGGCATCTGGGTTTGTGCAGCCTGGAAAAGGCTGTGGGGAGGCCCCTGTGCAGCCTTCCAGTACCTGAAGTAAAGGGAACTAAGAGGGAGGCAGACTTTTCATATGGCCTGATAGTGATAGAACAAGGGGGGAATGGTTTTACACTAAAAGATGGGAGACATAGACGTCAGGGGGACTTCTTTACTCAGAGGGTGGTGAGGTCCTGTTACAGAAGCCCAGGGAAGCTGTGGTGCCCCATCCCTGGTGGTGTTCAAGGTCAGGTTGGATGGGACTCTGAGCAGCTGAGCTGGTGAGGAGGCAGCCCTGCCCATAGAAGAGGGTTGGGACTGAGCGGACTTTAAGGTCCCTACTAACCCAAGACATTCTATAATTTTCTTGTATCCTACAACTAAACTATCCTATCTATATTTGCAATAAATTTTAGGTGAGTATTCAGTTTCCGAAATTACCTGTTAATTGGCTTGTGTTAACCTTCGAAGTATTGTTTTCTAGGAGTCTTCTCTTTCCTGCATCGTAAGCTCTGTAGCTCCTTTGCGTTACTGAATTTACCAAGTCAAGGTTTGCGGTGGATGGGATTTGCACTTTGCAGAACTCTCCAAAGGCAGTAGGCCAATATACAGCAGTACAAAGATAGCTTTCTTATCTTTCTTCCTTGTTCACGTTTTTAAATGCATACACCAGCAAGCCCAGTGAAGATTTTGTTCAGTATTTTCTATTTAAAAAGTAGCCTAAGCTTATAGCTGCAAATTGGTTTTAATATAGTATAGCGGTACTGTCCTCTACCATTAGATTTAGATTTTCAGAACAACTGACCTGAAAATAAGCGCTTTTTGGATTAAGTGTCCAGAGCTGCAAGCTAAGTCTGCTGCTGCTGAAAGCCCCAGAGCATCAACCATCTTTGGTGGCAGCAAATTTGAGCTGAAATTGTAAAAGGCTGTTTTTAAAAACTCCAAACCTTTCGTATTATTTTATTTTCACGCTGGTTTAAATTGTATGGTATGTGATGGCTGGCTGTGAATTATATGAGTTGTATGAGTCTGTCAAAAAGCATTAATCCATCTTTTGCGAGACAAGAAGGAAGTGACATAGTAGCTATCAAAAAATCCCCAAACCTGTCCTTGGAGAGTGTCCTTAAAAGAACCCTTTTCGAGTGATAAAAATCTGGTGTATGTGCAAAGAGATTCCTTTTGCTCTCTTCCTCACAGAGGCATTCAGTACTTCTCTACGTGCCCAGGTGGGTTCTGTGAGGGTGGGGGGGTGGGGGGGAAGAAGAGAAGGGAAGGAAGGAAACAAAGCAGGGAAGGAAATGTTGGGCAAAGTTGAATCTCTCTTTCTTTGCACAGCAGTTTGCACAGCTGGGTGGCTCTGTGCCTGGGAATGCCCTGCCTGACTCATATGGAGCACCTTCTGATAAGGTGTTCGTCCAAGCGAGCTCTTAAAATGTTTATGCTGTTATGGAGCACTGACTGAAAATAGAGTCTATTTTCTGCAAAGATGAATAAAATTGTGAAGGGAAATGTAGCTGGCATGCTGAAATGCTCTTTAATGTCCTAGATTTCTAATAAAGAAGATGAAAGTGTTAGTGTATGTGTGTGTAGAGAGCCCATCATTTCCTCTTAGGGTTTTTTTAATTCCTAGTGGAGAAAAGAGAAGCTGGTATTGCTTTCTATCTATTACTTTTTATATTCTTTTTCAAGAAAATGTTTTGCTTGTGAAATTAGGGAGGGGAAAAAAACTTCTGATGGCTTTCAAAACAACCAACCAGCTTGTTCTTCAGCTCCTTTTTGTAACACATCTCAAAATGAAAATGTAGGCGAATGAAAGTGGGAAGAGTTTCAGTGCAAACTCATTTTAAAACAGTTTTCTTTGGGTCTTCAAAGTATATGTAAGGCTGGTGAGTGCTACTTCTGTGTGAGAAAAATATCACCTTTATCCTCCTTTTGGATTTTGAAGGGGAAGGTCTTTGTGGCACTTACCACACAGAAGGGAATTATTGCTCAGAGCTGAGCACAACTGAGAAAATAATGTTGACCTGATATATAGAGGTAATGTCTAGACAGAGTGCATTTGAAGTGCTTAAGGGAAAACTAGCAACCAGTTATGACAAACTGAGCTTTTGAAGTGACAAATAGAAGCAAACATGTATAAACTTAAGATCTACTAAAAGTAAGTGGGAGAACTGCCGCTGACTAAAACAGAATTAGAATACGTGTCCATTCTCAGCAAGAAAGCCACTAAATTAGAGTGTGGTTTGTTTCTGCTGCTCTCCTGTTCCTAACAGGAGCCAGAGCAATTGCACGTGGGGCTGTGCCACAAAACCAGAAGGACGAAGTCACTCTTGTCTTTTCCCACACACAAGGCTTTCTTCTTTTGCCTGCTCCAATGTGCAATTTGGTCTCAGAGAAAGGTTTGGTCTTACAATTTGATCACGATGACTTACAGGTTTATGAACTGCTGCACGTTGGCAAGAAGGAATGTAGTGTCCCTTCAGGTTCTTGATCTGAATCAAGAGAAGAGTCTTTCACTCCAACGTGAAATAAGGAAAATACCAAAACATTAGGGCCTCTTAAAGCAGAGAAAAATATTTCACACCAAATGCTAATTAGAAGAGACTCGATAAAAGTTTCAAGATAAACTTCTGTTTCTGGGGAGAATTGGAGGTGATCTCCTTTACCATTCAGAGTGTCCTTCAGTGTTACATTCCTACTACAGAGAAAGTAAGAACTCTTGTCCCTGCTAAAATGCATTGTTATATATGCTTCCTCTGTATCTTCTTCCATCGTATTTAATCAAATGTGGTGTAATTGCTTGAGTGAAGTGTTTTGCCAGTACACAGCATGATTATAGTTCGTATATCTGTAACTATTGACTATTTATCTATATCAACTTCCTTTTGTCTGAATAAATAATATAATGATGCTTTTATGAAATCACAGTTAATTACTGTGGAAGTGAGTCATGCGTCGTCCTCCTTTCCAGCATTTGTGACTAAATTAAGCAGGACAAAAACTGATTAGGGTGATTGATTCTTCACTTGGGGTGAAGAAAAGCAGAATACTCTCCTGTTTCCTAAAAAATATTGCTTCTAATTCTGTTTGCAGGGTGGTGTATCACAGTAAGAGTTTGGGAGACACCAGTGGGTCTTTGGGACTCTAGGGCACCTTCAGTCTCGTTGATGTCCTCTCCTTTTGTTTCCCTAACTACTGAGAGGCTGAGAATTCTGCCTCTATGTTTGAGCCCTCAGTTTTGCCTTCTGAATTATTTAGGCCCCAAAAGGAGATTGTTTTCTTCAGGTGGGATTTAATAAGCACTTGAGCCAAAATCCAGTAATATCAGAAAAATGAGGAAAGGAGCATGCTTTGGCATTTCTTTTGTTTCCTTATCTTAAAATAGACATACCAAATAAGAACTGTTGTCTTCCGTCTTTCCTCAGACTCTGATGTTTTCATTATTTCTTGGAATGTTGTAGCCTACAGTAAAACAAGTAATAAATCCTCACAGTTAATGAAACCAACAACACACAGCATACAGTAGATAGCGTTCTTTCCTTTGTTATTTTAGACCACATTGCTCTGCTACCACATTGTATGAAAACTATTTCATTTTGAACTACAGTAAACTATTGAAGATCCTGAATACTGATGTTTTGTCAGATATCAGATGTAAGAATCTGTGGGTGTATTCTACAGACTGGAAGATATTAGAGCCAAGCTTTGTGTTCCCTTTAATTCTAAATGTCTCCTCTAAGGCAACTGGTGCAACAGTGAGAAAAGTCAACATGAGCCTGAAACTGTTAGGGCATCCAGTGCAATGTTCAGTAGTAGTATTATATTTTGCTCACTTAAAATGATTCATTCTCTTTTTTGAGGGAACAGATGTCAGGGAAAGGTTTTACCTCATTTATTAATCTAAATCACCAAAGAAGAGTGGCACAAAATAGGGCTTTGCCACTTACATGACTGTGTTGTTATTCACTATCAATCACCATAATAGCTATGTGAAATTGTTTAAGAAAATCTTTTCTTTAATATTGTGTCAGCTTGGCTTTTGGAGAAATGACTTCACTATATATCAGTGGGCAGGGGATGACCATAAACATGGCGAAAGAGAAGATGGTGATATTACAGACTGTAGCATTTCCGATGCATTAATTTTCTTTGGGTACAAGGAAATTTGAGGTTTAATCTTTGAAAGTACTTTAAAATGAAGGTAAATTATGATAATCTAATACTGTAATGTTTGTAGTAGTTTACTGAGAGTTACTTGGGGCACAATAGAACTTAGCAGTGGCATAGTGTTATGTGTTGCAAAAGAGCAGGTAAATTATATGTCAGCTGTGGAGTACTTTGTTAGACAACATGCCATATGCCAAAAGGTACTCTTAGGTTGTAGTTGTAGTCCTCTACCAGAAATGGAGGAGGAGGTGGGAAGGAATGACCTAAGAGACATTAACAGAGCTTTTCCGAAACTGTGTTACTTCTGGGCAAACCTTGGTAATAATCTGTGTTCAGTGATCTGATCCAACCAGAATTACAGGCTTAAAGATAGGATGCAAAACATAATTTGAAAGCAAGGTATGAATGGTTAACAAAATATGTGATAGATAGCAGTGCTGTTAAGGTGTACTTCCTTTTGAACTTACTAGTAAATACATATCATGTCTGACCTGGATCACTGATGTGTGCCTATTCAGTATGCTGTAACAAGACACCATTCATATTAGTATTTACCCTTTGTGAATCGGTGTAGTGAACATGAAATTGCCCTTAAATGCAGTTGAGAGCTGCTGTTACATCATATTTTGGGATGGTATGCAAGTGATTGCTAGCAAATACACTGCTATTTTTTCTGCTTACTACCGCTCCTTCCTACATGTCCTAGAATCTCATGACATGTAAAAAAATACTATTCTAAGTCTTTGTTGCATACAACCTTCTGTGATCAGTGACCTTCCCCCACTGTAAACACTAGATGTGTTACTGGAATATCTTTCCTTATCGAGAGTAGTATGTTAGAGACGCACAGTGCACTCCTAAAAAGCAAGCAGTTTGTACGTGGAATGAATTTCTTATCTATGTTAAGAACAATATTATTTGCTCTGAAGATAAAAGTGCGTGTGTGTGTGTATCCCTTATGTTTCATTAAAGATTTTGCCAAATTATTGTAATTACAGGCTGCTAAATATTACCTAGAATTGAAACTTGTTCTTCTTGAAAGTACAGAGATCAGTTCTCTGTTTATCAATGATGTCCATATTATTAAAGAAAGTTTCTTTTTTGTGTGTGAGGCAAATAATTTTGCACACCCAGGCTTTTTTCCTTTTGGTATGTGGGACTTGTGTGTCACTGCAGGCCATCATTAAAACTAACAGACCTAAGCCAGTACAAGGGAAAGGGTCGTGTCCTCAAAGGGAAATTCTGAGGGTAAGATCTTGTGTGTCAACTTCAGCAAAGCTCGAGTTTTATCCTGAGGCTTTACTGTCTCCATTACGGGCATGGCCATTACAGTTTGAGGAAGCATGTGCTTTTTATTCCCTCTTATTTTGTATGATGATATGTAATTACAGACTCAATGTTCCAGATTTGGTTTGTTGGGGTTTGTTTTTTTTTTTTTTTCCTATTTTACAAATGTGTTAAGACTTCAAAGCAAGAAAATGCATGGGCAGGGCTTGCCGTCACAGAACTTCCAACGACCAGAACAAATGAAAACGCCACTTTTTTTGAAAGCTTGGTTTCTTAAAAGGCATTATATGATTTTAATATTTTACTCTGCGTGTTGTTGTTAAATTTCTAATCCTCCTACAAATTCCCAAAAGCATTTTTCCTGTCGGGGGGACAGCGATTCATTCTGAAATGCTTTTTAAAATATAGATGCGTATGAAAGAATATTTAGAAGTGCATTACCCAAGAAGGAGAGGAAATTATTTTCAAAACAGAAGCGTACCATTTCAAAGCATGAAATGAGGTGGGTTTTCAGCACAGACCTTACTTTTCACCCTAGAAGTTGCCATAAAGGCTGTCTGTCTAGATCAAAAGGCTAAAATGTGCCCAGCGTTTAGTTAAAAGCTTTTCTTCATGTGGAACCAGATCCTGAACATCTTTCTCAAGTTGGTCATCGTCAGTCTAGTCATTATGAAGAATTAAACCAGGCCCATGGTTTTTCAATGTCTAATGAGTTAATACAGCTGTATGACTCGCAAGCGGTTTCTGACTCCTTTCATTTCTGTAAGTAGGCAGTACCTTGTCTGGCCCTTTGATGGGAAATGCAATAATAAGCATTTTAGGCATTTTGTGACTATTCTTATGTAGTTGACAGGACTTTAGAAGTCCTCATGGAGCACGTTTCCCTGCCTCAGGTCCCACAGACCCCTTTGACCAATTTATGTATCATGTAAATTTCAGAACTTAGTGTTATGAAGCTTCCTATTTGTGCCTTATGCCAAGAGGGGTGATAGTGTTTTCTTTTGATGACTTTTCATTCTTAAAAAATACACAGCCTGATTGCTTTTCTTTATTTGGTTTGGTTGCTTTTTTGTTTCTTGTGCAGAATCTCTCTCTGTATCCCTCTGAATCTCAGCATAAATATGTTTCTCAATCCCTGTGGTATATATCAAGAGAAATTTCTTTCTTTGGGAGTTATTCAGACTCAGGCTGTGGTAGACAGGATAAGAATCTCTGGATGGCACAAATGGATTTAGTCTGGTTTTATGTTTGTACAGTGGGGAAGCAAGGATTTTCTTGGAAGAAACAGGCAAAAGTCCTATTTCAGAAGCTTAAGCGGCAGTTAATCTTTAATAATTACTTTGCCATGGATACCTGCCAGGAAAAAGGAGGGATTTCTTTCTTAATCCTAAACTCGTTAATCTGTGAAATGACTAGTCAGAAAATAAGTTTACACATCAGATAACAATATCTGGAATAAATTTTAATGTAATGTTCAGTATTATATGTTGAGGGAAAGGGACATTGTGTGGTTTTGATTCTGTACATTGAATCTGAAAAGTGCCGCTTCCTAAATCTTTGCAGATCTACTGTGACAAGGAGTTGATTTATTTATTTTTTTTAATCCTTGCATAGAAATCTTGCATCAGTTAAAAAGATTTAGATTAGAAATGACCTCTATAGGTCTCTAGTCCAACCTCCTTCCCAAAGCAGAATTAGGCATATGGCAAGTCCAGGTTGCTCCGGGCTTTGACCAGCCACATCCTTTACATCTTCAAGGTCAGATGTTGCACTGCTTGTCTGGGCAACCTGAGCACCTGTGTCTCTTCTCAGAGATGTTGGGTCCCTGAAGCTTCTTCTCTAGGCTGAGCAAGCCCTGGTCCCTCAGCTTCACCTCGCTGGTGGTGCGCTAGTTGCCTGGACTTGCACTGTGTGATCATCCTTCCTGTCCCAAGGGCCAACAACAAATGCCATGCTACAGCCTTAATCTGGTGCCAAGCCAGAGGCTTGCTGCCTGAGGTGCTGTTGGTGCAGCCCGGGTTGCTTCTGGCCATTCTGTCTGCTGTGCTGGGGCTCCAGTCCAGCCTGCAGCTCAACACCACCCATGGCACCACCTCAGCAGTGCTGCTGCTGACCAGGCAGCCCCCATCTGCCACTGAAGTCAAGGCTTGTTCCTCAGTAGCTTTCCTGTCCAAGTCAGGGACAAGCCCTTGAGCTTTCTGAGGATCTTTATTTAAGGAGCTAAGAGCTTGGCCACCCTTTCTGAGCAAAAAGAAACCTGTGGCCTAATAACTGTGATGGAGTCCTTCCAGTGGTCTTTCCTGTCCTTGGGAAGTGAAAGGCAGTGACAGTGCTTCTTTTAACGATCTCCATGGGAGACTGAGATGTATATGGGAAGTTTATCCTGCAGGAACACTTCTGTTTCTAACTAGTCATTAGTTGCAACAGCCATCATTACCTTTCAGAAATACCATGGTGCCTTTAATGAGGCTAAAAACACTGCAAAAAATGTGCTTCTAATTATTTACGTAGAGATGAAGTCTTAAGTCTGTAACTGAAATCTACGCTTTATTTTGAGAGATAGGAGAGGCTGCTTGTTAAGGAATGAAGAAGAATGGAAGTCTGAATTCTGATCTCAGTTACACCAACTAATGCTCAGGGTAGCTTGGATCCAAGTCTGTTTTAAAGGGGAATTTAAGATTTAGCTTGTTGAGTCTTTACAAAATGAATTACTTTAACAGAAGAAGAAAGAAAGCCTTGTAGCAGTAGGACAATAAGAGTTTTATTCTTGGTTCCTTTTCCACAGAATTTCCTTGGAGATCTTGACATTTTTAAGCTGTGTGACTTGGTCGAGCTTGGTTGCCTATGGGTAGGCACTAGATATTCATATTCAGAAATGCTTCTTGTAAGCAGTCTGATTTTCAGAGTTTGGTTATAACACCTCCCCGTTCTCACCAGGACAGAGGATGCTGTGCTCCACTTGGCCTCTTAATCTACTTGATGCGCCATGGTTGGATCAGATCTCTCCAAATAAGCCACTGATGCTTATGCAACTATATCTATGCTTCATGCTTTCTTGTGGAGCAAATAATTAGTTCAATGTGCAGTTGGTTCTGCCTCAAGACCAGACAAACAGGATTGGGGCCTCCAGTCCTGCTCACTGTTTTCAGAATTTATCTTCCAAGTTTCCAAATGATAACTTGGATGTTCCCAGTGCTGAGTGGGAGACTCAAATGAGTGTCAGCAATGAGAGAGGAAAATAAGATATGATGTTTGACATTCTTCTCAAATAAATCATTCTCAAGTCTCGTACTTCATTAATGTCCTCTGCTACTAGAGGAAATCTATGCAAGATTTGAACAGGAAGACCTTTATGGTGATTGTCTTTTCAGATATGTTCAAGCAACTTCATTAAATTACTTACTTTAATAGTTTTGTGTTGACAGTGGTGGAAAGGAAGCACAAGACCATGGCACCTTCATAGAAAATAGATCCTGCTTTGTAGTTTGATATTTATTTCCCTCAGTCCTGTGATGAGGTTTCTGCCTGGCAGTGGCAAACACATGAAGGGTGAGCTGCGCAGGCTCCATCTGCCATGCTGTTCAACTCGACAACACTGTCATTGCGTCAGGAAGCAAGGAAGGGTAGTTGTTTTTTTCCTGGGAACATCACAACCCATTTGGATAGCAGGGATGGCTTTGGGAAACTGCTTTTAGTGCTTCAAGATAAACAAGTTTGGGGCTAACACCAAAAGAAACCGCTAATCTAATCAAGTTGAATTAGTGAGATAGGGTTGAGAAGGATATGAAGAGTAACTAATGACTCAAGGGCCAATCTGTTTCACCATCTTAGGCGTTATGGCATCATCAGTCTTTGAAATTGAAATGAAGGTGAGAAATGATGGCTTTGGGAAAAAATGAGCTCTTCTGTGTTAACTAGACTGCTGTGATTTTATGTTGTACTATGGTAAATTTCTTTGGTGACCTTTATATTCCATCCATTTTTACTTATTTATTTACTTTAGAAGGGGATATTTCTTCCTAGCAACCATCAGAAAAGCTAAAAGATAAATTAGTTGGTGACTTTCAACGCACAACACTTACAGCAGAAATGTACTAGGAGCTTCAGTAGAGCTCAGTTAGAGCTATTCAGTAGTGGGTAGTAATGCAAACTTGTATTTTAACAGGTTCTTGCTACAGAGCCATTGATTGTAGCCATCTATTGTTCTCCTGAGCTCTGCCTCAGACAGGGAATGACAAGTTTCCTGGGATTTAGTTTGGATCTTTTGAAAGGAAGCTGAGGAACAATTAGGAGGCAGTTGGAACTCTGCCCCCACACACGCTTTTTTAAAATGAAAGCTGGGGAGGAGAGGAAGTCAAAAGAGTTTCCCTTGTTTTACTCAGCTGCTATATACAAAATACTTATGTTCCTAACAACTTTAGGGACAGGTGTTTGGAGTTTTTTTGGCACTCAGTGGGAATCAAGCCACTCAGAAGAGAGAAGTTGTTCAACTTGTAGCTCAAAGGAAGGTAGCGTTGTGAGCCCAGCCAAGGCAAGAACAAAAGCCTGTGGCCACCCCACCTGCCAGAAGGACATGCTTGCTTCAGTCCATCACGTATTGCAAATCGTGCCACTGACAGCTCCCCCCAAGCAGATGGCTGTTAGTTAGGCTGTTTTGCCTTTGTGTTTCTTGCTTCCTTTCAGGACAGGAGGATGCAGAGCCCTGGCATTGATTTTTTTTTTTTCTTTTTTTTTTTTTTCTTTTTTTTCCCTGTGCAGCAATAAAAACAAGAAAGCTGCTGTGCTTTTGAAGCTATAGACTTGTCTTATTCCCTGTGGATCTTATCAGGATCTTCATCTCTTCTTCATCCATACAGATGCCTGTGTCTTCCTTAGATCCTCCCTAGTCTTTTTAATAGGAAGGAAAAGAAAGCGTAAGTTGTGCCCCCATTGAAACATTTAGCTGTAAATCTCTGATTGTCTGCCTACTTCTGCATGGGTTTGACTGGCACCTGTGTTTAATTGTGCTGACACATGCCTGTACATTGGTGCGGCCAGAGCTCCCTGAAGATTTGCACTGATGAAGCTGTGTTTGTGTAGTGACATCACTCCGAAATGCTCAGATGCAGAGAACCTTCCTGTTCTGAAGGGGAATATCTATAATGCTTAAGAAGAGGGCGTTTAGTCATCACAAAGACTATTTCCTTTTTTATTCCCATCCACTCTTACAAGATGAATGATTAGACCATTCTTGCAGAAACTAAAAAATAATCTTGCTTTGCACTTGGTACCCTGTAAACAAACAGTGTTCCTGTAATGCTAGCGGTGCTTTTATTTCCAGATTGTTTTGTTTGTGACTGTTTCACTTTGCAGGCAGTGTTGTGTTGTTGGGATCACAATTGCTATGGGAAAGCAATTGAAAGGCAAAGAAAGCGTAGTCTCATAAAGCTATTTTACTTTTTTGAAGCGAAGCTTGTGCTTGGGATCCATGCTATCAAATGGATTTCCAGAAATATTCAATTCAAGGAAAATTGCACTTAGTAGTGGAATATACGTCTCATTTGGAGAAGAAACATTAGCTAATTGTATATCCTCTTATTTTATCTTAACCTTTTTAATAAGCCTATGTGTAGTTGTTATCGTGAGGTAAGGTAAGAACTAGTGTAGGGTGTTCACTAAAGACTAAAAGAGGGAAAATTGTGAGTCCTTGTGTAGCGGCTACATGTAACCATTTTGGGTAGTTTTTGTCACCTGTGCTTGGATTAGGCAAGTGGGAAATTAGACAACTGAGAAACCCTAAGTGATAGGAGAAAAATAAGCCTTAGTTTCTTTCCAGGCAGCAACTGAAGAGAGCCAGCTGGAACAGCAAGCTAGCCAGTAGATGCAATTTGTGCCGTATTTACGTTAAGGTCAGATTGTATTATCCTATCTCTTTACTTATATAATTACATCATTGAGTGTTACTGATCAAGCTGCTAGGGTCTGGGGTGGAAGAACCAAGATGGCGCTCCTGCAGCAGTGAATTCCTGTTTGTGTAGAGGCTCCCATCTACAGAGGCTGAGAAAATCTCTTTTAGTCCCTGAACTGAAGTTTAAGAAAATCTCTGAGCCTTCATTCATGAATTCACTAACACAATTTTTCATAAAACCTTTTGCTTTTATCTCTAGGCATTTTCTGTTTCTTCTTTGGTTAATTATTTATTCTCCTTAGTATCCATGTAACAATATGCATTTCCCATTAGACGTCTGCATTACACAGTTCTTTGCTTTCTCATTATATTAGACGTTTAGATTTCTGAAGTCACATTCTTTTGAACTATTGCCATTAAAACCTCTGCTCCTTGAACTATCGTATGTACCAGCTGTTTTCTGGTGTCAATGATTGTACGCATAACTGCAAACTTTGAATACAATTAATTTTGTTTTGTTTGTTTCTGTTCTATTTGTATTAGTTTCACTGAAGCAACAGAAGTGATAGATGGTCCTGGATAAACGACTGCATCAGGCTCATGTAGTGATGACTAGGGCTAAAACTATATTGGGGTGGCCTGAAGAAAATATACATTAGTAATATATACATAATAACGCAGTAATCTTGCAGTACAGTATTGCATTAGCATAGGCTCTGCCTGCAGCAGTAATCAAGGTCTTGTGCTTTTGTGAAGTCCCTCCTGTCTCATGGGATGAGCTGGGTTGGCGCACCATGTTACAGTGTGTGTAGGTTCTGTCCCATGGAACGTGACAGCACTGTGTGCTGAAACATGAGGATTCTGTAGATATTTTAGCTGGTCTAATTTGAGCCTGACCTTGTTTGAAACTTAATCTGGTTTATAGTGGGATTAGCAAATGAGCTGTATACTTGAACTGTGGGTTTTGATTTTGGGTGGTGCTGTGTGGAGCTGGAAGTTGAATTCAATGATCCTTGTGGGTTCCTTCCCAACTCAGCATATTCAATGAGTATGAGAACAACTTCCACTGTCACTGCAACCCTCTTTCATCCAAATAAAGCAAACAAAATACCATTACTGTTGAAACAGTATGTATTTTTCTGCTTGGAGCCCAAAGGCTATTAGCATGCATAGAAGTTGTTTTTCCAGCAATCATTTCTACTAAAACAGTTGCATATCTTTTGTGTCATTTTTCACGTTTCTTTGTGGCTTCATGGTGTGCTTAGTAGAGAGTCAACCCTTGGTTGAAGTTACTGAATTTATCTTTTAAGGAAGAAATTATCACCAGCCCATGCAAAGATGAAAGCTCTGTAGGTGCTTTCTTAGCCTCACAGTATTGAGAAGAATGAGAGATGTCCATTATATTTTGTCTTTTTTTTCATTAAGAGGTGCTATGCTAACTTATGACCTTCATCACTATGTGTAGTGTATACATGAACCATACACATATGTTCAAGGTATCTCGGCCTTTATAATTTAACAAATAATAACAGGGCTTTAGGGAAAGTAGTTATCATATGGGGAAATATCTTTTCTCATAGAGAAAAGAGCCTCAATTCACACACGAGCTGCACTAAGTTACACTGATGAATACAGCACAATGGTCCAAACAGATTCACTACAAGCTTCTTCCTGAATAAGAGGAGGAGAAACAAAGAAGGGGGCAGGGAAATTGTTTATTTCTTGCTCTTGGGAGGAGTTTGAAAAATAGAATGCTGAGCAATATAGGAAAATAAAGGAAAAATGGTTGTGTGTTATTCAAGCTTCATTTGTATTTGGTACATTCACATAGACACATTAAGCATGAAAAGAACTCAGAAACATAAATAGAAACATTCATTGTGAGGTTTTGCTCCATTTTTAAGGCAGGATGGAACAAAGTGTGTAGACTCCCCGCTCTGCTAGTTTTTAGAAGGGATCCCCTCTGAAGTCATTCTGAACAAAGCGTAATTAACCTTGTTTTCATTAATGGGCCTTTGCATTGTGGCTTAGACAACTGAAAGTGGGGGAGAGTGTGGGCCACCCTGATTATAGAGAAAATATCATAAAAATTGAACAAGTTGTTGTTACATACAGACTGAACTACCAAAGGTATGATGGGCTTGAATTCAATTACGCTAATGATACAGAATGTAGCTGGACTGAAATAACTCAGGTAATTACTTAGCGTATTGCTCTAGTTTCTGCAATGGCAGCCACTGTTTACATCTCTAATTACGCTGTGTAGGCACATCCAATCACTCACGCTTGTTTTGACTCGAAGCGTTTGTAGCAGCAAACACTGATGAGCTGTAACTTATGGATGCAGCTATGTGAATGAACGCAATTTAGTAATACCTGTTCATCAGGCTCAGGGTCCAATCCTACATTTCTTTCATATTTGGCATTCTTTTTGCTGCAGCTTCCGTATGTATTTCTTTCATTGAGAACTTCTCCTTGCCAAGAGCAGGTGTTGAAGGGCTCTGCATTCACATAGCTAAAGCCCTTAAAATTAAGTTCAAGAGCAGGGTACTGCAGTTCAGCTGGATGGCTTGTATGTTTTCCATGAGATCTGTCACTGCTTGGGATACAGACAGAGTTGTCAGCATCTAAAACAAAGCCAGTTGCTTCTGCTAGGGTGGTGCAGGGAGAGCAAAGGAAGAATTTGTTCCAGTTGCTAACAACAGTAGCAAAAAAAAAATAAATGCCCAGCTTGAAGTTATTATGCTCAGCCTACTGTTTTTAGGCTGGATGGTATTTCTCACAAATAAAGAGGAAAAGCGTGGAAGAACAGTGGAGTGCCATGATATTAAAGGAAAAGCCACAACTTCATAGCATGTGCAGATTGGTCACTTTTGCATTTATAGGTCTAATGGAAATATGCAATATATATATATATTTTTCCCTGCAAAACAGTATGTTCTCTAAAGGCTGCATACAAGTCCATGTGCCAAGTGCTGCAAATATTTCAACCTCTAGGACAGCCTCTTTCTGCAGGCTTAGGCAAGCTGCTTTCTCTGCTTTGGGGCTCTGTCTCCCCGGCTGCAGACGCAGAGTTATAATGCTTGTCATTGCTGAGCACTTTAAGGCTTTCTATTTCGAAGTGCAATACAAATGTGCAGTCTTAGGCCATACACGGGATCATTACAAGCCATACCAAATCCCAGTGCTGTGGACTTTTATTGCCCTCTTGGTTGACTGCAGTTGGCTAGGAGTCTGAAAATGCAGATAAATTTTGTCTTGCATATTTTTATGCCAGTGTTTGGTGGTTTGTTTGTTGTTGTAGTTTTTTTTCAGTAACCTGCAGGTGTATTTAATTTATTTTGCCCTGCTGGAAGCGCAGTGAAGACATACTTCCTATGTTGTCTCTAGGAAAAAGGCTCATAAAGGGTAAATTGTTCCACTAGAACTATTCTCCTATTAGATGAAGCTAGTTTACCCTTTGGCAGGAATATACCTAGCTTTCAACTGCAGTTACAGCTCCCTGAGCATTTATAATACACTTTTTAATGGAAAGAATTTCAGGCTCTTCTATTAAATCAAATTCAATGTCAACTCAGAGAGAGAGGAGGGGGTCTTTCAAGCAGTATTTTACCCAGAAAACATGTTATAGATTCTAAAAATAGGCTGTGCATACGTTAAAGACCATATTATGAGGTAGCCAAAGCTGGAAGAATATTGAGGACTTTTTAAAGTCCCGTTAAGCTCCAGGAGGGCTCAGTACTTCATAGAATCAGCCTGGGGGAGAGAGAAAAACAAAGTGAGAATACAGAGCCCTGGCAGTGCTCTGGCTGTGTGCTCAAGCCTTGCACAGCCCAATGGCCCCACAGGAGCATGAAAGGATGTTTCGCTCAGGAGCTCATTTAATCTCACTAGTGGTGTTCAGATGATCTTGTCATGTGAACTAAAGACTAAAACATCAGGAGCTGCTTTGCCATTGCATTGCTCGTTAAAGTAGAAAACAAACAAAACCCAAACAATTAGCAGAAAAGTTGCATGTCGTAGGAGAAAGTAAAAAGGTGGCCCACTCCACATTGCCTGCAGGTATTACAGAGGCATGGGCTGCTCTTCAAAGCTCACTGTCTTCTTTTCATTGTGTATCTAAGCGGATAAAGCTCTTCTTGCTTTCCAAATGATTTTTGGTATTGTTGAGCAAGAGGAATGGTATTCTATTTGTTCTAGTACTGTGCTGGCAACAGAGCAAAATGAGCTGAATGTCTTCACATCATCTCTGTTCTCCCCTGCTCGCAAATCTGAGGCTGGAAATGTGACTTTATCCTTTGCTGCTGAGGCCAGGCCATGTTCTCATAGCAGGAACGATTTTACAGATTTGCCAGGCAAGATCTCGTTGGTGGCTCCAGGTGTGGGAAGTGTTCCTGCTCTTGGAGTTGTTAAGCAGCTTGCTGAAATGTTTGAATCCTGAACGCTTGTTCCCATTAGAAAGAGAAATTATTAACGGAGCCAGGAACCTGAGTACAATTTTTGCTTATTTATGAGGGTGTAGAAAGTCAGCTTCCTTGAGCAAGGGAAGACTTGAATGACCATAAAGCTTCTTCCCCCCAAGGAGGGCATTACCTCTCCTCCTGCCCTTCTCAGACTATTGCCAGCATGTGAACCAACGGGGTGGGTTTTGGTGGCAGTGTCAGCTGAAGGAAACGCCTTCCCTCTCTACACCAGCTCCTTCTTCCTGCTTCATGCCACCGTGCTGCAGTGTTCACCTACATCTCCTGGCAAACCAGTGCACAGGGGCAGCTGTGCACAGGAAAAGGGTGTCAAGGCAATCCCAGATGTCTGTATGGTCTGGGAGAACTCATTGAGAACAGCCCTATGGAGGAGGACTTGGAGACAAGTTAGCAGTGTGCACCTGCAGCCCAGGAGGCCAACTGCAAATGGCTTTCAGAAGTCTTCATAGCATGTTTGTATGTGAGAGTAAGGCAAATATCCCTGACATTACCACTGCGTAAATAAAGAAGCCTGAAAAGACAGGGCTAGCAGATGCCACAGGACACAATGAGTTTAGAACCACATATTTGTTCATATTCAGTTGTGTTTCTAGCAATAGTTCACAGCATAAGAAGGAAGTTACCTGCTCCTAGGCTTCATAAACCTCATGATTTGGCACTCAAATTCAGGAAGTTTTGCTGCGTCAGTTGAAGACTTGGGTGAATTTGTAGTCAGATCAATCTTCAAAGGTCCTGGGTCACCTTGCTTGATGAGCAGCGTGTGGTGTGTATTCTACATGCATTTTAAATGAATGATTACTGGTTTGTGAAACTGAATGAAAGACTGAAGAATTCCTAGGTAGAAATGAAGATAATAAGTACTTAGGAGAATGCTTGCATCCCTGTGGTATATTATAGTTCCAGTAAAACAATATGATCGCAAAAAGGGGATAAAACACATACTCAGCCAGTATCTTTATTCTCTCAGGTGCAATTGCCACTAATTACTTCTGTCTCCAAATTTAAATATGGAAAATAGCAACCCAACACGTCACGCAAGAAGGAATGAAATGTCTTTCCGTAACAGCCTTTCTTTTAAAAAGGCAAATACATGTTCCTTATTTTCTGCTAAAGAGCAGCTGCTGCGCAGTGCCTCTGCCCATGCTGCATACATATGAAAAACCAGTCAAATGCAAATGAATGCCCTCTATGTACTTTTGAAAGTGCATGACAGATACAATTAGTATAGCCACAATAGAAGGTGCTGATAATAAAAGATACTTTCATCTGCAAGATGTCCATGCCCCTCGTGACTGCCCATCCTCACTGCTCATCCATTTTCCGCGGTGCAAAAAATCTTGTGAGGGCTGCCTCCCTCCTCAGCAGGCTGCTATTCTCATGCAAGTGTTGCTTTCCTGTGTGTGAGCATTTTGCAATAAAGCTTTAACAGAGCCACGAAGTCACAGGCTGTTATTACTAAGCCAACCTTCACAAAGGGCAGCTGTGCCCAGGCTTAGTGGCAGGCGGGCATTACACAGCTACACATAGCAGCTAGATGAGAGGACAGAGGTATATGCGTCCTGCTACTTGAGGTGAGAACCAAATATAGGAATGTATCTACTTTTCATATTCTTAACAATCAGGATCTGGTATCACTATGTCAACTTCAAGTCCTTTAGAGGGAAAAACTGTGGTGCAGGCTCATTTTTCATGTGCAAACACAACAGGCTTTTGCTTGATAATAGAGTTGGAAGGGTGGCACCAGTCAGACTGAAAGGAAAAACCAGAACCAGTCATTCCATGCTTGATCCATTACCCAGCAGAAGTGGAGGACTCCTAGCCAAAGTCCTACTGAACCCAGCTGCAGCCAGAACTCTTTGAGGTGCTGAGAGCCTCGGAGATCTGTAGGGCTGCATATGCTTGTGGGACAGCTACGATGACAACATTAATTCCATTGCAAAAGCAAAAAATGCCAGTAGGAACAAGCAGAAGCCAAGTGCGTAGTTAGAACAACTCAAGGCTGACATCTTTTTAAAAGGGGGGTTGATCTTCATAGACTTGTAGAACATCCCAAGATGGAAGGGACTCATAAGGACCTTCAAGTCCAACTCCTGCCTCTGCACAGGACCACCCAAAAATCAGACCACATGCCTTTGAGTGTTGTCCAGATGCATTGTGAACTCCAACAAGCCTTGCAACTCTCTTCCTATTAGCCTCACTTCTTTCAGATCTGTGGTTATTTCAGGTTTCCACAGCAACTCTCAGAAGAGAAGGCATTTTATTTTCTCATGTTGTTTTTGCACAAAAGAGCTGGGGAGACCACCTAGTACTGGAATAAGGGGATAGCTTAGAAAAGCCCATCCCAAACTAAATGAACTGTGTCAGGATCCTCATGCAAGACAAAGGTTTGTAGTAGTTCCTTTCCTGCAAAGCCGCATTGCATATTCCAAGTGGTCAGCATCTGCTGCACATGGGATGTCAAACCCAATGGGGCTGTGGGAACCCTTCTGTTGCAAGCCAGGGTGAAGTGGGTGGACACTGCACTGCACACATGGAGAGCCTGTGCCCCAGGTTGTTCCCTTTGTTAGGCTTTGTAGGACAGCTCAAGTCTGTCTCAAGCAGTCTGGAGACTCTGAGCTCCTCAGCATCTGCTTCAGCATCTCATGTTCTGGTTTTACAGCTTCAGGTTTCATGAAAGAAATGGCTGCAAGTGCTGCAGAGTGAGGCTGCAGGAATCAGGTGTGTGTGCCTCTGGAAGGGCTTCATTGCATGCATTCGTTACATCTGATTGCACTTCAAATGGAAGTAAGACCAGTTTTATTACACAGAACTTAAGGAAATACACAATCATGCATTCGAATAGGAAGAGTGGGACATAACTGCACTTGTAGGTTTGGAATTGGTTTACCATAAAGACCAGGCACCATACATTGGTCAATATCTTTAACTGTTTTCATCTCTGGCTTCCACCAATTTTTCCACATGGCTATTTCCATGTGAACTCCTGGTCTCATTGAGAAATGAGAATTTCTTATTAACATCTCGCCTAAAACTCCCTTTAAACGTTAAAACTGTTCCTCCTGGTCCTGTCACTATCAGACAACGTAAAAAGTCAGTCCTACTCCTGTTTATAAACTGTCTTTAGGTACCGGAAGGCTGCACCACGATCTCCCTGGAGCCTTCTCTTCCCCAGGCTGAAAAACTCAGTCCCCTCAAACCTTCTTCTTAAGAAAAGTGCCCCAGCCCTTTGATCATCTTTGTGGTCCTTCTTTGGACCCGCTTCAGCAGCTCTGTGTCTTTCTTGTGCTGCGGGCTACAGACCTGGACACAGTACTCAGAATGGAGCTTCAGAAGGTCAGAGCAGAGGGGGGATAATCCCCTCCCTCTGCCTGATGGCCACCCTTCTTCCGATGCAGCACGGGTTACTGTTGGCCTTCCACACTGCAAGCTTGCACTGCTGGCTTGTGTTAAGTTTTTCATCAGCCAGAACATGCCAAGTCCCTTTTGGCAGGACTACTCTCAATGAATTCTTCATCCACTCTGTGGAACAATCCGGGGTGGCCCCAGCCCAGGTGTAATATCTTGCACTTAGCCTTATAGAAACACATTAGGTCCACTTGGGCCCACCTTTTGAGCTTCTTCAGATCCCTTGGAATGGCATCCCTTGCTGCTGTCAATACCAACTCAGTTTGGTGTTATCCGCAAACTTGCTGAGGGGGCACTCCATCCCATGGTCTGCATCACTGATAAAGACGACGCTGATAAAGGTAGAGCCGTCCCTTCCCTGGGTCGTGGCAGGAGCCCAGGAATTTATGCCCCAGGATGCTCCCAGTGGAGGCCACAGATGCCCCATCCCGGGCCACACATCCCACCACACCACACGCTGTCATTGGCTACGCCTTCATCCACGTATACATCCGCAGCCCCTGAGCAGACCCCGAGCCTTCAGCTTACTCTCTGCGTCCCGCTTTTCCCCAGCGGCGGGGCACTCCCTATCCCCGGAGGCGCCGTCTTCCCGTTCCCCCCGGGCACTGGGGCTGCCTTGGGGCGGTGCTGGGCGCTGACAGCGCGGCACGCAGCAGCCGGAGGCGGTGTGTACTGCCTGTTAACCCGCTTCCTTCCTCAGCGGCCGGGCTGGAAGTTTAAAAAAAAAATAAATAAGAGAGAAAAAAAAACTTGTAGGGTCATTGGGAGGGGAAAAAAATTCCTCGTCATGTCTGTGGCGTCTGCGAAAACGTCCCGAGAAGGAAGAGGAGGATCCGCTGAGCTGCGGGCGGAGGGGCGGGCGGGGAGGAGGGCTGAGGGGAGCCGGGCTGCGGGGTGCAGCCCCCCCCCCCGCCCGGCTCGCCGCCCGCCCGCGGGGCCGAGCCCTCCCGCAGCGGGAGGGGAGGGGGGGAGCAGAAGGGGCCGGGCCGCCCCGCTCCCCCGCCCCGGGGGGTGCGCCGGGTGGCACCCCCCGTCCTCCTCCTCCTCCTCCTCCTCCTCCTCTTCCTCCTCCTCCCCTTAACTCGGCGGCGGCGGGCGGGGCGCTTCGCTTCGCCCTCCGCCGGCGGCGGGATGGCCTCGGCCGTGTTCGAGGGCACTTCGCTGGTGAACATGTACGTGCGGGGCTGCTGGGTGAACGGCATCCGGCGACTCATCATCAGCCGGCGGGGCGACGAGGAGGAGTTCTACGAGATCCGCACCGAGTGGTCGGACCGCAACATCCTCTACCTGCACCGCAGCTATTCCGACCTGGGCCGCCTCTTCAAGCGCCTCCTCGACTCTTTCCCCGAGGATCGGCCCGAGCTCTCCCGCTCCCCTTTGCTCCAAGGTCCGGGAACGGCTTCGACTCTCCCCGCTGCCAACCCCGGGCGGGGCGGGCGGGTGTCCCCGGGGCGGGCAGGGGGCGAGCGGCGGGACGGGACGGGACGGGGCGCGACGGGGTCGGAAACTCCTCCCGGGCCGTTGGTTCCCATTGCGCCGTTTCTATTATTATGATGGATTCTGCGGGCGTTAGTTCCCTGCCCCTCTGTGCCTCCGGGATGGGCCCGTGCGGGCTGCGGGAGAAGGGCTGAGGCGGGCAGCCTCCGCTTGTTGTTTGCCACGGGGACTGGGAAAAAAAAAAAAAAAAAAGAAAGAAAGAAAAAAGAGGCTGCGTCGCTTGGCAGTGGTGGGAGCGAGTGTGGAGCGAGCGCAATTCCTCGCATAACTTTGTGCGAAGCCAGGATTGCAGAGCAGTCAGCGCCGCGCTCCTTCTCCCTTTTGGTTTCCGAAGGAGGTGACGCAGCCCGGGGGTGCGAACCGCGCTCGGGAGGGTTGGGGAGCCATCCGCCGCTCTGGGGCCGCTGTTAATGCGTTTGACGTTTGGGGAGTGTTTTCGATGACAACGCTGCGCTTTGCTCTGAATTATTACAAGCGTGTCGGGCGGCGCGGAGCATCTATCTTGATGTTCCAGTCTCCCCAGCTGTCCGGGTAGTTCGGTTGAACGGGAGCGGGAAGAAGCCGGTATCCGATGTTCGATTTCTTCGTACATTTCGAGGTGGAGAAGCCCTCCACCGAGTCTCGCCCTTCGCCGTCCGGGGGCTGCGGCACCCCGCGCATCGGGGATTGAATGGGGCAGAGCGGACCCCGCTCCGTGCCGGGTTCCGGCGCATCCCGAGGCGGCGACATCGCCCCGGCGGCGCTGCGGTGCCGGCTGCCCTCTGCAGGCGGCCGGGGCTGGGGGCGGCGGAGCGGGGTTCGGTCCCCGCTGTTCCCCTGCCGAAGCAGCCCGTAGCCCTTTTCGCCGCTCTTAAGTGGTTCCAAACTTTGCTTTTGCAAATGATGAACAAGGAAGCATCTTCGATTCCTCCCTAAGACTCGGAGCTGGCAACCTTCACCCACCTTTCCCTAGGGAGCAGGCCCCGGTAGGATCTGCAGTGAGCAAAGCCAGGATTTGAAAAATGGGAAGCTAATAGAAGCAGATGGTAATCTATTCAGCCTGGAGAGGAGGTGGGGGTTCACTCTGCAGCAGAGTCAGAGTACAGTCAGGAGTGGCTTCTCAGCAGTCGCCGCATGCTTCACTATTTCAGTAATACTCCTTGAAATGAAGCTGTTCCTGTGCTGAAGAAAATGATTTTGCTGAGTGTTCTTGTGTTCTAAAGTGACTGCCCACAGCCTGTGTAACTGCATGATGCTGGGACACAGAATCACAGAACCACGGAATCACTGAGGTTGGAAAAGGCCTCTAAGATCATCCAGTCCACCTGTCTACCTGCCACCATTATTGCTCACTAACCCATGTCCCAAAGTACTGCATCTACTCTTTTCTTAAAGACTTCCAGGGACAGTGACTCCACCACCTCCCTGAGCAGCCTATTTCCAGTGCCTCACCACTTTTTCTGAGAAAGATTCCTAATATTGAACCCAAATAAGAGTCCCATATGGCTAAGCACTGCTGATGTTAGTGATGCCTGGCTGTGAGCACACACTGCATGATGCACAGGTGGCCCTTAGAAAACCTCAGGGGTATGCATGGGTTCTTCATGTCCTCTTTGAAGGCAGAGGTCCTGCAGTATATTTAACCAGTATATATAATTCATATATAAATATATTTATATTTATATTTATAAATATATCAGTATATTTAAGCTCAGTATATTTAACCCAGCAAAAGCACCTGGTGAAAGCACAGTCTTGTGTGTGAGCATTCAGTCATGTACATCTGTGTGTTTCATATATACATCTTATGCATGCATACATCATGTATATGCATAAGAAATGTGTTTATGTGTGTGTTTATCTTTCTGAAGGAATCTGAATGTCAGCTGTGCCTTTTATCTGGAGGAAGTGGTAAAATGTTGCAAACCAAATTTGCACTGAGTTGAAGGAGTCCAATACTCCTACAGGCTTACTTAAGGAGCATTAAAAGAGCCAGAATTATCCTACAGCTGGGTCAGGCCACAGTATGCTGCATGTGAGGGATAAGAGGAGTGCAAGGCTGAGCTTTTTCACCTTTCTAACTTCTTTACAAAGAAAGATGATTATGTTTTAAATGTAAGCAGTGTCAGCAGGAACCAGTTGTTACCACTGTGCCCTCCCTCTTCAGTTCCTTGGATGTGTGGGTGCTTGCAGAGGAGGGAATGGGAGGTATGACATTCCGCACCCTCTGTTGCCTTATCTGTCCTTTAGTCGGAGGGAAGAGGAGGCTGTGGGGGTTGTGACACACCTTTAAGAACAGACAACACCATGTGGCAAAGTGCAATCCACGCATGCATCTGGAGCGTGTTGTGATGCTGAGGGCCAACTCGAGGCATCCTATCGGGGAGCCAGTAAACAGGCCCTAGTAAGTGCCTACCTGCAGTGTGACTGAGGGTGATTCACTGCTGGTATCTGATTTGTGTCTGAAATGTGCCCTTCCCTTCCTCCAGGCAAGTGCACAAAAGAAGATCACAGAAAAACATGGACTGGTTTACTCTTAATGCCGCTGGTCCGTCTGTTTCTGTATGCAGAGTGAACTGCTTTTGTATTTAAATTTCTTTATGAGGAAGACAGCCCTGTGGACTTGGAAAGCTGAGTCAAAATCAAAGATTTTGCAGTAGTTAAAACAGACCCAATAGATCCAATAGGTGCTGGAAGTGAAGTTTTAGTCTGGGAAATAGCTCTTCATTTCTAACCTTCTGTTTTCTCTAAATATTACTTCTGAGGATTCTTGGAGAAGGTTTATCCTAAAGCCCGATGGAGCTTCAGTGCAGTCATACATCTGGCCCCAACCTCAGCGCAGGAATAGAATTCAGAATCACAGAATATCCCAAGTTGGAAGAGGCCTGTAAGGATCATCAAGTCCAAGTCCTGACAATGCCAGACCTTTCGGTTCTCTTCTCTCCTGATCGTTGCCACCAGGGTTTCTCTCCCCAGAGCTTTTCTCTTATCGTCTGCAATGCTGGCTTGCAACCTTTGTCCAACCGTAAAATCTGATCAGCTGCAGAGTAGCCTTGCTATGGAAGCTCTGTGTGCAGCATGCTCATAGCACAGAGCAACTCCCTCCAATCCTGCAGCAGCCCCTGGGCAGCCCTTCCTGGTGGCTGATGCTGAGCTCAGTCTCTTTTCTGCACCACCAGGAAGCCATGCGCCAGGAAGTGCTTGGGAAATCCTGCAGGGCTGCAGCCTAAAGGCCTTGTGTCTGAGAACATAATGTTTTCCTGTACGTTTTGCTGTGACTGTTGTATTCATAGCTTACTGTCTTCTATATGCTGCATTATGCTGTTGTTGTTTACAGGGCCATCTGGGAGCATGATTTATGCAGAGAGGGAACTCCACAGAAGCAGCATAGTGGTTTCCACAGACAGCAGCTGTTTGGGTGCTGTGACAATGCAGATAAATACACTGCATCTATTGTGCTCTTCCCATTGTTGACATTGTCAACAGTTCATTAGTGAGGCTTGCTCGCAGAGTCTGTCTGGCAGACAAAGGATGCTGCTCTCGGTTATCAGACTCTAGCAGTGCTGTGAGACTGAAATTGAGTTTGGGGCTTCTGGGGTTGGTTTTTTTATTAGCTGAATTTCATGGTTCATCGGTAATGATGGAGATAAACGAAGCTTGCCGCGTTATAAAGCTGTGCACAAGTTGCCTTTTTGTGGTGGGCTGAGGCAATATGTGTATGGGGGGATTTTAGTGGGGAGGAATGGAAATGAGGTTGTTTTCTGATGACAGGTCTCACCTGATAAGAAACCAGCGCTGAAAGTGGCTGTAGGAGCTTGCATTTTTCATTAGGCATTGACTGCTTAGTTCAATTTTATCTTGTGCTTCTTTGACATCTCGTTTCTTATGGCTCATCAGGCATCAAGGCGAGAGCTGTGTGGGGAAGGGCTATACGCTGAGATCTGTCACTGGGAGGTGCCGTTTCCCCATCTCTAATAACTCTGCATGGAAAGCCCAGCAGCTGGAGGCCTGGGCTGTTCAGCTTTAACTGAGGAGTGCGCCAGGGCCCTCAGATGACCACAGCCACAGCTCCAGCTCTGGGTGATGTCACTGGGACAGTTTGAGCTGTACATTGTGCCATCCATGTTTTTACATCTGCTCTGTGTGCTCTGTCAAGGAAGCAGTAGCTTGTGCTAGAGCTAAGAGCATTCAGGGTTGTGAAAGTTCTCTGCCTTTCTGTGTCTAACAGATTGATTTCAGTATCTTCAAACTCCAGACATCCATCCTCCTGCATGCCTCCTTTCAGCTCCATCGTATACTGCTCTCCAAGTATTGCCACCAAGACGTACCACGTCTGTGATACTGTATTAATAGCACACCCTTTGTAACAGCTCTAGGGACTGCAGTGGCTTGTCATATGCATGAGGTGGATGGATTTTCTTGTGTGGGAAGGGGCAAATGCATCTTCCCCAAGTGAGGAGTGCAGTAGAATTAAGGAAGAGGCATCAGCATGGAGCTACAAGTTCTGTCTGACAAAACCACAGCCACAGCTCTGGGATCTTATTCCACGTGATGAGATTCAGATGCCCTGGAAGACAGTATAAATCACCCACAGAGAAGAGAAAAGTGGTATCCTGGTCTCTTGTAATTGGAGCTCCGGTATCCCTCATTGCCTCTAATTATCTGCCCTTCTCTGGATCTTATCACATCTTTGGACTGAATGGATTCCTGTGGTGTAATTTCTGCAGAGTAACTGAAGAAATGCTGTATGAAGCAATCTTTCCCATCTTGTTTTCTTCTGCTGCATTTTTTTTAATTTATTTTTTTGAGCTCTGAATATCCCTTTGTCCTTCTAGCAGCATTTATATATCCAGAAGTCAACTGAACATGGCTCTCGGTAGCTTGCTCTGACCCTCCTCTGAATGGAGAACTGCACTAGCTGATGGCTTGAAGTCCCTTCCATTGTACATCATTTTGTGTTAGCATGTATGTCCTCATGGCTGGGGCTTTCCTGCTCTGTCCTCATCCTGGGACATGGCTCTATTTGCATATACATGAGCGTTTGAACATATCTGAGGGAAAGAAGAAGTAATGAGGGTAAAAGGTAAAAAAGATTGAGCACTGTTGTATTAGTGAATACTGCGAGTGGGGAAAATAGGTATATCTCCTGTTAAAGCCATACAGTTTGGTCAGGAAAGAGACCAGAGTAGCAGTCATCTGTTCAAGACAGCTTAGGTGTCTTCCTTAAAGATCTGTAATCTGTAATTGCCACTCATGGACTTGTGTGAAGAGATAAGGATGGGCTCAAGATAAGAATCTATAGGCCATAAATCTTCATTGCAGTGGAGATTTAGCAAAACGCACTGAGATCTCTGCATGTATTTATCTGCTATTTCTTTTTTCACTTTGATATCTACTTTGCCGTCTTCCTCATGGGGGCTGGGGAGAAGATTAGGCAAGAAGAGCTCAATGCGATGTTTTAATATTAAGTGCATATCGTAATACATGGTATTAATAGCATCACTGTTCCATCTTGCACATGCCTTCAAAAGTACGTTTTGACTTCTGTTCTTGCTTAGTCACCTATACTTGCTGAAGTTTTTAGCAGGCCGTGATGGTGGTAAGTGGATGGTTGCACCAGGTGATCTTAGAGGTCTTTTCCAACCTTATAATGATTCGATGGTTCTATGATTCTATAACTAATTTGGAGAAAGCCAGAGGTCTCTTGGATATTCTTTGTTCTTCTCCTGACCAAAAGTCTCAAGGGGAATCCTTCAGACTGGAGAAACAGGCTTTGCCCACAGTTTGAGGTCATGCAGTTTGTACATAGCAACACCTCTCCAGAAAAACAAATGATTTTGAGTCATCACCAAGGAGTGATTTGTGAGACATACTTGATTTAGGAATGGATTCATTCTTCCTTGGAAGGCCCTAAAGGGCTCCTGAGACAAGTTGCTCATCGAGGGCATCAGCCATCAGGCCTACATCACAGTCTCATTACAAGCTGTGTGGTGTGTTAGAAGTGGTTGTCAGCATGTCATTAGCTGCAGACTTGGTGGCTCATAGGGCAGCAGTAGGATAGGCTGTCAAGGCTGGATGCTGACATCACTAACTGGCTCCCAGGTCATGCTCCTCATCTGCTGAGCTCGTTTCCTGCTTCTCAGCTCTGGGCCTCTCTCCCACACCATGATGGAGCGTGCCAGGGACACAGCTGCTTGCCTGATCTGCAAGGCTCCTGCAGCTGCTCTGGCACCAGGGTCCCAGAGCAGGAAAGATGCTGCAGGCCCATGCTGCTGTTTGTGCTGTGTTTTTTCACAGCTGTGTTGCTATGTGTGAAGTTACTATGTCTGCATGGTCTCAAATTGTGGGCAAATCCTGTTCATCCAGTCTTAAGGACTCTGCTAAGGGCTCTTGGTCAGGAATGGGGCAGAGAAGTTGTCAAAGGGAGCGCCTCCTTCACTAACATTAGGTTGCTGGTTGCAGGAGCTGTGTACACAGCACAACACTGCTGAAAACAAATGTCCCAGGTACAGGCAAGTGCCACTCTTGGTCACACGATGTGCCTGTATTGTCCCTCCCTTGACCCAGTATACGGGCTCCCTTGTGTGCAGGGTGAAAAAAATCCTAGGGATTTCTCATATTTGGCAGACAGCTTTGTAGTAAAATAAATAAAGAAAATAGAGCCAGCGTGGCTCCTGTTTACCTCAAGCCCTATAAACACAGGTGTTTATAGTATTTAAATCACTTGAAATGATAGTTAATTGTCTAAGCGCAGTACGGGTAACAAGACAGAGAGCAAAGTTTTCCTGGGAGGAGTTTGCACATGTTTTCAATTAGCAGTCAGGCAGCAGTCAGGGCAGAGGGAAAAGCATGAGAACAGCATTTCATCATGACCTCACTGAGAGATTTCCCAGCTTTGAGCATAGCTCCGTGGCATACTGAACAAGTGGAAGAAAGCACAACTGGTTCCAGGCTACTGACTGCTTTATTAGCATCTTCTCTTTTATTTTAGGGTGAGCTGCCTGAAGAAAGGCACTCAGAAAGATGGAAATTAAGGCACACACTTCTGCTCTGTAGGCAAAGACAGAAACAGAGGCTTCGGGATGCTCTGTGGCTGCCATACAGGTCATAGAATCACAGAATATCCTGAGTTGGAAGAGACCCATAAGGATCAGCGAGTCCAACTCTTGGCTTCGCAAAGCACCACCTAACATTCAAACCATATGTCTTAGTGCATTGTCTTAATGCTCCTTGAACTCCAGCAGTTTACTTCCATGGGGAAGGCTGTTTCAGGGCCTGACCCTCCCCTGATGGAGCCCCATGCCATTCCCTTGAGTTCTGTCACTGTCAGCAGAGAGCAGAGATCAGCACTGCCCATCCAGCCCTCTCACAAGGAGTTGTAGACTGCCATACCTGGCCAGTGTATGAGCAGCAAGCCCAGCATGCACACCTTAGGACACCGTGGCACGTTTGTGTTCTGGGTTGTGACAGCAAGCAGTCAGGAGGGCTGGAAAGAAGCGAGGAGAGGAACTGGGCTCCACTCCTCCCAGTGCTTGTGCATGCAGCATCTGGCTGAGGGCAGTGCAGATACTGGGCTGTAAGCAGTTCCTTGTGTTGTGGGATCGCAGCCCACGATGAGTTGAAAACCTCTGGCACATCTGCTAACTCTTAAAAACAGAGCCTTTTAGACTGACGATAAATGAGAGCCTTACGATCTCTGCAGCTCTTGCAGAAGAAATTACAGGGCTCAGCATATATATAGGCAGACAAGTGGTTTCTGTATGTTTGGGCTGCCACAGAGGAAGACTGTTCCCCAGCAAGCGCAGTTCCCTGCAGCTGACCACTATGGGTCAGCAGCTTTGTACCCCAGAGCTGCACATCCACAGCCATTCAGAACATATATAGGTATCTGTCCCTGCAGATGTATCATCTGCTCTCCCTCCTACGCTGTCCGCCTTCTGGTTTTGATGTCAGTAAAAGCTTCAGTAGGAAACAGTGGTTACTGTGTTAGATGTTAGAACATTCCATACCAGTTTCCCGGTGGGTTTGTATGCCGGGTGCCTCTCCAGCAGCCCAAGTGAGAAGTACGTGGGGCTGGATTTCCTAGTGAAGGCAGAGAGCTGTGAAGCCTTCCCCCAGGGTGAGCTGTGGAGGTGCTGTGGGCTGTGGGCCAGCCTGGCTTCTCTCGCTGGAACTTAGCAAGGCTGCACAGAGCTGCAGATGCCTCTCTTTATTACTGATGAGAGAAAATCCCAACTGCTTGGCTGCTTTTCCTCAGAGTACACAGCACACTGTTGTTGGTGAGGTGGATATTTTTCCTTTCCATCACATGTGGGATGGGTTCATATATGCAGATGGGGCAACGTGGAGCCACCCAGGCCTGCACGCACCCAGCAGTTAGGAAGATGAAGTGTGCTGATCTGCAGGTCCAGGCTGAGGCATCAAGTACAACCCAGCAAACACACAGTCTGTGGACCCATGCAGATGAGTTAATTTGTATTTACAGCCTTTCAGAGTGTCTCCATGCAAAGCTACTTGGCTGTGGTGTACACCAGCCGGATCAGGATACGCTGCTGCTGTGCTTCTAGGCCTGTCTTTACTCTCAGAGCAGAGAGCACGCTGTGGTGGCAGTGAAGCTGACATAAAGGAAAAAATGCAAAATGAGGGATGTCGAGCAATAGAAAGGCTTATTATTTTGTGTGACAACCATCAAGTAAGCCTGGCTGCTCCCGAGACAATTTTGTTTTATTCGGAGCTGTAATTTGAGGAGAGCTGGCAGCTCCAAAGTCATGCTTTTGTCTGGAAAATTTGTATGTGGTCACATCACACCGGTAACACGACATGGGCTGATGCAGGCAGAAACATCCTTTGAACATTGGCCCCAGACTGTGCGGGTTTGACAGCTCTTTCCGTACCTTCATCTTTTAAATAGGAATGGTTGTGCACATGGGAGACTGCACTTAGACAAGTTTAGCACTTACAGTTTTAGTACATTGAGGTGGCTTCTCGCAGACTGCTTTGCAGATGCCTGCTTTTGGCTTGGTTTTTTTTCATTCTTCTTAAAAAAGCAAATTTGTTGACGTTAGTAGTCTCTTTGCTATTTCAGTTCACGTGTGTATCTTTTGCGTGGGAAAAGCTCCATTCAGGTAGGGGCAAATCAATGGTTGTGTTAGAAGCGCAGTTGCAACACCAGAAATAAAGAGGCTATTAGAGAGATATCAGATATTGGGATTTGCTTCACCTCGTGTTTCCTGCACGTGTGTATAATCTGTGCTGGATTTCCCTGGCCCTGCTAGGAAAGAGGGAAGATATGGGCACCCTACAGAGCATACATGTGGAATATAGTACTACACTTGAACATCACCCTATCTAGCAATTCAAAATTAGAAGTGTTGTTATGCATCGGTCTGGACAAATTTCCGTGTCGGTCTTTTCTGTAGCTCTGTGATAATTCTGTTATTTAAAATAAACACACAAAAATCCAAGCAGTGGTTTTGCACTTGAAGAACGTGGTACTGAGAAATCTTCTGTGGACTTATCATTGGGGAGAAATACATGTCTGCTCTCGAGGCCTTTCGTTTAGTTTGTGTTTTGTCTTTTCCTCTGATCTGTGGGTTGTGTTTTTTGGCTTTCTTAGGTTTTCTTCTGCTTTTTATTGACAGAAAAAGGATGAATCATAGTTCTGGGAAGCAGAAAACAGCATTTTGATTATCATTGCTGGCAATGCTGTGTAGCAAAACTGGGTAAGGGTGTAGGTGGTTCTACTTCTGCTTGTCTTGCAAGCTCCTAAATGTGATTGTAAACAGCTGAACTTGTGTTGGGTCTGAGACTGTGTAACTACATCCACCTTTGTTAGGGTAAACATTTTATCATCAATGTGGGTTAGAGTCTTATTTCTGGAAGGCATAATATTTGAGTTCTTTCTGCATCTTCTCGAACTGCTGTTTCTGGCTGCTGAAGTGTGTGTACACGTGAAAATGTGTATGAAGCCTATGCCCATGATCTGTTTACTTTGTTTCTAGGGCTCATCACAATAAAAGAAGCCCATGATATAGAAGCCAGACTTAATGAAGTGGAAAAGCTTCTGAAGACTATAATAAATATGCCATGGAAGGTGAGTTAGCCAAGTTCCACACTTAGGCCAGCTTGACTCTGCCTTGATGATGACACACACTTGCATGCAGATTAGAAAGGGATGGTCTGTGCCAAAACGTTAAAGAAGCAACAATCCAGTGTGTATCTTGGAGAAGTGCTGTGTGCCAGAACCATGTAATGATGTCTCCAGGCAGATACCTGTAATAAGCCTTTCTGTTGTACTAGGAAAGGGTGGAAAGGGAGAGAAGAAACAAAACAAAGTGTTGGCAATAAAAGTGAATGT
Organism: Excalfactoria chinensis; assembly: GCF_039878825.1. Lineage (NCBI taxonomy): Eukaryota > Metazoa > Chordata > Aves > Galliformes > Phasianidae > Excalfactoria > Excalfactoria chinensis. The sequence goes on along the minus strand of NC_092826.1, from coordinate 79,108,287 downwards.
CTCTTTCTTTTTCTCTAAGTATTCAAGATCCGAAGTAGTCCTCACATTCTTTGAGAGATCTCCTTTGGACCAAGTTCTGAAGAATGACAATGTCCATAAAATTCAGCCGAGCTTTCAAAGTCCAGTTAAAATATCAGGTAAGAGTTGTTTGCTTCCAGCAGTCATCTCGAGAAGTAAAGAATGAAAATTATACTTTATTTGTTGTTTTCTTTGTTCTTTCTCCAAGCAGCTAGCAAAAGCAGCAGTGAGAATATTAAATAGGATTAAGGAAGAAGGAAGGAGTAGCACCGCACCTTGAACACAGTGTGTGCAATTCTGGTCTCTCTACCTCAGGTGGAAAATAGATCTTAAAACACACAAATAAAGCGTAGGGATTAAAGTCACTGAACAGCTTCTCCAAGAAAAAGGTCAAAGAACTACACTGCAACTTTGAAAAGAGATAACAGTAGGATTATGATGGAAGCCTACAAAACTGTGAATGGGAGGAGGTTTGATTATCTTGTACTTTTCACCAAACAAGAACATCAGTTATCCAGTAACGGTGGCAGATAATGGGCTCTAAACAAACAAAATAAAGGTTAAATATTCTGCTGTTTCCATCCTGAGCTTGGCTAGGGAGTGAAATCACTGTCATAGGATATCATGGAACTGAAAGTATAAATGACTCCAAAGGAACCAAACAAGCAAATGGAGGAAGAGTACGTTGAGACCTGTCACAGATGGAGACAATAGCGAGTTTTTAAACCACAGTCTGCTGGAAGGTAAACTGGAGGGCAGCTTCATTCTATGCTTGCCCATCCTTTCAGCCCACCCCCACAGAATCTGCTACTGTCTGTTGTTAAAAGGTGTACGGACATTTGCTGTGTATGGATTTGTATTTCTCTATTGAAAGGTTTCCTGTGAGCTTAGTGGGAGCTGCAGATTGCTCCTTAGGAGCTTGCAGTCTATCCAGTGAGGTGGCAGTTTTAGTATCGCCAAAAGGGCTTATTTTGTTGAGTGAAATAGGAGTAAAATACTGCATAGTTCTCGGAGGTGTGTTGTAGGCATTAGCGAGGTGCATAAGATCGTTAGTATGAAATACATCGGCTTTCATAGGTACTGACAGTACTTATGGTTAATGACTAGGCAGCATGTCAACATGCTAAAGATGTAGACAGTGCGTGTCTTAAGGATTGCTCTCATAAACAGGGTAGACTTCTATTTTGGTTTCTGGTCCTGAGCTCTGGTACTAAGCAAATTAGTCATGGATTAAATATTCTTTTAATTAAATGGTAAATTGCTTAGGAGCCCACCAATAACTGTTTTGAGATGTACGCCTAACACAGTGCCTAAGCAAAAAATGTGGTCTTGCCAGCCAGTCTGGTGCCTTCTCATAGAGCCTCTGAGCACAGGCTGCAGTGCAGCACAGAATGGTGTTCATCAAGCAGAGCCCTAGGGGCCATACTGCAAAGGGGATGATGCAGGTCTGGCTCCTTGAGCCTGAGAGGTGGGAGCCAACAAGCGTGTTTAATGTTCTAGTTGTGAGTAGGGAGCTTTGGATGATGTCTGGAGTTGATGTAGAAATCGAAGGTGAAGTTTCTCATGTGTGTGTTTCCTGACATTAGTCATCCTCCAAAGGCTGGATGTGGTTTGCATGCTTTGCTTCTGAGCACCCAGAAGTGTTTTCAGTACTGAACCCTGAGAACACATTCACTGTTTTCTGTCTGAAATATGTTGCTGCCTTGTGAGAGCAAGGGCTGCAAAGTGAGTCCTTGCCCCTTCTTGTTATGAAATGAGGGATCCAACAGTACATAGGTGACTCTGAAAGTAGTGTCTCCTATGTATTTCAGTGGAAATTACAAGAGATGCAAAGAGCACAATAATACAGTTTGATAGAGCAAATTTTCATCTACAAAACACTATTTTTCAACATAGTCACTCCTATATTAGCTCTGCATTTACACCAGCAATGAACAAGAGCCTGCATGCTGCACTTGTAAACATCTGCAGAAGTGACCCACTGTCACCACTGCTGAAATGTACCACCCACCACCGCACTGTGCTCATGTCCCCTGGTTGCTCTCCACAAACGTTCATCCAGCATCGATGGATGTCAGTGTGTGGTGGATACAGCAAAGAGAAGAGGATCAAGAGACATCTAAATTCACAGTGAGGGTGTCTGACTGAAAGGCAGAGGCTAGCAGTAAAGGGAAGCCTCCTGCCAGCCTGCAGGTAGAAGAGCTGGGGAAAACATGTTAGTAGAACATGTTTTGTTTTAAAGTGAACTAAATTGATTTTAGTAGCTGAGTCATACCTACTTAATTGGAGGGAGAACGGAGGAAGACTTACGCAGCTATTTAGAAGCACCATGTGGTGGTCTGTTTCATCATTTAACTGCTTGCTGAAAACACATTGATGCTTGCCTCACTGAGTATTGCACACTGGGAGTGGTTTTGGAGACTGTCAGTGTTGTCAGTAGATGGCAGTAAATGTTAACAAAGCAGTTTGCACTGCAATAAAATACTGTAACTTTAGGTCATGGCAAGGACAGTAGGAAAAACTGTGGTTTTCTTGTTGGTCATACTGCAGCTTTCTGCATGGCTTGCAGGCTCAGAAAACCAGACACACAAATTATGTGTTCTGTGAATAAACAAACTGCCCATTGCATGGTCCTGTATGGAGTGATGAGTGATGGGGAGGAGAGGAAGCCCCTCCTCTTTGATGAATATTGAATTTGAATGTATGGTATAAATTGTATTCTGCAGCACAATGCTGGCTCCATATGAGTCATGGCTGAAGTGTGATTCTGCTGGTTTTCTATGTCTTTACCACCCCCAAACATATTCTGATGAAGCAGGTTGCAACACAGTACAGACTGACTTTCTTCGGATAAATATGGAAGTGAGTTCTGGCTTGGCCATACAGTAATATGCAAATGTACATTTAAAAGTTACCTCCTTCCTCTCTCCACTCTGCTTTCCCACTCATTAGAGAAGTACCTTCCTGCTGTGCTGGCACTAGCATTGCCTGACGTTGTATGATTAGAAAAAGTCCTTGTGATTTGCCTAGTTCACTTTTCTGTATAATACCAACATGGTTAAACTTCTCATTCACAAGAAATATCTCTTTCCCTGGTAGTGAGTAAGCGGAATTACGTATAAGTTTAGCTGTTCTGGACTGGAGACTTCTTACACAATGACAAACAAGTAGAACTGAGAGCAGCATAGAAAACAGTATTGTTTTACATAACTTAATGATGTTTATTAATTTGGATTGTAAATTTTTATTTCCTTTCTCCTGTTGTGGGCTTTATATATATATATATATATACATATATATATATTTCTTGCTTAACTTGTGTAAGCCTTGGAAATCTGTCCAGGAAAAACACAATTATGAGAAATGGTAGAATGCAACTATACAGATGGGCTCCCTTCCTGCTAAAAGTGATGCTTATTTTGCCACTGGCATTAGTGGGACTGAAACCAGGCCTTGCTTTAGATGCTCAGTATCAGGAATTGATGATGTGAATAAGATTGCTTAAGCACTGTCAGTCTGTAGGTGTACGAAGCTGTGAAACAAACTTATTTTCTGCTTTCCTGTACAGCTGTTGAATGCTACATGCACATCCCTTTTCACAATCATATCAGCTACGTTTAATGTGCAGTTATTTCCATCTTTCTGTTTATTGGACTCTCATCTTGTTTTTCCTTCTTTTTATGACAGAAATCATGCGATCAAATGGATTTTGTTTAGCAAACACTGAAACGATAGTCATCGATCACAGTATACCCAATGGAAAAGAGAAGCACCTGGATGTGGATTCAGCAGAACACTTGTAAGTGTGGTTCATCCACGAGTAATGTTGTCAGGCTTCAGATCAACAGTCACTTCTTGGTTGTTTTTTATTTCCATAGAAAGATGCTACTCTCTGTGTAGGAGCAAGACTGGTGCAGTTGTCATTCTAACTGGTTAAAAAGTACTAGGCCTGATGGCTAAGGCTTCACAACTCCTTCCATTAAAATGGATAAAATGGCTCTCTGGAAATTGGCTAACTTAGGGATCCTGTCAGGTGAGAACGGAGGAGCTTTTTCTTTCTCTCGTGGCTCTGAAGAGATCTGACTTGATCCCAAATGTGGAAACAGGAGAATCCTCACAGACAGGCTAGACTAAATATTGATTAGGGATCCAAAGCACCATTCTGTGAGGAGGGAAATACACCCCTGAACTTTATCGAAGGACGCTGGGAAGCTGCTCAGGTGCTGCTACGCTCTTTGAGTTGCTGAAACATGTATTTCATTAAGGAGAAAAGATGTTAGATTAGCCTTATTTGTAAATTCTGCCTGCTAATGCATGTAGATATTTTGGGGTCAGAGAACAGTAACCAGAAAGGCTTTCATTTAGGACTTAAATCAGTGCTGTATTGACAGATGGGTACTGATAGAAGTCAGCTCCTGTTGATTTCAGTCATGGAAAGTGATCAGTGTTTTAGTGAGTTTCAAGTAATTAAGCATTTAAATATTTTTAATGAGAAACACTGACCTGTATTTTCATTAGAGTAATCAAAATGATGGAAACAGAGCGCTAAAAGCCTTATGGAGGCTTTATCTTTGAATTCATCTTGCCATGTTTGAAATGTGATCATTGTCAGTCTGCAGTAGGGTTTAGAGCTTGACAAGACTTTGTCAAAGTCTTGAATGTATCTGGCTCCACTGTGATTTCTCTAAGTCTTTCTGCTAATTTTTATAAGGAGGAGTGTTTAACGCGTACTGGTTTGAACTTACTGACAGCAGTTGAATTCATAAGCTTATATTAATGAGGCTGAAATGATGCACTGGACATAATTCAATGAGGCTAAAGTCAGGACACTAAAGTTGATAGTTCATAGTAGATCATGTTTTAGTATCGAGAGTGATAAATGGTCTCCCTGGTCTAGTGGGAAGTGTCCCCGCCTACACAAGGGGGTTGGATCTAGATGATCTTAAAGGTCCCTTCCAACCCAAGCCACTCTATGATTCTGTGAAATTATTAGAGCAGATTATCAAAGAAGGCCTTTTCCTGCCTCATTATTTCAAAAGGTTTTGATTGAAAAGAATGCTTTGGCCCAAGGAAAACTGACTGGTCTGGAATCTAAAACTTCTGTCACCTAGTTGTCATCCCAGTGTTTGTCCTACACAGAAAATCAGAAAATAATAAGGCAGGAAAATACTAATATGATAAAAACTGAGTGGTAGGTGTGGTTTCCCAGAAACTGTGGTGGAAGAAATGAATCCAAAATAACAGCTTAGCTTTGTGCATCTGTATTTTAACTCCCATGAAGGAAGTTAAATTGGGTGCAGATGAGGTAATAAATTTTAAATGTCTGTTGTATATGGTGACCTAAACCTGCCCTTCTGTAGCTGTGTTTTGTATCTGGGAGGTAGTGGCCTGGAAGTAACGACACTCATTTAGAGAAGCTATCTTGTAAAGACTGAATTATTTTTAAATACAAAAGTGCTCTATATTGTAAAGTGTAGACTAGTAGCCTGGAAGGGAAGTTTTTAAACCTTCCAAACCCCTAAGCAGTTCCTTTTTGTTTTCTGTAAATTTGGATTTACGGAATTCATGTTTTCTATTCTGAAATTAGACTTCATTCCTTCTGGACTTGTCTGTCCTCAAATGGGGAGCTTTTCCTTTCAGTAAAAAACCCTATGGATTTTGGTTGCTGATATACTTATATCAGACATTTTGCAAAGCAAACTTATTTTTTTGGATAGAAGCACCCAGTAGCATTCATTTGCCAAGGCCTTGCTATGCTGGTCAGCTGTTGGATTGCTTGCTGGGTTAGCTACTGAGTGGCCCATCACCTGGGAAATCTGAAACTTCTGGCCAAAGAAACTCTCGTGTCTTCACAAATTGGAGTTGCTTACTCTGTTGTTGCTTCTTGCTTCCTTTATTTTCTCTAATTTTAGTTGGCAGAATACCACGCTGTTGCAAAATGTGGTAGACCCAGTTTGCTTGGCCTCCGTGTGGCGAAAGCAACTCTTATTTATATGCTCCTTTCAGTACTCTGCAGTGCTTCTCAAAGCAAAGGTGGTAAATAAATGCATCCAAACTCTTCGGTTTTATTACATAGAAGTTCCTTCCTCTGCTGGGGCTGTTTGCACTTCTGCCTTTTCAGCCAGCAGTGGGCAGCAGAGGCTTTGGAACTGGACATGCCGCCTTTTTGGCAGACTTGTTCTGGTAACAGGCATGTATTTTCAGGACAGTGCTGGTGCTGGTGCAAGCATCTTGTTATCCACAGGAGAAACTTTCATGTGTGGCAGTGCAAAAGCAGCATGGAGCTGGTTAAGTTAGATGCAGAAGGTTTTCAGGAAAACAAAATCCTATGCTTGACAAGAAAGGGAAATGCTACTCCTATGCTTTTTATCCTTAAATGGAAGGAATAAGGAGTTCTTTTCAGGTAGTGTTTGCACACAGTGTGTTGAGAGTTCTGTACATTTTATTTTGGGGAAAGACCTGTTGGTAGCTTGATGTGTTACACAGCTGCTAGTTGTAACTCTGATTTACTGTGTTTGGTTTCTTTGAAGCACTGCAGAGCACGGCTTTGCAGACTCCCGTGCCTGCACTTTCTTTCCAGCAGCAAGGAATGCTTTCTACCTTCCCACAGCGTGTGAATGCTTTGTACCTCACGTGCTGCTTGTAATACCTTATCAGAGAGACTGAAGTACCACAAAATATGTGGCCGTCCAGGTGCAATAGTCTCATTTTCTGTAATTGGCAAGAGAAAGAAAGCTGAGTCCAAATAGCTTTCTTGCTTCCTTTTCTGGTATTGTCATTCTGTCTGCCTCACTGGTGTTTCATAACCTGTTGTTTCTGGGCCTCTAGTGGTCTGAAAGGCAGCACAACATCAGCTGGGAGGTAATTGCCAGAAACTAAGTCAAATCCCTTCTGCACATGTTCCCACGCGTGCAGGCAAGCAAACAACTTGAAGGGAGCAGGAGAATGAAGGCAATAAACATTTGAAGCTCAGCTGACAATGAGTTTTTCTGTGGTTGTAAGTTAAGACCGTAGCAACAGTGCTGCAGGAGAAAATCCATGAGTTTCTGTTCAAAAAGTTGTGGTCCTCATAGTTTAGGATTGAGAAGAACCAGGCAGGAGTGTGGAAAAGAGACAGAGCCATCTGTGTCCTTCCATTCTAGGATGTTATATCTGATATCCAATAAGCTGTGATGCCTTCCAAGAAACTGAGTTTTGAGAAGGGTGGGAGTGGGAGATGTTACCTGTTTCATTGTCCTACCAGTCTTTTTTGATCTTCTGAAGTGCTTGATTCTTAGGGCTCTCTCAGATGAAGTTAGGAGGATGTCGCAGTTGCATTATTTAACTCCAGGAGTCCAACTGCCATAGAGAGGGCAGCGAGACTCTGTAGGAGGGATGCTGTAGTCACTGTTTCCTATTTGTCTCAAACATTTGGCTTTATACAAAGACAAATACAGGGAGGAGACTCTCGCCCTTTCACTTCATAGGTACAAGTTCAATCTGCATACAAAGGCAGTTTCCGTTCCGTCCTTTGTGGGAACGGAGGCATTTCATGTCACTGCCAAATGCCGTGAGAACAAAATGGAAGAATGTGGACCTCAGCTTCGTGACTCACTTTTCCAGAGCTCACTTGCTGCTTCCTTCCTTAACACTAGTAGCTTTGAAAGTCAGGGAGGACAAGATGACTTGTGTGCACGCACCATAGCTCTCACTATCCTATGGTTGATTCATAAACGTGGCTGTGTCAAGGAGAAGGTGGATGGGATATGTTCTGAGTAGTTTCTGTGCAGTTCTTCTAGACTTGGAAAGCTCTAATTCCAGAGATACCCAGCATTGCCTAATAGAGGCTGTGTCCCAGGAAATTATTCATTTGTTAGCAGGACAAAAGCCCTAAGGGTTGAAAATGAATTTATCATGTTTTTGAACCAGGTCAGTTTCAACTGATTGTAGTAACTAGATGTCATGAGATGTAAAGTTCAGGTACTGGAATGACAAGTCAGCGTCATACTTGAGAGAAGTCATAAGAAGCCCCTTTCAGTGCGGACTGCCATCTAAAGAGACTGAGAATTTGCTGTCCTAACATGCTGTGTATTTGCGTTTTGGAACAGTTGTAAAAGGGAATAACTGTCTTGTTTAACTGAAAGCAAAATCCTTTACCCATTCATCTCCACGGGTTACAAAGAAGGTTTTCTGTTTATTTAAGGATGTGGAGGGCAATGTTTTTCACTCATCTCTCAACCCTCTTGAGTGCTGAATTTTGGTTTACGTAAGTGACAGGAGATGTAATTTCTGATCTCTCAGCATTAGGAGAATGAAGAATTAGAAGAATTAGGCTGATGTCGCAGAAACTGTAATTTCCCTATTCACAGTTGATCTTCATGGACTTTGATTGAGAACTTCTTGTATATGTTTTAATTTCAAGCTGCCAGGAGAGGGAGTGAGACGCTGATGATTACAAAAAAAAAGAATTGGGACTGTAAATCTTTGCCTTGTCAACTGAACTTCGCAAAGCTCAAGCTGTAAACCAGCATTAGAAGTACTACTACTGCACCACCACTCTGCTGTAAAACAAGTCCATGTGTTACATTTACTCTGAAACTTAACCTGAGATACTGGTAGAGATATTCTTGGCTACAGCTCTTCTTTCAAATGACCCCCTCGGAAACGTCTTTTCTCAAAAGTCTCTGGAGATCAGTCTCCAGATATCCTAGCCTTCTTCTCTCCCAGTACTTTTCTTCCAATTCCATCTGCATTGAATTTGTAAAATTCATATATATATATTTATTTCTCTCTCATCAATATTAATGACTTTTTGCATCAAAAGAGGGGTGGCCAACAGGGCAAGGGAGATGATCATTCCCCTCTGCTCTGCCCTTGCATCCAGGCCTGGGATCCCCAGCACATGAAAGATGTGGAGCTGTTAGAGTAGGTCCAGAGGAGAGTCAAGATGATCAGAGGGCTGGAGTACCTCTTCTATGAAGACAGGCTGAATGAACTGGGCTTCTTTAGTCTGTAGAAGAGAAAGCTCAGGAGATACCTCATTGCAGCCTTCCAGTACTTGAGGGGAGCTTATGAATAGGAGGAAGGCTGACTTTTTATGTATTCTGAGAATGGTAGGACGAGGGGGAATGGTTTTAAGGGGGACTGGTTTTAAACTAAAAGAGAGAAGATCAGATGTTAACAGGAAATTCTTTACTCAGAGAATGGTAAGGCAGTGGCACAGTTGCCCAGAGAAGCTGTGGATTACTCATCCCTGGAGGTGTTCGAGGCCACATTGGATAGGGCCCTGAGCAGCCTGAGCTGGTGGGTGGCAGCCCTGGCCCTGAAACTAGACAGTCTTTAAGATCCTTCCAATCTAAGCCATTCTGTGATTCTATGACTTAATGCCTTTTTTGTTTGTTTGTTTTGTTTTAATTTCTCCTTAGGTTTGAAAGTGTGAGTGACTTTACCTCAGAACTAGAAGACAGTGATGACCCAACAGCTTATGTCACCAATTTGACATACTACCACCTGGTCCCATTTGAGACTGATATTCTGGACTGAGACTGTTCAATGCCACAGTCAGCCAGCATCCAGCCAACCTCTTCATCCATAAGCTCTGCTATCTCCAGCATTGCATCTCAGTGATTAAGGCTGTGCAGGCAAGACCAACAGCTGAGAAGCTGCAGCAAGTACACCACAAAGCTGGCTTTGCACTCTGGCCTTCTGTTGTGTCTTGCAGAGATGTCTTGTAAGGAGGTAACTGCTTCACTGTGAACAACAATCTCATTTTCCATGAAAGCAAGGCAGCAGAGGCCTCCTGGGACTTGAGGAAATCTCTGCAGTGTCTGTGGTAACTGCAGCTCTGATACAGCCACTAGAACTCGTGCTGTGGTCTGCTGTCATGCTTCTTAGCTTGCAGTGCAAGTTGAGACTTCCTCTTTTAGGATACCACCAGAAACTTCCCCTGATGTCCTGCCCACACTTTTTATGCTGTGTAAGTGAGAAAGCAAGCAAACCAGCTGAATTTTGTCGGTTCCCTCTGCAGTTGCTTAACGGATGCCTTGCAGGTCACTTTTTGCTCAGCTGTCGGATGACTGGTGCCTTACAAGGGATGTCAGTAACACCATTGAGTGCCTCAAGGATACAGAACACGAGCTGACTGCTTTACTTCTTTTGATCATGGGTTTTTATATAACCACCAATGGGATGGCTACTCTTTCCCTCTTTCCACAAGTACTAAAGCAGACAGCAGCTGGCATTGCAATGGACTACACACGATGTTTAGGTACCTGAATGATGTCAGAGATCTGGAAAGCTGATGGGAAAGCTGAGCTGCACTGCTAAGGGCGGTCAAGGCTACGACAGGCACTTGGATATGAGTTTTGTCACGTGGACCAGAAAATGTGAATGGTGCTTACAGTTGTTTACATCAGAGAGATAGTTCCCTATGCATGTTTCTCCCCAGAGGATGGGGAGGAAGCCAATGAGATTTATTTCATGTTTGGACTGAAAAAGAACAATAAGCTACAGCATGCCTACAATGGTAGGAAAAACACCCACTCCCAGGCCAGCCTGACTCAAAGAGTCTTACTGGCTTTCTGAGATACACCTGAAGGGCTGGGTGCAGGCTTTGTTGTCATGTGAATGCATTGGTGATGGTGGGAGCACGAGCAGGATTGGAACCTGCAGCCTCTTGACTACTGAGTAGTGCAAGGTTAAAATCTCTTTGGGGTCTCTCTCTTGCGGAGTGCTATGGACTCCCAGCTCTCACGGTGAGAGCTCAGCACTCAGTGTCGTGGCCTGTCGTTGAGCTTTTTGTGATCTAGTTGCAAACACGAAATTGAAGGGATTGAAACGTGAAAGAGGACATTGTGAACGTATTTCCTTGCAGTGGGGCTTACGTTGTCCTGAAGAAGTTGGTACAACTCCCTTCCTTTGCAGACTTCTCATTTCTATCTGTAGAATAACAGTCAAACAGCATTTGCTAATGTAAATAATAAATTATTTAGAATCCTAATTCTTTTACACAGTATGTTTTTAAAATATATTTTAAATGAAATAAAATACAACTCACCTTCAGTACGCTTTTTGCAGCTTAAGATGGTGGCTTCTTTCTTTTTCCATCTCTGAAGATTCTTCCACAGTCGTGCCAAACCCTCCTTCTGTTTCCAATAGTTTTGAACAAATGCTGAGTTTACACAACTTCTCCTGTGCTGCATGTGTTGCCTATACTGCCGATACATTACATACTCATGTGAAACCTCTTAGCCTCACTGTTGGTCTTGTGTATAGGCGTATGTGTTTTAATACCACTAAGTTCAGTGGAGGAATTCTGCACTTTTACAACCTTAAGTGAAAACAAGTCTGGCATATATGCCTTTTGAAGATCATGCAGATCTTTGTACATTAAACTTCTGAAATAGAAGGAGATATGTCCATACGTAAAAAGCAAAGCTTTCTGAACAGATTCTTGAGCTTGAGATGTGGTGGTGGTTTTGTTTGTTTGTTTGTCTTTAATTTTGTTAGTTATAATTCTTCAATTCTTTAGTGATTGAAGTTAACCACGGTGGGTTAGTATCTTCTAGTAAATAAATGTGTTGGATTGAGGGTTCAAATATTTGATATCAGTGCCTGGTCCTACTGTCAGCACACCGTGTTGCTTTTGGTGAATCTACTTGGTCTACTCATGTCTTTCCTAGAGTTATGTTTTCTATAGCGCCAAAGAGTCATTGGTTTTTTTCGTGCTGTTGTCCCCTGGTTCGTTTGAACGTTCTTAAGAATTTTTAACCCCATTATAACTACTTACCTTTTTCAAAGCACTTTTAAGATCTATCATTTAAAAACAAAAGAGAAACACTGCTATATTTTGAAAGGTAAAACCACATTCCTCCTTTAAAACAGCTGCATGCATATTGAAATCTTCATGGAAGGAAGAGTGTAATGCGAAGGAACTTACCTACAAACAGAAGTTGCACCATTTCACTTGGATTTTTCAAAAGCCATTTTTATCAAGTAGTTTCGAGTGGTGTTGCTGTGTAACTTATTTGACTTCACTAAAATCCATTTATTTGATAAATCAAAAGAATGTAAATGACTCTCTCTATTGCTTTGTGTACAGAATCAATTTAAAATTACCTTTGGTTTAATCGCTGCAGCTTTCTCCTGTGGACCAGGTCTCTACAACCAGGAGAAGTTCAGAGTATGAATTATGCATGTGGTGGGTTCATACATTCAAAATAGATCTGTGGTGAAGCAGTCTTTGAGGAATGAAAAGAAGCTTGCCTTTTACAACTCAAGATGCAGATTATGTGTGCACAAGGTTTTGGTAAATGATGACTAAGACAATACTTAGAATCATAGAAGAGTTGATTCTACTGGAAGGGACCCACAAGGAACATTAAGTCCAACTGCTGGCTCTGAACTGCACCACCCAACATTCAAACCCTATGAGAGCGCTGTCCAAACACTCCTTGAACTCTGGCACTTGGGGCCCTGCCCACTGCACTGGGCAGTCTGTTCCATGCCCAACACCCACTGGTGAAGAACCATTTCCTAGCCCCCAGCCTGACCTGGCCCTGAAGTTAACCCTATGCTGTTCCTTCAGGTCCTGTCACTGTCACCAGCAAGCAGAGATCAGCACCTCTATGTGAGTGAAACAGTAGAAAGGTAGAAATTTGAGTTGAAGTTTTCAGTGGAGCCTTCTTGCTTATGTACGTTATGGTACAGTCTTCAGAATTGTCTGCATTTCTGCAGGGTTCTGTTTGGACCAACTGATATCCAGCTTATGTCTTGTACTCTGAGTTACTCTGTCAGACTGAGTAATGTTCCTCCACAGTGCTGGAAGGAACAACATCACCACTGAGAAGACACACACTTCTCCTGTGTCCTGACAACTCTTCGTATGGTGCTTGGGCCACTCCTATCATCTTCCCAGGTAATGTCCTCAGTGCTACACAAAAGTGAAAGGAGACCTTGGCCTGTGGGAACTGCATCAGCTGAGCCATCAAGCGTTCAGAAGCTAATAAAAGATGGTAAAGTGGAGTCCCAAATGCTCACTCCGTGGATCAAACATTTTTCTTCTTTTGGAACGACTCTCTTCCAGGTCACAATACATCCTTTCATGTGTTTGTTGGGCATCAGGGGAGAGTTTACATGCATTTTTCCCTTTTGAAGAACCCTTTTGGGGAATTTTCAAGTGGTGAAACAATCCCTCACAGAAAAGAATTTATCTCAAAGAAGCGAATACCTTAAAACAAGTCCCCAAAACATTTCTTGGCTCCTTCCTCTTCTTTTGCCCTTGTGGCTGCAAAAAACATTCTTGTCTTGCAGTTGCTTCTCTGCTGGGAGAATAAAAAGAATGTCTTGAGAAACAGGAAATCACCCAGACTCGTCCGCTTAGAGGATCTGCCTTCATTATTTTTTGCCAGGGTTGTCACTACTGCTGTCACTCCTTCATGGTTCCCATCAGTCAGAAGGAGTTCGCTGCCACCTGACACCCAGATGGGCTCTGTCTTCAGAGCTCAAGGCTGGATGGTCATAGCAGAGCTCCTGGCTTACTCTTTGGCTAGGAGTGCTGGGAATACAAGCTGCTCTCCAGGCAAGGGCAGGGAGGACCTGGCGCACAGGCAGGTGTTCTCCATTCTTGATTCACGGTAGTCATATGAGAAATGGTAATTTCCATAGTCCAGTCCTCCTGAAAAGGAGTAAAATCATAGGGTTTGCATGGCTTGTGGTCATTGTTAATATGTACAGTTAATGTATGTTTGTTGCCAGTTCATATGAGTATATGTAAACAAGCCTATAGACGTACTGAAAGTGCAAAAAGACAAAAGCTGTTGGTGAAGTACAACTTGTGTTGAAGTGCTTAGTAAGTGGAAAGAAACTTATCACAAAATTGGCTGCCTATCATAGAAATATAGAATGGCTTGGGTTGGAAGGGACCTTAAAGATCATCTGGTTCCAACCCCCAGCTATGGGCAGGGCTGCCACCCACCAGCTCAGCTGCCCAGGTCCCCATCCAACCTGGCCTTGAGCACCTCCAGGAATGGGGCACCACAGCTTCTCTGGGCAGCTGTGCCACTGCCTCACCACCTTCTGAGTAACAAATTTCTTACTAACTTCTCACCTAAATCTCCCCTCTTTTAGTTTAAAGCCATTCCCCTGTCCTGCCACTATCAGAATGTGTAAAAGATGGTCTCCCTCTTGGTTATAAGCTCCTTTTAAGTACTGGAAAGCTTCAAGGAGGTCTCCTTGAAGCCTTCTCTTTTCCAGGCTGAACAAACCAAGCTACCTTAGCCTTTCTTTATAGGAGAAGTGTTCCAGTATTGTGTTTACCTTTGTGGCCTCCTCTGGACCTGCTCCAACAGCTCCTCCTTGTGTCAGGGGTACCAGATTTGGATGCATTACTCCAGCTGGGGCTTCATGAAGGCAGAGCAGCAGGGGAAAATCCCATCCCTGTCCCTACTGGCCAGCTCTCTTCTGTTGCAGCCCAGGATACCATTGGCCTTCCAGGCTACAAGAGCACACTGCTGGCTCATGTCCAGCCTTTTGTCTGCCAGGATCCCCAAGTCATTCTCCACAGGGCTACTCTCCATGAGTTCTTCTCCCAGTCTGCACAAATACATACCTGGGGTTGCCTCAACCCAACTGCAACACCTTGCACTTGGCTTTGTTGCACCTCACTATATTTCATGAGGACCTACTACTCAAGCCTGTCCTGGTCCCCCTAGATGGCATCCCTTCTTACTGTCCTATGAACTGCACCACACAAACTGGTGTTGTCTGAAAACTTGCTGAGGATGTACTCAGTCTTACTGCCCAGTCTCTGATAAAGATGTAGAAGAGCACTGGAGCAAAGTTGGACTCCTATGTTGGACATTTGCTTGACTGCTGGGACTGTGCAGTTGCAGTCTCTTTGCAAAGGGCTTTCTCTCACTTTGACAGGTCCTTGGTGTAAAAAAGGGGATGTAGGACCTGAATCAACGGCAAATTTTGTGCCTGGGGAAAGACATCATAGCTGAAGTGCAAGGATCTGTTTGCTGCTGGTGCCTGGATAACAGTGTATAAATCTGCCTGCAGAAACATTCCGTGCAGTCCTTTGCTTAAGTGCTTAATGTCTGCTATGTGTAACTGTTTATCCTTTTCATCATTTGGACATGTTGGGTGTTCTTCCTTTTCTTTCCTGCATTCCCAGTTTCTCAAGCTGAAGCAAAGAGCACTGGGGGGCAGCAGGGCAGACCCAGCACCTCCTGTGTTCAGAGACAGGCCAAGGCTGGACTGGGCTGTGGGCTCGCAGGTAGGTCTGACTGGGCAGGGATGGTGGCTGGGCTGTGAGGAGCTGGGGCACTGCCCCCTGCAGCATCCATGGGGCAGGGGCTGAAGTCCCTAGGGCTGATGTAGGGGTCTAGGCCATAGGAGTGAGCAGCAACAGTGAGGCCTGTGGGTGTCCTTTGGGCCTGCGTGCTGGAAGTCAGGATTTTTGCAGGAAGCTTCTTCTGGTATGCAAAGCGCTACTGTTCATCTCAGTGTGTGTTGCTTCAGAAACTTGATGATATCACCCTATGCAACATCTTGTCTGTCGCTCTTTTTGTTATTATTTGTTATAGCTAATACCTTTAAAAAGCTCGGCCTTGATTCCAAGGCCACCCTTTATAGCAGGAATAGTCCAAAAGTCAGCACCAAACTCTCTGAAAAGAAAAGATAGATGACTGTTTTCTTATTGCTTCCTATAATAGCTCTCATTCCTGCCCCAGTTAGCTACATCTGAATTCCTTCCCCCCCCCCAACACACACACACAAATTATTCAGACTATTTTACCAGTCAGCTTTCATCAATGTAATTGCTTGCTTATGGAAATAGTCACACCCTGAAGTGCTGTTCCCAAGCTTTATAGCACACAGAACATGCTCATTTTCCCTGCTGTCAGGTAATTTCTTCTTGCTCCAAGCCCATTCTCATTACAATTAATACTGTTAGCAATACATATACTGGGGCATGGATGAGACCCCAGCCCACGCTGCAGGAGGGCCCTCAGCACCACCTTCTGGTATTCAGATTCTCTTCTAACCTTACAATAAACACAACATTGTGGGAGGCCTGCGGGCAGCTTTGTAATTTCCACAGGGAAGTTAGCTTCATTTAGCACTATGGTTTGATTTGGAAACAGTCTGCAAGCCATCATGACCTCTTGATTGGCTGTACCGCCTTGGTACAAGGTGAAACTGGAAACATAAATAGTTACAGCAGAAGACAACTTGGTTATGTAAAACAAAGAAAACAGTGCAGCACCACCACTCCCAGAACAACAACTGTAGCAGAAATGCAAAGTCCTGGCCTGAAGCAGTGATTGAGCACCTGGTGGGAAGGCAGGGCCAACCCAGGGGAGCTCAGGTGCAAGCAAGCAGCTGAGTGACTGGAAGGGGTAGAGCCAGGGTCCGACTCTTCTCAGACCTTATTTGGCAGTGGAGGCAAGGGGGGTAGCTTGCTGGAGATCCCTGCATACCTGAGGATCTTCTGGGCCATCTGAAGGGTAAGCATTTTTTTTGGTTATGTGTTTCTGTGTTTACTGCTATTGTATCTAGGCAGATCCAAAGACCTTGCTGTTCTGACATCTTGTGCTTTTTATTGTGCTGTGATCACCGTTGTTCATTATTTTCTCTTTAACTATTACAATTACGTTGGACAGAATCTATGACTTCTGAATTAATGTATGCTCTTCCCATAGTGGGTGTGGAATCATGCTTTTCTTTAACAGTTATACTGCAAGGAATTGTGCTGGTCCTTGTTGGAAGGAAATCTACTGTGCATGATAAGGCGCCCTTGTATGAAGTAAATGTATTCTGTTTTGCAGGGATAGGCATCTTGTAGCAACAAAACTTATTGTGTTTATCCCTTAAAAATGTGTGGTACAACTCGTGTAAAGGATTTATCTATTTCAGCTTCTGTTTTGTTTAGTGCCTCAGTGTCTTTTACTGCATAGTTCACTTCTCTGTAGGACTAGGAATGCAGGTGGGTGCAGGTGCCAAGGCCTTGAGGGTACTAATGGCTCTGATTGCCCTGATACCCCTGTCTGGGGTATCTGTCTGTTCTTTCTACATCACCCCTACTGAAGTGCAGGTGGGAGAACACTGATACCATTGGGTTTGGGTGAGAGGTGATTGAGGGAGCTTCTGAAATCCAGGAGATTTAACCTATCTTGTATTGCAGTGCCCATAGCAGCAGTTCACCAGGCTGCAAGAAAGCTTACAATTAAATCTCTCTGTGCTTAACAACCTGAGAAATGGTGAAGGAAGAGTGCCAAGTATGGAGGATTGGTGACTAGACATTTGAGGAGGCAAATCCTAGCAAATGAGGAGTGTTAGCAGATGTTGGCAAACAGGAGCAGGAACTCCAGGTTAAGGGTATGGTAACAGGTAATGTTGCAATAGATAATTAATCTATCAGGCTTTGGTTTAAGGGGTTTAAAGTGATTAAATGGGGGGGCGGGGGGGAGGGGGGAAGAAAAACCACATAATATTTTCTTTAGACCCACAGCATTAGGGTTTCTATAAGGCAAATAATAGGGCAGAGAAATACATTGCTTAGTGAAGCAAGGAGGTGTTGCAGAGTAGTTATATGGCTGTGATAAATAGAGAAGATGGCATCATTACTTTAGGCAGCTTTGAGCTTACAGCTCCAGATCCAGGGTTTTAGGCTGAGCAGAGGCTGTCAGGCACTGTGGTACCTCCTGGAAGAGAAGGATTTTCACTGGTGGAGTGCTTCAGGTTAATGAGGGAAGCAGGAAGCAATTAGATCTTAATATGCAAGCTTACTGGGCATATCAATGGTAATGCACTAATAGCTGCAAAGGGAGATATCTGTCTTCTGTGCTTTGTATGCAGTTACATATGTTCACTCAGGGGCCTCCTTTAATCATCCTGAATAGGGGAAATATCCTGTCTGCCTATGGTGATGTTACCATTCTGGTCCTTGGAGCAGATTGATGTAATGCTCATCAGTGGGACTCCAGGCTGTAGGGCTAGAAATAGTTTGAGTGCTGTCATGGCTGCAGCAGGGGTTGTGGTTACAGATCAGGAACAGAGACACTGATAGAGCTTGTGAACGTGGAATTTTGGGGTAAAAGGAAGTGCATGGAGCATGTATGTGGAAGAAGGGCTATCCTGAATAAATAAAACCTGCATTAGGCTATTTCTACCAAAGAAGCTATTCCTATCTCATCAGCTTTCCACCTCACTGCTACTATGCTTTAACAAGTGGTGAAATTTAAGTGCTGCTTTGATTGGGATTCAAGATGCCTCTGCTCTGTGCACAGCTGATGGCATTCAGGCAGTCAAGCTGTTCCCAAATGAGACACCTGGAAATCAGTGTCAGGGCAGAGCAGAGTCTGATGCTCTGCCAGCTGGTGTGATGCTGTATTTCCCTCACCATCCTGGAGTTCTAGGGGAAGGCCTGGCTTCCTCTCCAGGTCTGCTATGGCCTTAGACCTTTTGAGTAGGAAAGGCCTGGGAGAACAGATGTGCTGTGTGATGTGCAATCCTGATTGATTTATTTTTTTAGAGCTTGGGATAACAGCACTCACCTGTGTGTGGTAGCCAAGGTAAGTACCAAATTGCTGGGCTGGGAAGTGGAGAAGATGTATCTTTCCTTTAGGCAATGGACTGTAGTCAACTTAATGCAGTAGGTATCAAGCACTTTCTGGAAGCCTTCTGGACCAAAACCGAAAGCCCTTATTCCATTCCAACTGCAGATCTGAGCAATCTCCTGTTACCTACTGCAGCTATTACTAGTAACAGACTGTCCGTGCTCTGTGGAACTCCCTGATCAGAATGCAGACTTCCTTCTTAAGCTTCACTGTGTTCCTGAACACTCTACCAGCTGGATCCAGTAACCTTCAAAGAAACTTGGCTGGAAGCCTTACATTGAATTTTAGTTCAAAAATTTCTGTGCGTGTACCTCAACGTGCAGTTACCAAAATTTGTATTAGCACTGTTTTGTTTTATTTCAAAGGCAATACTGCAGGAGTGGTTTTCTAAAGCCCAGTGAGAGGTAAAGGACAGGTCTTTTTAGCTTAGCATTGCTGTGCTAGAACATGCATTTTAAAAAGGCAAGCCTGCAAGCTGAGTCTCAAAGTAGTGATGCTAATGTAAGAAATTTAATAGAGTATACTTGCTAGTAAAGATTTTTCTTGCTGCTTTTATATGGAGAGCTTCTTTCTGCAAGTGTAATTACACTGGTACAAAGCTCAGAAATAATACCCGATGCCCTATCTATATTCTAGTACCAGTGCGATATCTTTACACACAGTGGAGAACCAAGCTCTTCTCTGTAGTTTATTTTGTCCCTGCTCTGTAAATGAAGCCTCTGAACTTGCTCAGGCTCATGGCCAGCTTCCAGACCTCCCAGCCCTGGTCAGGGCTGCTGCTGTTGGCCCTGGTTACAGGGAGGGAGGAAGCAGTGTGCCTTTTGCTCTCATGAGGATACTTTCATCCTTTCCTAGAATGAGAGAGACCAACAGGGTGCATTTAAGCAAGTAGATGAGTGTCACGCACAGGCAATGTGGAGTAAACATCTGCCCTGCTTCCTTGTCTCTTACCAGAGCAAAGAGTAGGCCCTGTTACTTCTCTCTGCCTCTCTATCTAGAAACACACCTCATATTTATCTTCATGAGTCTGGAGTTTCAATACTGTGACACATTATGATTCTAATTTGAGGACTGGTAAGGTGAATGAAGCAGCCTGTCCTCAGGAACATGAGGAGGCTGGCAGGTCATGGCTGGACCCAGTCCTTCAGTGAGCAGGGCAGGTTAGGTGATGGTGATTGGGGTACATCCAGGAGTCCAGCTAGTCAGATAAGTCCATAGGGGATGAAAAGGACCAAGGCTGGGAAGTTGACTTGTTGGATCTTGGCTGGTGAGGAACAAGCGTGGGCTCATAGCTTGGTTAGGGACTAATGGAAGGGTTTAATGCCTCTCCCAAGAGAAAGAGGAGCAGAGGTCCCTCAGAGAGGCTTTTCCCAGTTCTGTTTCCAGCAGCCAGATCCAAGGTCACGCAGCTGCACACTGTCAGTGCTGCCTTGAGCAACAGCTGTGAAATCCCAGGGAGGAGGAGAGGCTGCACGAGCAAACATCAAGATCAAAGTCATGTAGACAAGACTACTGCAAAGAATCTAATTAGTTTTCTGCTCACTGCAGAGGAGGAAGCTGGGGAAATTCCTAATGTTCTTTTCAGTAGGAGTTTAGCAAATAATCAGCCAGAATTTTGAAGTAATAGTGGAACAGGCAGTGCTACAAATGAACAAAATGAAAACTAATGGATATCCAGGCCTGCTGGTATTCACCCAGGTGTTCTGGAGGTGCTGAGGCATGGGGAAGGCCTTACTAAGTTTGAGGCATATGATAATAGATAACATTTGATGCTGATTAATCTTAAGTTCTGGTGAAGGCCTCACATAAAAATTGAGCTCTGATTTAGTTACTATGATTTAAGTGTGACACTGGGCTTATAATAACTGTTCCCATTTATTTCTCAGTGGTAATGAAAAATATAGTGGCTAAAAGAAAAGCTTGGAGATTCACGCTAGTCTCCACAGCTCTATTTCTTCCATGTTAAGAGTGTTGCAGCAGCAGGAGGAGAAAGATATTGTCTCATACCTTTCTCTGTGTACAAAGCTTTTCAAGGGGGAGTTGAGCAGACTGAGTTTTCCATCCTTGGAAAAGGGCTGTGTGTGGATGATATGATAGAAATGTACAAAATGAGTGATGTGGAAGGAGTGAACAGAGAGATTATTTCTCCTAGCATGAGTACAGGGGGCCATGAAGTGGCACTAGCAGGTTGGTTCAATGTGAACAGGAGGTGGTTGTTCACGTGGAGTGAGTGTTGACTTTTGTGCTGCCTACATAAGGATGGTGCTGGTGCAAGAAGCTGACATGGTTTGGAAAGAACCCTGAAAGAGGGCTTAGAGAAGATTTGCCTTGAGTTTTAGTATCTAGACAAACTTAAGCAGGCTCAAGGAACCCCTTGAGGTTGGAGAGTTACTGGTAGGGGGGCCATTAGGGAAGAAAGGTCTCACAAATGGTATTCACTATTACTGTTTGCAGGCCCTGCTGCAGGCAGGGAATTAAACTAGGAAGGCTAAGATCTGCTCAGATGACTATTCCTCTTATGGTTTTACACCGGTGTATGCCTTTATTTATTTTCTTTTGATGGTAATTCAAGTTATCCTTCTTAAAAATAGACAGAATTCTGTCCTGGATTGTCTTATGCTACCATGAAAATTCAGTGCTGGGTCCTTTGATCCACTAAATGTTCAGAAAAGCTCTGACACTGTAAAAGTTCAGGTCTTCTAAGTAGTCTGAGCTTAGGTCCTCAGTCTTGAGTCCAGTTAGAAAGGTGAGCAGCCTGGCAGCCAGCCCTCTAGCATCAGGAGCCTGTGACTTTCTCCATTTCTGCATAATCCTCAGGCCATTTGGAATGCTTCTATGGAGATGCTGTCTTACTCTTTGTGTGAAACCTTCTTAAAATGTTTGTTCCTTTGCATCCTTCTGCTTCTGTATTTTGAGGGAATTTGCTGAAAGTGGTTTCCATGGTTACAAGGACACGGTTGCTCTTGGAATGAGGAATCTGCAGAAAGCAAATGCACAAACCAACACATCTGGAGCAGGGGAAATGTGCTTTGTATCCATAATGGCCATTCCATGGTAAGTAAAAGCCAATGTGAAATGAGGAAAAAACTGACATTATTTTCAGTCCCCTTGTCTTGCTGTGAATTGTAGTGCTCTTTTACTGCTGTGTCTTTTCAGACTTCTGGAAGCACCGTTATTTCTGTAGTGGCTTGAGTGTTAAGAGGTAGTAAACTGCCTATGTTGCAAAATATGCTATTAAACCAAGTTGTGTGGTTTCATTGTGTAAGGAAGAAAAGTACTCTCTTTCAGCCAAGATTATGCTTCCACTTTATCTGGAGGAAAGAACCAAACTCAAGTGCAAAATCCAGAGTTTTGGGAGGGATGCAATGGTTTCTTCCTTGTTGTTACAGTCCTTGGCAGCAATGGCAGGTACTTGGGGCTCTCTGGCCAGCTCAGCGCAGTGCTTGATGTGTTGTGCTCATAAAGAGTGTTGGCCACATTTATAGAGGTAGTACGAGGCATGCTTTAAACATGCTTTTTGTGATGTGTGTTACCTGGTTGCTATAAGCCTGAAGCAAGCTTTGGTCCTTTAGTAGCAACTCAAGAACTAACTACTTCTCTTAACAAAGCTTTAAGGAGCCCTGACTTTGCAAGCAGGGAGTAAGTTAGAATGGCTTTCAGAAGAGGCCATTGCAGAGCTTCTGCATGCATTTGTAGCCTGGACAGAATAACTAAGTTACCCAAATCACTCTTTACCTAAATAAATAAATAAATAAAAAATGCTGCTCATTGGCAATCGGGCAACTTCAATTAAGTTCTGCAAGTCATAACTGTAGTGAAAAGGAGAAAAGCAGGCTACAGATAAGCTTAGTAGTTACTCCTCCTTTTTCTCCTCCTCCAGGATGCTTAACTGTATCTCTTTGCCTCTTTAATGCAAAACTGTTTGAGCAAATACCAACACCTCCAAGGTGAGTGCAGCTGCATCTCATGGATGCTGATTAAAAGCACTTGGGACTGACTGATATTCCTGGCAAGGCTATCAAAGGATTTATGTTAATGTATTTTATTTGCATTAGTTTCTTAAGGTTTCCTTATCTGGCTACTGTTAAATGTGAACCTTTTGGCTGAACATAGCCTAAAACCTCCCAGTTAATTTTAAGTGTAGAGTTTTGGGACTTCTTAT
The DNA here is from genome assembly GCF_039878825.1 of Excalfactoria chinensis. Taxonomy (NCBI): domain Eukaryota; kingdom Metazoa; phylum Chordata; class Aves; order Galliformes; family Phasianidae; genus Excalfactoria; species Excalfactoria chinensis. The sequence continues at coordinate 79,085,505 of NC_092826.1, read as the reverse complement.
AAAGCCCAAGTTGCAGATGTCTCTTTGTTAGCAATTTCTACAGCTCTGCAGTACTTAGGAAGAAATAAAATGAGGTTTTGATGGAAAGAGCAGCTAGCCATTTAGGGGAGCTTACCAAGCAGTAAAACACTGCAAATGGCAATAAACATTCAGTTCCTAAAGCAGAGTGCCTTGTGACTTTCATATTCTAATGAAGTGATTGAAATCTATTCCTCGTTATTTATTGCAGGTGGTGGCTTAACACCACAGGATATCCATATTTTATAGTGTGCTCTTGTGAAGCTGTCACTGCTGAGGACTTAAGCAGCTACTGGCTGTGATGAACGTGTTTCTGCTGGGCATGTGGCTGAGTGCAGCATGTGTTGCTTGGCCACCATGGCCTCCTGAAGCTGTGAGGGTCTTCCAGTAGAGCAGTGGCTGATTGGTGGGAGAGCTTTTGAAAGGTGTTTATTGGTGACCTGATAGGTCAGCTAGTGGTCCATAAATGCTTCTGCAAAGGACAGCAGTGTTTGTGGTTGGTTCCTTTTCACCAGCCTACTCTGTTGTGAGAGGAGCCGCTGCCAGCTGTGTTAAATGAGATGACTAATATCTGCCACATACTCATTAAACATTGTATTTTTATGATACACCAACTCTCTGCCAACTCAGTACTAATTAGGATCCATAATGAGTGTTATTTGCCTCTTAATTAATATGAGCAGAGTAGAAACTTCAGTAAAACCTAAGCAACTAAGGAGCTCACATCAGCCTTTACAAAAGCAGCTTAGAATCAAGAAAGCATTTGCACTGGACTGAAATGATGTGCCAATAGCAATGCACTGGCTACTTCCGAAAACTGGGGCATGGCTGGCATTAGAGACTTTTGGTCATCTCAGGGTAAAGCTGCACAGCATGGAAAGGATGAATTCATTCTGTTATTTGTCACTCCATCTGACAGTCGGCCCTCTGTACAATGTTACAATGCTTTGAATATGAGGATAGTTATGATTCATTTGGAAGTTGGCTGCTCGTGCACCAGAAGGTCAAGGTAATCTTGCAGAAGGCTTCTATGGATGTCTGCAGCTGCGTGTTAAATCCATCACATCAAATTCTTCAAGGCTATCTTGCTGTGACCTGGTATGCTCTGAAATTATGTGACAATAGCAAAAAAGAAGAAAAACCCTCTGCTTTACAGACAGTACCTGCAAGAGTGAGTGGAAGAAAATATGAGAAATCAGCACTAGGACATGTGCTGTTTTATGAGAGCATAAAGCTGCATTCTTGCCTTGATGACTTCTGGAGCACCAGTCCCTTGGGTTAGTCTGTCTAAAGTTGATACAGAGAGAAACATGATGGGAAGCAGCTGGAGAAAAAGAATCTGTTCTCAGGGCTTTCTTGGTTGCTGATCAAATCCTACACTTTTTCCTCCTTCCCTGAGGCCAAGTCTCTTTGGACAATGGACAAGCAAAGAGATGATCTGAGGGTCTGACAATTTGTTATCTTAAAGGAACATTGTCTTTTCCGGCTGACCTAGCCTAAGAGACCTGGCCTTTTATCCTCTAGCACAGGAAAAATGTTAGTTTAAAACTACTGTAAATGTGCTCTTAACGATCTCATCTCAAACTTGCCTTTTATGTATCTATACTTTGTATCTGTAAAAACTAAAAAATGACAAGTCAAAAGATCAGAGCATTGTTTTTAAAAAAAACAAGGCTTTCTTTCTAACTAAACCACTTTACAAATTGCAGCTCCAGAAGCTGCGGATCTGGGTGTGCGGAGTCATTTCTACAGCTTAAGAACAGGGAAATGGCCAAACTGATCTTGCAAACTCTTTCCAGTTGCAGCAGGTAAATGTTGTGCAGTTGGAAGTGCAGGGGCTCTTTGGATGCCAAGGTCTTGATTCAGCTCACAGTGAATCAAATGAAAAGATGCCCGTTCACTTGAGAAGAGCTTTAAGCATGACCCTCGACCCATGATGTGAAAGATATTAATGGAGCCATTTTCAGTAGCAGAGCTTGCTCTGACTCTCTCTATGCAGTAGCTGCCTTCTAATGTTCACAGGCTAGCAGCAGTGCCCTTCTGGGGGAAGAGGAACTTTTAAAGTAACTTCTAATACTTGGAGAACTTGAGTTCTGTGTGCATGAAGTCCATAGGGAGAAAAGAGGGTGACCTTGGAGAAAGGCCTGCTAAAGGCATGTGTCAGACGCAGACTTGAGGAGCAACTATGAGATCATCAGGAAAACGTGCTCTGTTAAAGCCATTACACTTAGCTCAGCTGCAGTGTATGGATAGCTCAGCAGTTGCATAACTGAAGGTTTTACTTTTCCAGAGCTAAGTTTGTCCAGATTTACCTGTTGCAGCCCATTCTGGATCTTCCTTTCCAATGAACAGCCTCTGCTTTGTGGTTTGAGCAGGGAAGAATTTGTGTATTCTGGAAAGAGGGGATCCCTACTATGTGATTTAGATTTCCCCTTAATATGGATCTAGTGAAAGGAAGACCAGGTCTGAGTGCTGCTCGGGAGAATCTAGCTTTTGTGGGAAGGTGCTGGAGCAAATCTCAGCATGTCTTGTGCTGACTAAGCATAGGGAGAATCCCAGAGGTATTTCTTTCTGCTGTGTTTGACTAACGTGTGTCTGAAGAAGGCGATGAGTCTGTGGAGAGCCTGGAGCATTATGAGGTGTGGCTGAGGCAACTGGAACTGTTTCTTTGGAGAAGAGGAGGCTCAGGGAGTCTTTATTGCTCTGAAAGGAGGTTGTGGTGAGGTGGGTGTCAGCTTCTTCTTCCGGGTAACAGCGATAGGATGAGTGGTAATTTTCTGGAGCTATACCAGGGCAGGTTCAGGTTGGATATTAGGAAAAACTTCTCAGAGAGAGTGGTGAGCACAGGCTCACCAGGGAAGTGGTAGAATCACCATCCCTGGAGGTGTTCAAGAAATATGTGGTTGTGGCACTGAAGGACATGGTTAGTGGGCATGGTGGGGGTGGGTTACCAATTGGACTAGATGATCTTAGAGGTCATTTCCAACCTTAGTGATTCTATGCTTGGCGAGGGTCTAGCAGGCTTCAGAAGTAGCGAGTAAATCCATGTAAGTAGAGCTGGGAACAAATTAATCAAAAGTCAGAGCAGCAGAGCACTATTCACATCTGCTTTTTATTGGGTATTACAGACAAAAGGAAGCAACTGAGTTACTTGTACAGTGAGCTATCCCACCGTGCTTTGAGGAAAAAATGAGCTTTTGTTGCTGTAATCCAGAAGTGCTTTTGGTAATAAGGATGGCTGATTCTCAGATTAGTTAGGCTTCCCATCAGATTTAGTGTTTCCATTTAGAAATAAGTGCCAGAAAGAAACCAATATGCTGCATTTCAAATGCAAAGGATGTATCTCTCTTCAAAGGAAGCGTAGCTGCAGCTCTGATTTGATCTCCCACCATTAGCTGAATGTACGTTCCCTAGAAAATAGGTCACAGCAAGAAAGGCAGTGAAGTTGAAAGGAAAATAGGATGAGCTGCAGTAACTCCAGAGACAAGGCTTTGGTGTTCAGTAGATGAATGATACTGACAAGCAGCTTGCTCTCAGTTGAGTGTAAATATTAATACCTTTCACGTTGTCAGATGCTGCCTTTTACTAAGAACTACTAAATAACAGTATTGCAACCTACATTTCTGAGCTCAGAGGGCTATATGGCAGAGGAAGTTGTAAATGGTCACACTTAATCTCTCTTGAATGAACATTTCCAAGTCTTACTTATGATCTGTGCAAAAGTGACAGACGTTGCTTTTCAGTGGCTCACTAAACACATACAAAACAAATGCTACTATTACTGCCATGCTGCAAATGTCCATGTATTCCATGGCTGTTTTCTGTCTTAGCATGTCCCTTAGAGCTGTGTTCCTGTACTTGTTCTGTGAGACAGCCAGGGCTCTTGCTTGAATCCTTTTCTCTCTGGCTGTAGCTCCAGTAATGATATCACACCTGTCTACCCTAAACCTCCTTGTTCTGTCAGAAATACTTTATCCGGGGTACAGATGGATCTCTACCTTGCAGTAAGATGCAATGGGCTGCCCCATTTGTACTAGTCAAGTGCTGTGGGTTTCCATTCTCCTGCATCCCTTCAGCTTCTGTGGAAATTAATATTGTCTGACTCATTCCTAAATAACTGTTCACTTTCCTGAACATTTTTAATGTACTTCGGGTACAGTGATACTAAACTAAAGCAAGTGTTCAGAATTTGGCTAGCCTGTGGCTGCAGAGGGATGTTTTTGATGGCTTCAGTGGTATCTGATAGCTCTGTGGTTTGCTTTTTCTGCTTGTCTCTTAATTATTTCAAGCACACAATTGTGTTGCTAAAATGGAAAGGGGCTAAACAGATATACTTATTTGTTTAAAAAAGGTGGGTTTCTTCCAGCCTGGGGCTTACATGCTGAGCAAAGGCAGGATGCTGACTGAGTTTGCTCCTTGAGTTCAATTTTCTCACTTTTGCTATGGCTCTCCTGTTGTTTTTTCCTAGTAACAAAGAACTTTTATGGTACTGAACTACTTCCTAGCTAATTATCACAGCCATTTGAGTGTAATTTGAAACATTATGTGGTATAGACAATTTTGTGATTGTTTCATTCTTGTTTGCAATAATTTGCATTCTCATTCCCCTAATAATTGCAGTATAGCAATCTGGAAAGAGTCTGCCGTGTCATTCTTGTCAGCATAAAGTTATTCCTTGGGAAAACTCTTTTAGGACTAATACTTTCTAGTGTGGTTGAAGGAATGACCCTTCAGTGCCAAATATATATATATGTGGGAGTCAACTGTATGTAGACAGTCATAGGTGTCTATCCAATACACCAACCATTCTCGCATGCTAAAAAAAAAACAACACCCCTTCACAGTCTAAATGAGCAAAGAACTTGGATCTAAATACTGGTCTGGAACTAAAATAATGGTTAGGACAGAGCTGAAGCAATTTGTGTTCCTTGGCTGCTTCTAACTTTGCAGTTGTATTGCTGTGAGGTTACATACAACTCACCCCAAACCTCTAATGTGTTGCTTTAGCTATCAACCATAAAGGTGTGTTATGCCCATGCGTCTGATAGGATTTAAAGCTGTGCTGCTAGTAACAGTGTTTGCACATCAGGGTTTTCACATTAAGCAGCAGCACTGTACACAGATGCATTCCATGGAGGAGCTAGCCTGTTTGCCCAGATGATGTTCTGCCACAAAGGCCCTCTTGGCAGATGAAATCTAGAATGTGGCTTGCCTCTGAAACTTGTCTGTAAGATCGATTCAGCTATTACTTGTAGATTCTGCCCTTCCTATGGCCCTGCAGGGTGGATAAGAGCCAATTTGGAGTATAAATTCCTATATGATTGTCCAAAGTCAAATGCATTGTTTGATTCAGGTGTGTTTACAAGTGTTTCTAATAGGGACTTAAGAGCAGAAGTTGAAGGAAAATCTGTATTATGCCATAAAAGAAGCCTATTTCTGTATTTATCTGCCATCTGATGGCTCTATGAGTTGAGACTGGCCATGTCTGAGAGGGATCTGTCTTTGTGGTAGCGTTCATTGGCTGTAAATGAGCTGTAATGGAATAGCGATCATGTTAGTTGAAGGCAATCAATGAAATCATCCTTCTCATTCTAGCTGTTTCCATCTTGTGGTGCTTTGTCTACTCAAGGTATCTTTTGTGTGTGTTCACCAGGCTTTACAAGTGGTCATGTTTGTTGATTACTGCTGCATTCCAAAGCCTCAGATGTCCAAGTAACGGCTGTTTTTGGGAGGCAAAATGTAACCATGAGGTATAATGCTAGTGAAATTTTTAGCTAACAGCAGTCCAGAGAATTGTAGTTGCATGAATCTTCAAGTAAATTCATTTTAAGTCTGTTAGGGGATGTTATTTTCCCATTTCTAGCCTTGAATGTTGTTTGATTGGAATGACTGACCCTGCAATGTGTTCAAAGGAGGGCAACAAAGCTGGTGAGGGGTCTGGAGCACAGGCTATGTGAGGAGAGGCTGAAGGAGCTGAGAATGTTCAGCCTGGAGAAGAGGAGGCTCAGGGGAGACCTTATAGCTCTCTATAACTTCCTGAAGGGAGGTTGTAGTGAGCTGGGGGTTGGCCTCTTCTGTTGTGTCATTAGTTATAGGACTAGAGGGAATGGTTTCAAGCTGCAGCAGGGGAGATTCAGGCTGGACATTAGGAAATATTACTTCTCAGAAAGGGTGGTCAGGCACTGGAATGGACTGCCCAGGGAGGTGGTGGAGTCACTGACCATGGGGGTGTTCAAGGATCAATTGGATGTTATGTTGAGGGACATGGTTTAGTGGGAGCTATTGGTAATAGGTGAACAGTTGGACTGGATGAGCTTTTAGGTCTTTTCCAACCTTGGTGATTCTATGATTTTTATGACTGTGTTTGGAAGACCCTCAACAAGCATAGTCTCAAAGAATGTCCTGATTTGGAAGGAAACTATAAGGAAGATTGAATCCATCTCCTGGCTCCATGCAGGGCCACCCAAAAATGAGACCTTCGGTCTGAGAGACTTGAGAGTGCAAAGACGAATAGAGAGGGAGCACATGGGCTGTTGGCTGCACAGAGTAGATTGGTCTATAGGGTCCAAAAGGAAAGCTCTCTAAGTTGGTTCCCTTAACACACTGCCTGGTCCCTGAAGCCATCAGCCTAGGGCTGGAGAAGGGAGAGCGTCTGAAGCCTCTTGGCATCACTCTTCTTCCTACTTGTGAGCATGTGCAATAGCACTGCTTCTAACTGCCAAGATGAGTCATCTCTTCATGCTGGACAGGTCTGATGACATGGGTTTCTTGGGTTAAAGTGAAACCTGTCCTCATGCAGGGGTACACACAGCGTAAGGACAACCCATTTAGCTGGAGAAGGCTGGCTCTGGTTCATTCATTGTGCACGTGTTCGCCAAGCAAGAAAGTGTGGTTTAGTTTGAGAGATGGTCAGAGTGTATCCTTAGGTTTGCTCTATGGAGTGTGACTACGGCATCACTCTGCTCTAGGCTTCAAGACTGAAATGTACTTTCTCTTTTATTTTTTATTTTTAATAAAAGCACCAAGGAAGTCAAGCATACCAGGAAAGCCAGAGCAGCATCATTTTCAATATGCAGAGTTTGAAATATGTGAGTGCATCAATGCACTTTGTGTATTTTCAAATGTCATTCCATAAGTTCAGGCATAATGAAACTGCAATTGGAGATCCAGAGGTGCATTCCCGAGGGAGAGACAGATGGCACTACGTACATGTGGCCTGCTGTGACTGCCTATTCAGAGCATGATGGTATCTCACCTGTCAGAGCCTGTTTAGAGAGTGAGGTTATCAGCCAAAATGGAAGACTTAGTAGTCTGTGTGCCTGGATACGACGTCCATTATGTGATGGCTTGGCAAAGTACATCCTCTGGCTTTACTTTTCTGTGCATCCAGAGCAACAGATTTAATAAAGTCAGACTGGTAAATAAGATTTCTATTTACACATTCATTTTTCCTCCTGTTCCCCTCTGCTATTTTTGAGACTTTCCTGGAATTGTTCTGTTCAGACTTGTGTGTTTAGATCTGGCTGTGTGTGGCCAGATCAATTTGAATTTCTGAACCACAGCTTTATTTCCTGCCAATCAGAATCATTTGTCCTCTGACCACTGCAGTCAATCAGTGATTTGCAGCAGTTGTGGAACTGATACAGCAGTGTGAGGCTAAGTAGATAATGGCAGGGGAGGGCTGCTGCTGCTGTATATGGTGTTCAGGGAGGTTTTCTATGGAAACTGTTTTAAAATCCCACCATACAGCAATAGGAAGTGCCTTTTCTTCTACTCTTCTTGAGGTAAGAAAGTTGAATAGGTCACTTCTATCTTTAAAATATAGAGTTTACTAACATTTGCTTGAAATTCTCAGCTTAGGAAGCCTAACAAAGTAAAACTTCGGGATTTCCACCAAGTAGAGATGATGTCACTGCAACCTGGGATTGCTCTGGGGCACTGGGTTGCTATAGGCTCTTGGTTTGAAGTGAGCTTCCAATGATGCAGAAGCTCATTAGGAAAGGGAAAGCTATCAAACAGCAGTGGGTTTTCACTTACCTTCACAGAAAGCATAATGCATGTGTTCAACTCCTGTTCAGCATCCGTAAAACCTTATCTCATAAAGGGACTCTGTAAATGAACAAGGGTGTTGAATGGTGATGCTCCTGTTTGCCAGCAATTTGTGCTATTCCTGGCCTGCTGGGCACTCTCCCATGAATCCTGACAATACTGAAGTTTGTTGTTTTGTGTTCTGAGCTACCTGGATTCTCTGGGTGAGACCTGGGGGGTGCACTTTGCAAATGTAACTGATAGAGGAGAACAGAAAAGCTGTGCACTTACTGATGATGGCTCTTTGAGTGTTGTTCAGGATGGCAGCAGAAGGAACAAAGTGTTCTTCTGAGAAGTGACCTGTTTATATATATCCTGCTATTGTACTTTAGGTCAGAGTAGCATTGTCTTTGCAAATGGCACTGAACCCTCTTTTTCAGAATCTGGGTCTGTTTAAAATTTGACGTTGCTCTTTATCTTCCAAGCAAAGTACGTATGTGTATACGTGTATGCATGCATACTGCCCTTAGAAACAAGTGCTTCTCTTGCTGTCTATGCCAATTTCTAGTGGCCTTCTGCCACTGCATGGCATTTACCAGTCCTTGTATCTGTTACGTGATAGGGTTGCCACTCAGATATGTGCTTGCGTAGGGTGGTGCAGAAATATTTCAGCTTTATTTCACTGGAAAGGCTCAGAGGCTGAAAGCTTCTGTTAATTGAGTGGATAGAGGAGGGGTTGTTGGACGTCAGGTCCTCTGAAAGTCCCAATAGATTGGTTATGCTACCATTGAATGTAAGGTATTCAAAGCCTAATGCAAGGACAGTTTTTGTCCGTGTTTTGTTTAGGGCTGTGGATGCTTCTGTATAGCACTTCTTCAGTCTTTGTGTCTCATTCTTCCTGGCTGCCTGCTCATTGCAAGGAGCTGCACTGCCAACTGTACAGACAGCTCTGTCTTTCACCTCTAGATCCTGCCATATGTCAAGGTCTTTCTTGCAGTAACAGAAAATGCTTTCCTAGAGTGAAAAATAACCAGTGACAGCTCGCAACACCCCTGAAGGCATTTCTTAAAACAGGCTGCTTGCTTATTTCACTTGTAAGGAAATGTGGAAGACCAAAAAGAGAGCTTGGGCAACTGATTGACCAGATTCGAAATGTGGCAGTCTTAACACTGCTGTGTGCCCATATCTCTTTCTGATCTATGACGTCCCTTCTGCTTCAGACTCTGTTATGGTGGGACCCCATTGGCTCAGCAGCACTTCTGCTTAAGGCATCCATCAGGGAGAGGCATTGTGTCTGGCCTGAGCTCTGTTACTGAACTGGTGTGACTGAGGAGGTCATTTGGCCTTCATGGGCCTCAGCTTCTCTTTTCATAAATGGAAATGGTGACAATTCTGACATGCCAAATCATAAATACGCAGGGAATACGGACAAATTGAGCTTTACTGTTGGACAGGAAAATTGTGTAGCCACCGGGGCAACAAAGTAACAGTAGGAGCCACTAGTATAATGCAGAGATCCCTAATTCCACTGGGTGGCATCTGAGACTCTCTTTAGATAAAGAATAATATTTTCTTCTTTTAGATTAAAGGCATCACCCTCTGTAGTGACAATAAATGGATTCAGAATCAAGTCTACTGCAAGCTTGGTTCTGAATCCCAAGCATGAGGCTTTAAGCATCTAAGATGGCCTGTTTCCCTTTGTCTGTACTTCTTGAATCTTTCAGTTTTAGAGTCCTCTAATTTATTATAGATAATAAATCAAGCTCTGAACAGGGAAACCCATTACACAGGCTGGTTTTGGATTACTAATGATCTACAATGTTTTTAAAGGTTCGACAGAAGCCTGCCCATTTTTTCATTTGATGTTTCCTGTTGCCATTTGTATAAACACCAGGACAACAGGATCATATTTCCTGTCAGTGGCAGTGAAGGTGGCAGAAACCCAAACCAATACCTCCCCTTGTACGGAACTGCAGAGCAGATCAGATTGCATACAAATACCAGATTCCCTTAGCTGTGTCTGGCCGTGACAGGAACCAACCACTTCATGGAAGGTCACTGGGCCTGGAATGGTGTTCTGGTAGTCCTGTGGTGCTCCCAGTGGTGTTCTTTGCTGGGTAATACCCTGATAGCAGAGACCAAAGCACCACACAATGCACTGTTCTGCTCAGCTCAATGTTACCCTCCATCCCTGCTGAACCTGATGTGAAACAACTTTTAAATGATCAGTTCTTTTGTTTCATTTTGGTGCTTTAGCATCCCAAGCTGCTCAGGGGCTGGTTCTTATTTTCTGTTCAAGTGGTAAAGCCTCTGTAAACCATAGGCTCATGGGTTAGGTTGTAAATTACTGACATAGTTTAAAGCTGGTCAGATGCTTTATCAGTGCTTGAGGAGGAAATGCTGTGTCCCTAGTGGAAAACCAAAGTTTCACCAGCCCTGCTTGGAGGATTTCCACTGGGGTACTAGAGCACTGTGTCCTTCCAAACAGCTCTGCCAGATCAAACTTGCTTGCCATTAGTGTGGGGGAAAAGGCCTTTTTACTTTCTCCCTATGCTGCTTCAAAGTGGGTTGCACCTTGAGTTGCTAGAGGAGTGTGAAGATGGTTGTCTTCCCCTGCTTGTCTCACTTTACTTTAAAAGTCATTGGATGGGCATGTGACTTCAGCACTGAAGTGAACAAGACTGTGGAAATACTGGACAGGTGATAAGAATTGTTTTATACTCCATAGATCACCTGCCACTGACAGTTTAACTAAGGTAGTAGCGTCACATCAGTTTCTTGCTACTTGCCGTGCTGAGCACTATTAATGCACTGAGAGGTAAGAGCCATCAAAGAAGCTAATGGTGGCTCTGCCCAGGTGGTATAGACAATCCATAGAGAACCCTGGAAAATGTCAAAGCAAGAAAAGCATAAGATAACATTAACTTCAAGAAGAAAGCAAAAAGAAAAATAAAAGCTTCAAGGTAGCTCAATGCTCAGCTATGACACATAGTGCCCTCCCAGAATAGTATGGGACTTCAAAAGCATGTGCTGATGAAATGGAAAGGATCTGTCCTTTGATGATGGAACTGGGCGAATGCCCAGGACTGACCACCAAGCTGAAACACAAATGTTGTCCTGGGGACACTGTTCCCTGAAATGGCTGTGGTACGTCACTGTTTTTGATGCTAAGCAAGGGGAGTTTGGTGCCTTGTTTTATGTAGTCACCCCAAGGACTCTCCTCTCTGCTGTTCCTCTGCCATCATAAAGAAAAAAAAATTAATGTTATTTAATTGTATTAACTTAATTGCGTTTATATATTTGTTTCTGTAGCTAATTAATCTGAAGGTGCTGGTTAGGAGGAAAGCCCACTTGGGAAAACTACTGTAACAGGAGAACCTGCTTTTAGCTGAAACTCTTCCTTTGTTTCAATAAATTTTTTGGCATTGCCTTCTCCAAGCCTCTGAAAACAGAGGTCTGTTCACTTGTGTACTGTAAGAGCAGCTAATGGTTCTATTCTAGCTGCACAAAACATGTAAGGCCCCAGTTAGGTGCTGGGATGAGCATGGAAAGCATACATATGAAACCCACTGTTTGCAAATATGCTGCCTAGTGCTGGGGCTTTTGGAGGAGCTATGGGCTGAAAGGAGAACCTGTAGGTCAAATTCTTCCTTGCTGCAGCTTCATTTTTCTGCACATTGACCTCTTGTTTAAAAATGGGTCAAGCAATGCTTATGCTACCCATTTGTTTCCCAGAGGACAGATAAGTCATTCACTTGTGTGTTGCTCAATGTTTGGAAGCAAAGAACATGTAATTGGGGTAGGGTATTTGTGGCTGGTGTGCACAAATAGTTTGACTAATTAGTCATCAGTTGCTGAAAATATCACCTAAAAACACAACTGGAGATAATGTGCTAGCTGACAGCTGATGTCTTACCTTGGTAGTTTATTAACCCAATACCAAGTTTTAAATTGATCTCACAATTAACAGCTGCGAGATAAGTTGCTGTGAACTGTAACTGCTATAAATGAATTTCACTGTGTCCCTCAATGAGTTTCTGAAAGATTAACTGAATCAGTTTAATAACAGATTGTAGTTAAACTGGGAGTTATTTAGTGCAAGCCAGTCCTTGGGGCTGGGAGGTTTTGTAGTGAATCAGAGGAAGGTCTGCTAGCCGGGTCCTGGGGAGAAACCTCAGACTGATGCTTCTACCCGTGCATCAGCAGCCATCAGTTCCTCTGCTGTCACTGGAGAGAAAAAAATCTTCCTTAAACCAGATCAAAAATGCTACAACCACAAGAGTCAAACTGCCAGGACAGTGTAATTACTTTCTGTCAGTTCCAATTTCCTGAATACATGTCAGTATAGCACCTGTTTTTCACCAAGCTGTGGATCAATTATTGCTCATCTCTTGCACCTGGATTGAAGTTTCTGGATTTAGCTATCCTATAGAGAGTGCAAATTTCAGACTGCACTAGGTCCTTCCGACAAAAGTGTTTGTGAGTATATTTAAGCTGGATCAACCTTGCACTGGACACAGGTTCATATTAATGACTTTTTTTTAAATCCCAGCCTTAGAAATAGCAGCCTGGATGTGTTATTCTGCTCAGTCCCCCACTGAGGTTGTGTAGGTTGTGCCACACATAATGCTATTGTTTTCTCTGAGAGATAACTGCTTTTCAAATAAAGCTTTCTCTCTGTGATAAGAGAGAAAACATAAGCAAATGTTTTAAGATGGTGATAATGAGAGCACAGGTTGCAAAATTTGTAGCATCTTGGGAGGCAGTAGCTCAGATAATGTTCCCTTGGGTACCTGAGAGCATTGCATTTGCAATACCATCTTGAATACTGATGGCAAAGGCAACAGCTATTCACTAAGTTGTGCAAGTGTAAGCAGTGTGCTGTTTAATGGACACAAAGCTATCTGTCTGCAAAGAACAACCCAGCCTGCCCACCAGTTCATTTTTGGGAGACTGGATGTTGTTTGGGACCCAGATGCTATCTGCCCAAACTCTGGCGGCATAGTAAATGTGTCTCACTGGGCTCCTGCACCTCAGACTTGCTGAGCAGATAGTGCTGTGAAATGCTAGCAAAAAAAAACCAACAACCAAAAATGCTATGAACTTTTAGATCATTAAGCACCTTATCAGATCACTGGACATCTATATTGCACAGTAATGAGCACTATCTGGCACTTATGGCAGCCCTCTCAACAAGGTGCTCAATGATAGATTAGGTATGAAGATTAATTTCTGCTGGGTCAAGGAAGGAATGAAAAGCTGGGCAGTTTGCCCTGATTCTGTGCTGTGGGGGTTTTGGGGGCTTTTTGACCGCTTGTGTTTGGTGGGTTATTTGTATTATTTAAAAACAAAAACAAAAAACCAAAAAAAAAAACAACAACATTGTTCACTGAGATTAATTAAACTTCCCTACCATTATCATAACCTCAGCCTGTTGGCCTGGTTCTTCTTCCTGAATTACCAGGTTGGAGGGTGGACCATCAGTTAGAGGAGCTGGTACAGAGAGTGGGAAGTGGTATTAGGTGCTTTCAGTTAGCCCTCAGGCAATTCACTGAGCTCATAGAAGAATCATAGAATCAGTGTTGGAAGGGACCTACAAGATCACCCAGTCCAACCATCCTCCCATTACTGTTGCTACCACAGGCCACTAAACCATCTCTTGTAGCTCCTCATCCAGATGCCTCTTGAACACTGCCAGGGATGGCGACTCTACCACTTCCTTGGGCAGCCATTACAGTGCCTGACCACTCTCTGAGAGAAAAAGTTTTTCCTTATGTCTAATCTAAATCTCCTATGGTACAACTTGTGGCCATTTCCTCGGGTTCTGTTTGTTGCCTGGCAGAAGAGGTCAAACCCCTTCTCATCACAACCTCTCTTCAGGAAGTTGTAGAGTGCAATGAGGTCTCCCCTGAGCCTCCTCTTCTCCAGGCTAAACAATCCCAGCTCCCTGAGCCGTTCCTCATAAGACTTGTGCTCCAGACCCCTCACCAGTTTTGTCTCCCTTCTCCAGACATGTTCCAGGGCCTCAATGTCTTTCTTGTAGTGAGGAGCCCAAAACTGAATGCAATACCTGAGATATGGCCTCACCAATGCTGAGTACAGGGGGATGATTACCTCCCTGTTCCTGCTAGCCACACTATTTCTAACATGGGCCAGAATGCTGCTGGCCTTCTTGGCCACCTGGGTACAATGTTGGCTCATGTTCAGCCGAGCATCAACCAACACCCCCAGGTTCCTTTCCCCTTCACAGTCATCCAGCCACTCAGCCCCAAGCCTATAGTGCTTCATGGGATTATTGTGGCCAATCTGTAGGACCCAGCACCAGGCCTTGTTGAAACTCAGCCCAGCTATCCAGCCGTCCAGATCCCTCTGAAGGGCCTCTCTACCTTCGGGCAGATTGATACCACCTCCCAGCTTGGTGGTTATGCATTGCACAGGAAGAGAATGTCCAAGAAAGGCAGCAGACTCCACTAACTCACCACAATGCTCGTTAGGAGTTCAAAAGCCTCTCATCTTTTCCTTGAATTATGAAATCTGAGGGAAACAAAGGAATCCCTGGCTGTAGATCACCAGTAATGCTTCATGTTTGAAGGGGAAATCCCCTATTCCAATGGTGATACTGCAAAGTTTGTAACCTTAAGTTATATTTACCACTGAGTAGAACACAGAACTCTAATCTTTTTTTTTACGTGTCGGAAAAGTTCTGTGCGTGTGTCACCTGTGTTTTGATATCTGTCCACAACTGTAGGAGGAGGGTTGGTATTTGCAGTCTGCATGGACCAGGCACAATGAGGAAATGTTTAACATCATAGAGTCATCAAGGTTGGAAAAGACCACTGATATAACCTAGTCAAATTACTAACCCATCACCACCATGCTCATTAACCATGTCCTTAAGTGCCACATCTACATACTTCCTGAACACCTCCCTTGGCAGCCTTTGTCAGTGCCTCACCCTTCTTTCAGATAAGGGATTTTACCTTGTATCCATCCAGAACCTCCCCAGATGAGAGAGAACTGTAGCAAAAGGACAAGGGTGAGGATGAGGAGGGAGACTGGGTGCATTGGTGTAGACTCAGAATCCTTAAAGTTAGAAGGGACAACCGAAGGCCATCTAGTCCACCTCCCCTGCAGTGAACAAGGACGTGCACAGCTAGCTCAGGTTGCCCAGGGCCTGATCCAGGGACAGGGCATCAACTGCATCACTGGGAAGCCTGTTCCAGTGCCTCACCGCCCTCACTGTAAAAGACTTTTTCCTTATTCCCAGCCTAAATTTTACTCTCTTTGAGCTTGTTCTATCACCGCAGGTCCTGCTGAAGAGTCTGTCCCCTTCATTCCTTTAATGTTCCTTAAGATATTGAAAGGTCGCTATCAGGTCACCAGCCGACATGTGCTGTGTGAATGATCTCCTTGATCCTTTTGGCTAATCTTATTGCTCCTCTACTATGACTCAGGGGTTAGGAATGAGGGTGTAACACAGCCAGCCACTACAGGCTCTCTTGGGGCTGGCAAGCACTTGTGTTTTCAGATCACCGAAGCAGACATATGGGAGGAAGACTTACCCCTGTCCTTTATGCTAGCTTCTGACCCAAATAGCCTAAATGAGAACAGGAACTGGGTGTCCTCAGTAAATTCCACCATATAAGGGAAGCAGCAAATAAGAAGAAACATCAGCACTGACACTGGTGTGATCCAGAAGATAATTCAAATCACACTGATTTTCAGGGAGTCCTCACTTTCATGTTTTGAGGATTTCTGCCAGTGCCGTCTTTTGTAGAACAGAAAGTATCTTAGGTAAAGATGATAGTTCAGTTGGCAGGTGCTGTAGCTCTTTTCATTTAAGAGTGATGATACTTCATGCAGAAGCTTTCGTTGCAGGATGCAAGTGAATGTGCTGTAAATCAGGTGTTGTGAATGAAGTATAACAACCATCAGCAAACTCAGCACCACACAAAGCTTCTCCATCACAACTAGAAATGAAGTGTGTATTCCTTGAACAACTAGGAATAAATTGTGTATTCTTTCATTCCCAAAACAAGGTTGTTTTTCTTCCTCAAGAAGAATAATTTTAATAATGGTGTTATTGACTAACATCCTTGTGCTCTAGTGTGGTCTGCCTTGTTTTGGTAGTTTGCTTCAACTCAAGAAATTTGTAGATTGAATGCATTTTACTGACATGGTTTTCCTTATCAGTCTGCCTTGTCCCAACTTCTATTCCTATCACATTGAGTTTTTGAGGTTTATATAGGAAGAGATGTAGTCTGTTCTAGAAAGAAAAGAAAAAGAAAGGAGTGAAATCTAAACTCCCCTGCTGCATGTCATTTCAACTTCCCTACCCTGTGCTTAAGTATGATGCTCATTTTAAAGAAAGAAATCTCTCCATCTTGTCCTGAAACTTTTTATTAATTTGAAGGACAGATAAGGTTAAAGCGTTTTATTTTTCATCTTTGTGCAGCCATTAAAAGTTGTGCAAAAAAACCAAACATTTGTATCTCACCCTGATAACACTTAGCTTGCCCTGGTAAAAATGACTGCACAAGTGGTAGAGGGGAAAAAGCAATCCTTTTCACTTCTGGATGACTGCATCTGTGAGTGTGGAAGACCAAATGTAACAGCATTGAGTCCTATCAAAAGGGGAACTCCAGGCTGTGACTGCCCTGTTTCAGCAAATACCAATCTCCTTTGTTGCAAGACTTTCTGCATGCATCATCAGTCACTTGACATTCTGTGAACCCGGGAAGTGTAGAAACAGCAGCATCGATGCTAATTTGTTTATCTGTTTTAAGGAACTCGTTTACAGTTTGACTTTAGTCACATTGTTTCCTAAATTAACTTTCAAGTGCCTGACTGAGCCCAGGGTTACTGGAGAGCAGCCAGCCTACCCATGGCCTTTAACCATTTTACCTCCTTATTCCTCATTCTAATGACTAAGCTTACCCACGGTGTTCAGACATCTGTAGTGCTCGTGACCTTCCCAGGCTTTCTAACATTATTCATAATCGTGATTCATTGGCTGTCACCAAGGCCTATCTATGCTCGTGGTGCATGGGGACAGCCAAGCTGCTTGAGCTGTAGGTTTAATCCAGTAGATGGAGCAGCTGCCTGACACTGCGGAGATGCCCTGTGGCTCTCTCTCAGGCACTGTGATCTGGTGGTGGGGGCAGCTGGTAGTTATTAATTGAAATGTGGTCGTTATTAGTTAGCATCCACAGGTGAGAGTATAATCTCTGCTCCGCTGAATGCTCTGAGTTTTGATTTCTTCCTTCTCTTGCATGATCCCACTACAAAAAAGAACCTATAATCTTTATAAGAGTTTGTTATTAGGCTTTTAGAGCTTGCAAGTCAGAATGGGATCTCTGTTGCAGATGGTGTAAATCTGGGATATCATCTGATGCTGGTTTGATTGCTGGAAACTGATCTGCGATTCAGCCCATCTTGGGGCTTCAGAGCAGCAGGCAGTGCCTGCATGTCTTCTATAATTATCAGTGACTGTAGTCAAAGATGGCCTGATGCACCTTGTGGAGTCTGGGGTTTCCAGCTAGTATCTGTGATGCATGGAAATGCCCCTTACCTTACGTGTAAACTGTTCCACTTTGTCCCGTGGGAATGGAGCGTAAAGTAAACTTTCCATTCACGAAGCTTTGTATGCTTTTACAATGCTTTCCCTACACCCTCCTGGATCAATTTTCTCTTCTCTGTTCTTTCTTGACCTTCCTAAATGGTGCCCCTGTACTGCTGACAGTGAAGTGCTACTAAATTGCAATGCGGTTTAGAGATGACAATTTCAAACAATGTATGATAGGCCTTCATCCTAATACTGCTTAAATGTGTACTTTGGGAAACAAGAAAGGTAGATAATTATGTCATTTATATCTTGATGTGAACCTGTATCTATGAATCCAAAGCCCATGGGCTGCCTTGAACCCAGTTTGCAGTGTCTGTGCTATCCCAGGCAGGTGGAGCTCATCCTCACAAAAAAGCAACCATCACAACATCTTTGCGTGTTCTCAAGGCCCACTTGAGGAATCCGAACAGAGCTCATGGAGGTTCTAGTGTTACTAAGGCAGCATGGCGCCTCTCTCCACAGGGTCAAATCTGTGTTGCCCACTGAGCTCTTGCCCACTTGTGCTATTTAGAGCTGCTCCGTGGCCATGTAGAGATGTTGCCATGATGATAACAGAGTGTAGAGACAATGTTATTGGCTTTTTAATATTGGCCAGAGCCCCTGGGAAGTTCTCTATCTGTCAGTTTGGCTTATTTCCCTAGCAGAACAGAGATAAGGCCTACCAGCAGAACCATTCTGTTGCTGTGTCTTTTCTAGGAGCACTTGCCAATGCAGTTCCATCTCTGTCTAACACAGAGACCAGTTCCCTCTTCATGAGAACTGTGGGCAAGGTTCCAGTTACAAGTGGTGGTTGCTAAATCTGCTAGCCTGAAAATTTCTTCAGGCAAACTCCTGGGTCTGTCTTTCACTTCTGCTTTGTTGCCTTGAGTCAGGAAATGGTTTGGGCATGACTGACCCTCTGCCCAAGGTGGCACTGCAGGAATTTGGGCCAGTGGCATTAAACAAACTACTGCCTGGAGTGTTGCCACTGCTTTCCTATGAATCTGGAGGTGCTGTCTCTTTGCTCTTGCACTGAGTAGAGTTCTGCTTCTAGAGGGAATCTGGCCCACTATGATTAATTCTTCAGTTGAAGCCTAGGTGCCGTTGCTTTAATTTCTTGTTTCTAAGATATCTTCTTGTGTTGCAATATTAAATATCTAGATCCCTCAGGGATTCATTAAGCAATAAGTGATACAGGATGTAGTCTGAGAGCTGGGAAAGAGAACTTATTGACAAGACACAGAGACCTGTGTTTGGTGGAGACCCAGCTTCCATTTTGCTTTCCTGAACACTGGACTAATCTATATCTAAAACATGCATGCTTCTTTCTCATTTTCTGCCTTTGGCTCTTGTTTCTATACCTTCTCTTGGCTGGCCATAGTAGAGAGATCCCAGTCTCCTTTAAATTCTTATTTTCAAACCTCTTTTGGGCCTTTGTATGATATTAATGACTTGGAAAAATAAAACTGAAGGCTATATTCAAATCAGATGTTATTCCTTAGGCATGCAGCTTCCTATTATTTTGGTAATATTAAATACAAGAAATAGTATTTGCATAGTAGAAATAATTTCTGGGTTTTCTAATTGTCTGCCTTTCATATGCTTCAGAAAGGGAATTTATCCATGGTTGGTAAGTCAGTTGTGTTCCTCTGTGATCCTGAAAAAGTTCAGCTTGAACACCGCGACAGTACAGGTAGTACTAGAAATAAGTCTGCATTTTTTTATCATCTGTTGTCTAAAACATAGAGTCCAATTAAACCCAATGGTTCCTTGACTGGGATAAAGCAAGACTGGCTTCTTCTCAGCTGGAGGCTGCCCTGCCTCTTCACATGCCCATTCAGTGCTCTGCCCTGGCTGACAGAGGTGCCAATTAGTACAGCTGCCCTTTGATGTTATGGAAACTTGTCTGGTGAGAACCAAATGGAGATTAAATTGCCATCAGAAGATAATGATCCCTTTGCTGAGCCGGTTGACTCCTGCAAAGAAGGTGCTTGCAAGATTGTGTCCTTAGCGTCTCACTCCTAATCTTTCTGTGCAGGTTTCCTCTTAATACAACTTTCCTGTTTGACCTCTGTCAATGTAAGAAACCTGAATGTTCTTGGGGCATTAACAACAGCAATACCTCATCTCCCTATCTCCCAACTTGCCCCATTAAAATCAGCCTCTGCAAGTTGCAGAGTGCTGATGCCCAAGAGAAACAGTGAAACCTTTCCCCAGCTGATGAGCCCTGACTAGGTCCAACACTTAATACTGCTGTTTTCCTGGCCCTGTGGCAGGGTAAGCAGGTACCCAGTGTGTGATCCTGGGACATGAGCCCACCAAACTGGAGAGCAACTGCTTCAGAGAAGTTTGAGCAGGTAGAACAGATCCATTTCCTCCCAGGTTGTGTCCTGGCAGAGCAAACTGACTCATGAGAGGGTCAGATTGGGAATTCCTTTGGAATGAGAAACATTCCCTACAGCAAGCATTTCCACCAAGATGAATGCTGGATTTGTGGCGTATACAGTAATGAACTAATTTCCAGCTTGTTTTTCTTATCTCTGAAAATCTCAACATCTGCCTGTGTGCTGATTCAGTTCACTGGTGAAAAGACATTTTTGAGGCACTGGTCTTTGTCAGCTGAGATGTCCCTGCTTACCCTGCCATGCTTTATCCTTCTACCTGGCAACTTGCAATTGGTGCGGAGGACACCAGCTCAAGGTTGGACAGGGATAAAAAAGGAGGGAAGCTGCAAAGACTTCTAAGAGGGTGAAGAACTGTGGGCATGGAGAGATGCTACCAAAAGCTAATTTTAGCTTGAAGTGTTCATTTCCACAAAAGCAAACAACCAAACCTGGAATCAGAACATTAAATCAGCTTGTGTTTTGTGAGTTCTTTCTCTTTCTTCTTGAAAATGCTTTTTCTTGGGAAGCCTTTGATTATTTAACGTTACCTCAAACCCAGAATTAATTCTGGGAACTCTAAAGCATCTGAGGAGTACATATCACTCTAATTATAAGTTGTTTCCCTTTTTATTTAACAGAAGGGTACATTCTGGTACTGTCCTACTGGCTTTACTGGAGCTGCTGACATAGCAGCTCATAGTTTTTGTCCATTTTCAGCAGTGGAATTGTTACACGAACCTGGTGAAAGTTATGGGTTGGAAAGAGATATACCATGGTAAGATTCATGCCAGTGTGTCAGGGAGCCTCTTGTCCAATCCTGATGCAAAACCTAAGCAAGCTCTGGTGCAGTTTGAGATTCAGCAGCAAAGATCATCCATTCCTCTGCTCAGGACAGGGTCAGAAATTGTGTTGACCCTGACAGACACACAAAGGAGAACATGGTTTGGCAAATACTAGTCTCCAGCTAAAATACTTCTGTTCTTCTCTACAGTGCTTGGAGAGAGATGCATTCTAGAAGCTAGCCTGCATGGTGCAGCCAATGTTTGTGGTTCTCCTTGCTTCAGGCATTGTGTTTGGTAGGAACTTCGACTTGGCCTGTGGGCTGAACTTTCTCCTGTGTGTTAGACCCAGATGGATGGAGAGAAGCTGATGTAGGCACTGGGCAGACATCAGCTGGGTCCTCTCCAGGGCTCTGCTGACCTCCAGGTAACCTTCTCTTAGATTTAAAAGATCTCCCTCCCTTATGTGATGAGCAGCATATGTCTGGGTGCAAAGCCCTCCGCTAAATCCACTGCTCAAAACATTCACGATAAGCAGAACCCTTAGAGATCATCTCATCCTCTGTAAAATTTGGCTGACGTTAATGCAGGTGCTATTTTGAAGGTTTGATAGAAAATGCATCCACAGTCAAATAATTTGAAAGTAATCTTTTGGTTTAGGGGAAAAATGCTAATGGAAATCAGCCAAGGTGAACATCCGGAAGCATGCCCCGCTTCTGAAAGAAACATTTAAGTCTACTGCTGAATCTTGAAGACTATACTATCCTGATAGCATTATAGGAAAGTAATGGTCCTCAGATGTGTGTACACTCCATCATGCCAGAAATTGCTTTTATTTGAATGCAAATAGGTTCGTTTATAGCCTAGCTGTAAGCTGCTGCTTAAAATTTTCCACTGCTTTATGGGAAGCTGAAAAGTAGATAAGTGAGCCTGGCTTTATATGAGGGCTCCTACAAAAGTAAGGCCTCCTATTTTATTATACTGGCTCATGATGTCAGAGGCAGATGCTGATGGTATGGCAGTAGAAGTTGAACCTTCCTACTTCCTACAGTATTGCCTTACATGTTGTTGCTGTGTGACAGATGGAAGCAGAGGGGCAGTCCGACAAAATGGTGTCTGACATGGAAGTGTGTATGAAACAGAGATGTGTCACTGAATTCCTCCATGTGGAAAAAATTGCATCCATTGATAATTCATCAGCTCTGAATGTTTCTGGAGATCAAACAGTGGATGTGAGCACAGTGAGGTGGTGGGTGGTGCCTTTCAGCTCTGGCAACAGTGATATTAAAGACAAGCCACACTCCAGATGGCCACACATGGCTGTTACATCATGGCATGAAGAGTGTCTCCATCAGCTCATCCATGTGAATCGGTGATTTATGACAAGGGAACTGTGGATGCAGCTGGATATCGGCTTCAGTGCATTGGAAATTACTGTAGCAGTTTTGGAATATCACAGAGTTTTCACTGGGTGAGTCCCTCAGAGTCACACAGGAACACAAAGAACACCGTATGTAAGTTTGTCAGGACCTAGCGAGTCAACATGAGGCTGAAGGTGACAGTTCCTTGGATCACATAATTACCGGTGATGAGATGTGGTGTCACTGCTATGAACCAGAGGCAAAACGGCAGTCCATGGAGTGGTTACATGTGAATTCCTCATTGAAGACAAAGCTCAAGACGCAGCCCTCAGCAGGTAAAGTGATACACACTGTATTTTGGGATCGGAAAATAATGATCTTTCTGGATTTCTGGAACACAGACAAGTAATGAACTCTGACTAATGCACTGTGACGCTATCTAAGCTGAAGGCTCCAACTTCCAGAGTCAGGGTGGAGGAGAAGATAACCTTTCTCTTGCAACACAATAATGCCAGGCCCCATTCCAGTGTGAAGACTGTGGAGCGCATTGCCAATGTTGACCATACTGTCCTACCACATCCACTTATAGTATAGATTTGGTGCCTTCTGACTTCCATCTGCTTAGGCTGTGTGGGTAAGATTTTCCTGGCAAGGATGCCATCATAGCAGCTGTGAAGCAATGGGTAATTTCTGCTGGTGCAGATTTTTACAGACAATGCATGCAGGCTCTTCACTGACAAAAATGCAGAGCTAGTGGTAGTGAGTCTGTTGAAAAACAGTGTTTTGTAACAGAAAATGTTCTCTGTCAAATAGTGTAGTTGTGCTCTCTGTACCTGTCGTAGTTTCCACAGAAGTAAACAGGAGGCATTACTTTTGGAACAACTCATGTAAGCTCACAAAAAAGCTCTTGTCTTCCTTATGCTCTAATGAACTCTTAAGTACCTGGATCAGTTCTGCTGTACTAATAACTTCTGAAATAGCTTAGTTTTATTTTGCTGCCTTAGAAGCACCTTGCTCTGATGTGGAACTCGGATGCTTTAATTTCCTGGAGTGCCTTAAAGAGATATGGGCAATTTGGACTGTAAAGATGTTGTATGACTAAGTGTGTCATCAGCATTCTAGGAGTGGTTGAATATTTGCTGCTCTATTAGATCCTGTGAGAAATGAAATTATACAATCCTTAACTATACTACCTTCTGCATAAATAAATCAAATTAGATAATAAGGTGTTGCAGTGTCCCAAAACCAATCAATAGCATTTATCACTTACTTCACTCTCTAGAATTCTTTTCCAAAGCTTTTGGTACATCAACTACTTCGCAATTTGCTTACACAATGTACCGATGAATCCCAGCTGGTACTCCTGACCACTTCTTCCTTTTTCCTTTCTTTATTACAGTGACTATAATAGTGACTGAGTGACAATTCTGTCTCCTGGTCAAAATAAGAGCATCCTTTTTTTCCTCTTACGATTCCATTTCCTTTTTGGTTCATAAGGGTGCCACTTCAGTGTGGCCATGTAATATAACTTATATGCACATCTTTTTGAGAGACTGGCTGGTTGTGTTGGGTTTGTGAAGTTTGTGAAGTTTGGGATTTAGTCAATTAAGAACTATGGCCATCATGAATGGGCATGGCTATGGCTTGTCGCATGATCATGAGAGCTACTGGTTCAGAGAAAGGGAGAAAGCAAGCGCTTTGTGATGCACCAAATGTCATGGGTTAGCACTGTGCAGTGTCTTCTCCTGGAGCAGAGCAGCATCAAGAAGTCTCCCCCAGGATTAGCCAGCAATGAGAGAATGCAGAGTGGTTTTATCTGCCTGGCACAGGACAATGCTGAGATGCTGGAAGCAGGTCAGGAATGAGGATCACAAAGCCTAGGTGTCCCTCTAACTGTCTTGGTTTACAAGGAAGACTCTTGTACAGGATCTGCTGCTTTGGGGCTCAGCCTGGCTTGAAGTCAAGGCTGAAGAAAAAGCCTACAAGTTGCTGGATGTGCAGCAACACTGTGATAAGCTTTGCTCCTTGGTTGCTAGGTTGGTCCTGAGACAAGAAGGGACGCTACAGACGGTTTATTGTTGGCCTTTTTGAGTATTCTAAAAACACTTAATGGAACAAGTTGTGGGGAGGGGCATTCACCCAGGTAAACTTTTGCTGAGAAAGACTGTGAAAATACTTCTCTGGCGTTTAACAGAGTAAAAATCATCCTGGATCTCAGCATAAAGGGCACTAGTGAAGCTGTTGGTGTCTGACTATAATGCTAGAGAATGTAATAAGCCTGCCTGCTTGTTAGCTTTTATCACTCTCCCCAGTCATAGGCTTGTATGTATGGCGTTTACTTATTTATGCCAGGTGATCTATGTGAACGAAAGCTGGCAGGAGCTGCTCAATAATGGATGAAACACTGCAGTTCTGCTGGTGGCAAGCTCGACAGCACAGAGGAGTGCTGGGGGCTTGCTGCTCCTGTAGCTGAGTTATTTGCTCAGCTTTGCCTGGCAATAGCCAGAAACTTCCAGCAAGTCCCGAGGTGCCTCAGTGAAGAATGCTTTTCTGCAGAATACACCCTCACATCCTACCTCACGGTCTATTTCATTTTCTAGCTGGTTGCTCCCATGTCTAATGAAGAGCCTGACTAGCACTGGCTTAGGGGAACAGCACTCCCATTTTTTTTTGCTGCCTTTTGCAGCACTTCCAGAACTGCATCCTGTAGGGCTCTGATCATTAAGTTTGGAATAGGCCTCTAAGATCACCTAGTCCACCACCAACTCACCACCACTATGCGCATTAACCATGTCCCTCAGTGCCACATCTGTGCATTTCTTGAACACCTCCAGGAACATGCTTTACTAAGAAAGAAAGCAAAATGTATGTAATTAGGGTAACCTGATAGACTGACTGATCTTTGAATGCAATGCTGAGAGTAGGTCACGAAAAAGCTTCTGCCTTTATCATATCTTAATCATATATCTTGGTTTCCAGGATACTTAGAGGCTTCATTCTGATGGTTCACAGATTACACTAATACGAGAACAGAGTCATTAGCATAATAAATACTTAAGAAAGGCAGAGATCCAGCTGTAGGAAGCCTTCCTGTATTTGGCCTCTGGGATCCATTGCAGTGGAAGTCTATAAAAAGTAAGCATTGACATCTGGTGCCTGTTACCTGTGTGTACATCTGAAACATTAATCCTGCTGGTTTTGCAACAAAATGGGGCCAGGAAGGCTCAGCTTGGGCAGCACATTTTGCTTTGTGCTCTGGAGGATGCTGAGCAGTCCTTGCTAATCATCTGTCTATTAAAGTCAGCTAATAGCAAAGGTCTGATTACAGTTCAGTGACTTGTTCACAAAGCGATTAATTATTCTCTCCACTAAGTGAGGAACTTGCTCCTACAGCACAGCTGATGAAATAGGTATTTATAACCTCATTTGCAGGAGGGAAAGGAGTTGGTTGAGCTACAGTAGCCTGGTTAAAAACACCTGACCGCTTGATCACACAGCTGTGGTTAAGGACTCATTCCACTTCCTCTTTTATCCGGGCAGGGTTTGACCTCAGTAGAACCTCAATATCTTCAGTTATCTGATGGCTGCTGGGAGGGTGTTGGCTGGTTTGTAAGCCTTTGTTTTGCTGCTCTGCTCCAAGAGGTGATCACTATTTCTACCCTGTAGCACTGAGGCTCAATGCCTGTATGGTACAGGAAAGGCTGAAGAGCAAGCAGAGGAACCAGAGCATGGTGAGAATACTGGGGTACAAGCCAGCTCCTTTCCAGCAGCACTAATCCGCTGCCACTGGGGATATCTCACTAATTTTAATATAGCAGAGGAACAGCTACCCTGCCTCAACTGAAGGCTAATATTCAAGGATAGTGGGTGTTTGAAAGCACACCAGCAAGGTTATGCAGTAAGCGTGCCTTTGGGCAGTGTGATTAGATTGCATCCCAATGAGTTTGTTGCTAATTCCATCCCAGTTTGCTCTACTGCTGTGAGCAGCTGGAGATATCTCTGCTGGCTCCCTCGCTTTTGCATACAAAGGCATCTCTGAGTGTGTGTAACAGTGTCACTATTTTCTTTTTTCTTTATCTTTCACTCCCAAATGGCTGTGAACAGACAGCTTTTTCCTCTGTGCAGCTTTGTGCAGATATTACAGTAGGGAAAGCAGCCAGGGAACTGTGGGGGAGACTATTAACACTTTGTTCCTCTTTTGGGGTCTGGCAAGCAGATACAGGGGTTACTTGGCTCTGGGAGGACTGTGCCCCCCTGCTCCTGGGCTGGAATGCATCTGTGCATTGCTTAAAAGCAGCAGAGGGATGGTATATGTTGAGGTGGCCCAACAAAGCCTTGGTGTATGTGGGATTTTGGAAAGCCTTTGTGTAGAATGAGGCATGAAAGCTGACACCAAGGGACTAGGGAAGGTATCTGTCCCCTGCAGACCCTTGGTGGCACTTTGCTGATGCAGTTACAGTGGCTCAGAGAGGGAACTGGACAGGGCTGGCAGACAGCCTGCATTGAGCCAAGGGGCTTCCCTGTCTGCTGAAGGGATTGCACAAAGACAAAGGCAAATGATGTTTGGCCTGGTGATTAAACTTGAAAGATCAGCTTCCTCAGGCCTCTCAGAGGCTCTCCTTTGGGCTGTAAATACATACTTTTCTGCCTATCCTCTGTCACAGTGGACTTTTGAATTTTCAGTATCTTGTATAAAAGACAAAACCAATTAAAAGGTTCTGGGAATAAAGCCTGCCCTCTGGTTGCTCTCTCCTATGCTATTTGCACATCACCCTCTCTGCCTCCAGGTACTGCCCATCCTTCCACAAACAGCAGCCCTGGGCCTAGAGGTCACCTGCTCTCAAGTTCCCTCTGATAGTAATTCTAGCAAATACCTTTAAACAAATATTTAGCAAACGTGCAGAGCTACTGTTAAGAACAAGGAAGTCTGCTCTGAAGTTTCAGTAAAGCCCGGTCCTTGGTGGGGGGGAGGGGGGTGGGTTGGGATATAAGGTCCATCACACCCCTGGTACAAACTCTTTGCTTTCAGTCAATGCATTTTTCACTTGTATCTCACACTGTGCAGCTTCCTTCCACCTTTAAAATAGCTGTGCTTGCCCTTAATTTACAATGGAATTTGTATGACGCATGCTAGGATGCCTTGTACATGGTGCAGTTTTCACCTGCATTGACTCAAAGACAAAGAAGAGTGCTTTGACTTGTTTTATCCCTTCAGTTTTTACTTCTTCGATCTGGGTTTCTCAGTTACTGAAAACACTGGCTTTTAACAGGAACTGGGGAATCCCATTTCTGAGTGTAAAGCTAGTTTTATTTATATTTACATATATTCTGGAGTTTATATTTTTGTACTTTTTTGTGTGTTTGTTTTTATGCTTGTGTTTTCCCTTTGTCCTCAACTACTTGATCTTCCTGGTAGGCACCACACCACACGTACAGCAAGAGGTTGTTTCCAACGCCCAGCTGCAGGCTTGTGGTGAGGCATTTAGTGGGGACTTTCCTCTGTGGACTCCTTCCAGGCCTGCCCTAGCTTTTTCTTCCTAACCTCATCTGTTCCTCAGCAGCATTTGTTTTTTATCTTCGGTATGAGAAGTCATTGTTCCCTAATAAAAAATAATCTGTTGAGAAAAGCTGGATCTGTTCCATCTAGTCAGGTGCTTTTTTTATCCTGCTTGGAAGTGAGAGGTGGGAGCACAAACTGACCCCTCTAATTCTGTTTCTGGACACCTATGGCAGTTCTTTTGCCTTCAGGATGCTGACAGCCATTTCTAAAGGAGCAAAATGCCTTATCAGCCCCTCTCAGAGCTGCTCAGAGTGAAGTGATGAGACCAGCTGCAGGCAGCTGCCCATCTGGGTGGCGATAAAAGGCGCAAAAGGCTGCATCATCACTGCAAGCACCATGCCACAGAGGATGGTTACTCTCCATCTGTGAATGATGAAAACAAAGAGCACTGGAAATGCTATTTCTGAAGTCATGTGAGAAACGATGATGTCTTTTCTAAAATATCCCTGCTCTGTTGGTAAACAATGAGACTGTTCCAAAGCTGTGATTACAGTTTATAAGCTTTCAGTCCCCTAGCCTGAAAATGTTGAGGGAAAGGTGGGGTTGGTTTGGCAGTTTGCTGTCAAGCTCTTCCTTCACTTTCTGGAAGAAGCAGGAGCCGCCCCAGGGAGGCTCACACAATCACTGTTAGTCACCCCATGTGGTCACGGTCTTCTACAGGCTCTGTTTACTCTTGGTATGAAAGGGGAAAGTCCAGTGTCAGTAAATCTGGAAGCATGAATGCATGCCTTAAACATTTGTACTTGGTTGTTTGGTTTTTTTTGTTTGGTTTTTTTATTCCTGGTTTTGGCTTTATCAACAACACAAAAATTAGGGTGGACTCCTCTATTTAATATCCCTTAATGTTGAAGTGAAAAGATCAATGAGAGATATAACTTTTTATTTCAAAAATATCTTATTTTCCGCTCCCTTGCCCCTACATATACGCTCACTTCTGCTCTTTAAAAGCCTAGCGCCACTTTTTAGCAGGTCTGACTATTTGCATGAGGGTGATATCTCAAACAGGCTCAGGACATGAAAAAAGCATGGGAGTCTGCAATTGTTCTCATTGAAATCTGTTTATTTTTCACGTGGCTTGTTGTCCTCATAGAAGCATGTGTGTTTCATGTCCTTGTTTACCCAAGCTACGCAGCTGGTAGCGTGAGCCAGGCTTCGGCTATGAGAGGCCCTGAGGGCCCAAGCCAAAGGTTGACCCTGTAACTTGAGCACTGGATCCGAAGGGAAGGTGCTGAGAGGATTAGGCTGCCTTTAAAATAGAGCTTTTTGACTGTCTGTCTTCCGGATGCAGTTGTTTGGAGCACATCCTGAACCAAGGTTGATGTTGCAGAAGCTTGGCTGTTAACTTCCTGGCAAAATGACTCTGAACCCCATCATGTTACGAGGTTTCAGAAGTGTTTCTTCATCATGTCTGGTTCTGAGCCGAGGCCTTGTTGCAGACCGGATGAGCCTGAGCATCTTGGAGGCCCTGAGATGTGTCAAGCAGATATCAGCTACAGGGTTTTTCACTTGTGTTAATGCCTTAACAGCATAAAATAAATAAATAAATAATGTTTAGAGCTAAATGCTCCAGTTTTAGCCATTCACTGATACCGTGCGGGATACTGACCACTGAATGCTGCATCTAGAGGTTTTACTTTATTCTGTGGAACAGTGCATTATATGGGTGTCAGGAGAGTGGCTCATAGTGCAGTGCTTCTCCACTTGTGGTCTGTGAAACCTTAGAGCTTGGATGTGCAAGTGAAGGGGAAAGAAAATCAGAGCAAGCAAATCTAGTTGGAGAATTATGGGGGTAAGAAGGAAGCAGTAAACAAGCATTAAGATTAACCTAAGAGTGAAAGGTATGGGATCTTACTGTAACATTTTGGTGAGGGTTTTTTTTTTGTTTGTTTGCTTGCTTTCAAAACCTTAAATAGTTCTTCCATTTCCAAAATGAAAAGGAAAAAAAAAAAAAAATGTTAGGAAATGCTGACCTAATGTTAGGTTTGATCTATGAATAAGGTCTTGGTAAACTTTCCAACCCGTGAGCAAAGGCTTTGAAATCTTCGCCTGCTTGAAATGGAGCTGAATGAGTTCAGTGGTAAATGTGCAACAAGTGCAATGCCTGTTTCCGCTCTTTGTTCCCCTAGGAGTCATTAAAACAAAACAAATTCAGTGCACACTAATAAAGTGGGTAGGTAGCTATTGCAGCTTAATAGCCTGGGCTCGACCATTTTCCTTGGCAGGGAGTTGAGGGAATGTTTCCAGCTAGGTTATGATATCTTCATCGTGTACTGTTATCAAGACTTGCATTTCCTGGTGTCAAGCCACAGTGCTGGAAATACGCTGCTCTTTCTGCACCAGGGAGATCCAGAGTTGTGCACTGCATATGTGCTGCTCCACACAACCCTTTGTTATTGCTGCAGCATTCTCCACTGGCTTTCAAAACATTCTCCAAACAGAGCACGTACTGGGAGTTTGACTGTTTGCTTTTTCTTTTCTTTTTCTTTTCTTTTCTTTTTTTTTTTTTTCCAAGCTGTCAGTGATTGCTGGGACTAGCCAGACCATTTTTCTCAACTCTATCTCCTATCTTTAGTTTCATTTTAGCAAGTAGCAGGACATAAATGTTTTGGTCTGTACCCTAAGCCTGACACTGCTACCTGCTCTGCATAGTCCTCAGCCATGGCTTGCCATGCACACTGGAGGTGAGGAGATCAACTGCAGAGCTGGAAACACAGCCAGGATTTACTTGGTGAATGATGTTCTATGCCTCACTCGCTTCCTTTACCCAGCCCCTCTGCAGTTCTTGTGCTGAACTGGGTCATGCGCCTCCAACAGATGGGACAGTACTACCCTTCCTCTGCAAACCAACAATTGTATTTGGTGGGTTTTTTTACTAGTCTTTAGGAAATGGTGCAAGAAACTAGAAAAAGATCTGCATTCTGACAAAATAATAGTACATGGTTTCCAAACATTTTGTGTCCATAGCTCAGCATCTCAGGTTTGTCTTCTTTTGGGGATTCATAGAATAGAATCATTTGAATCAGAAGGGTCTCTTAAAGGCCATCTAGTCCATATCCCCTGCAATTAACAGGGACACCTACAGTGAGATCAGGTTGCTCAGAGCCCTATCCACCCTGACCTTGGATGTCTCCAGGGATGGAGCATCCATCACCTCTCTGGACAACCTGTTCCAGTGCCTCACCACCATTATTGTAAAAAACTTCATCCTTATATCCAGCTGAAATCTCCACTCTTACTTTGAAACCATTTCTCCTTGTCCCCCCTCCTTGTAGATGAAGGTTTGTCCGTCATATACCAAGGTAGGATCCTCCTCTATAGCTTGGAAAATCCATGAGAGGTTACTTACGGCACTTCTGCTTTCCTCTAACCTTGTAAGCATAACGAGCATATTGAAGTTTGAGACATTGAAATTTGCTGGAAGGGTTGCTAATTACTAAGAGTTGAAAATGAGCTAGGTAATGTGACAGTACATCTTCTTCAGGAAACTCTAACATTGCTCGTCCAGCTTGGACTTGCACATTGTTCTTTTCTTTCTAGTTTGGTGTGAATGCATCCTCCTTTGCTAGAAGATTGATTACCAGGAAATTGTGCCTGAAAGATTTTAAATTTACCTTCAACATCTAGAAGGAACTGATGTTCAGACATGCAATATGATGAAGTACAGTCTAGTTTAAATCAGAAAACCATTAATCTTGCCTTCTGGACCCCTAATAAGAAAGAAGCAAAGCATTTCTGGTGAGTGGCAGATTAACTGAGAAACTCAGATTAGAATTATTCAGAATCCCGAGGCAAATTCAGTCAATAACTGAGCAGAATTTAAAAGACCTTGAAACATAAGCGTGTAGAATATATTTTGATGCTTAATTGATTATTTCTAAAGGCTTTTTTAATTATTTAAGCTTTAGGAAATAGAATCAAACCATTATAAAAAATGGAACTCTTAGTCATTTTGTCCCTGGTTTTGTAGTTTTGTAAGAAAATAAACGTTTGCTTCTGTAGTTTTGGTTCTGTCTAACAAAAAAAAGTAACGATAATTGTGGTTTGCTCTCAGAGATACTTTATTATGTGCCCAGTGTTACCACTAGTTACGTGTTCAACTTTGCACACACTGGTGGCTATTTCTTATGATAAAATCTATACCTGAACTCTAAAGGTTATTTCAGCTTTCAGTACAATATTACCTAAAATGCTATACATTGAACCATGCGCTTTAGAGGCTGATTTTTATGTGCCTTACCTTTTCAGGTGGCCCAGATCACTGATTTAAAGAGATCTGTGCAGTCTTCATGGCTATTGAAATGCCAGCTGTTGCCATTGCTGCTCACATGTGGATGTAGAGCCTGAATTCTCAGCCCGAAAACTTAAATACCTGCAGCATGCTTCCTAGCATATTTTATTGTCTATGTATTTGTCTGTAGAGCTACCCTGAGCCTCTCTGCAGAACTGCTGTGTTTGCAGTTATGATTTTCAGTCACATGATGATCATCACAAAAGCCTAGCTCTTTCCTCTGTACTAATGGAGTGGTACAACTAGATGTTAGTGTTCAGGAAGGTTATGTTTCCTACAGTGACAGTGGGTACCAGTCTCCCTCTTTCCCCAATGACTTTGGCCATTCATGGCTGTGTTAGTGGAGAGGCTGCCTTGCCATAGGTCTCCAAAGTGACTACTTCTCTCCTCTCTTGATACCAGGTCCTATCTCCAGTATTGCTGCTGAAAATTAAAACAAGACCATTTATCTTTTCAGTGTATACACTGTCCTCTCTTTGTGCAGGGCCAGCATCTGTTTGCACCAAAAAGTATTGGAGCTCTTGAGAACTGGTGGTGAGACATAGATGTGGGTGCTGCACCCATGGGTGTGCTGAGACCTCACGTAGACAGAGACAAGCATGGAGAAAGCAGTTATGGGTGCCCAGAGTCTCCATAGGGAATATGACTCCAGCAGTCTGTAGCACGTCCTGCAAATTGCTGTAGCTATTAGAACTCTGCCATGGTGAAGTTTGTTCTGTGGTGGTCTTCTGTCCTGCAGCACAGACATCAATGGGCTGCCTATTCTGTCCTCATAAAGGAAGCTTGTTTTGCAGGGGACATGATGCAAAGAGTCTGCAAGCTTGAGATATCTGAATGTCTTCCAACTTCTATTCCCAGAAGTTTTGTTCTAAGAAATAATGTTGAATATACAGTGCAGAGGGGTGCAGGGAGAGACTCAGCAGGAGATGGGATCATGCAAAACATCACCAGTCTTGGAATAGCACAATTAAATAGCCTGCCTTAGATCTTTTAACTCAAGTTGCAATGATTTCTTCTTTAGGAAATCACATTGCCTGGGAAAAGCAATAACCTGATGTGTGTTTGATCAGCCACACTCTTGAGTCCAGAGGTTTATTTTCCAATCTTCGTGTGGTCATGCGTATGAATTTCAGAATGCATTTAGGCATAAAAGTCAGCTGATGTTAGGAGTTCCCCCACTCACTACAGCAACTGGGTAGTCTTCATCTGCCAGTCTAGCAGCAGGAAATATTAGCAAAACTTTTCCACATTCTCAAGCCCCCAAACTTTCCCCTTAGTCTGACTTCACAGCAGCCAGTAGTCCCCACGACTATCACTGCTTCCTGTTTGTTTAAGTTTAGACATTCACAGACATGCTTTGGGAAATGACTATAGCAGAGCCAAGTTGTGAAGTTTGCTGAAGGAAGTTCTGTGGTAGCAGAAGGAACTGGAAAGATTTCTCCCTCTGCGTTTCCCAGCCTAGATGAGTTATTGACAAGTTCAGCAGAGCCATTGGCCTCCAGCTGACTCTGTTCTGCTTCTTTTAATATCCTTAAACCTCAGCGTGAGGAACCAGACTCCCTACACATTTGCTCTTGGGAATATGGTAACAAAAGCCAATGCACTCCCCTGGAGAGGTTAAAGAACCACCTTGAGAAACAAGCAAATTGGAAAAATAAACCACAGCAATAAAAACGAGCGAAGGAAGAAGAGCACAAATGTATTAGTCATATCTTAATTGCTCTTGGAGCCCAATATGTTTAACATCCTGAAATAGAAAGCCCATCAGTTCAGTTCTGTACATTAGCAATTTAAAAAGAAAGTAAAGTAAGACCTCCTGAGAATGGAGTCGTGTATATTTTCATATTGTCAAACCAGTGCTTTTCTTGTTTGCAATCTCTCAACTTAATCCTTGATGCTTTATGATATTCAGGACTTCTAGACAAATTCCATTTTGGACAAGAGAGAAGTGTTTTTCTGGACTTCCAGGAAACATATTTCATATTGCATGGCTTGAGTGTGCCAGCGTCCTACTAATATAAGAACTCTTATATGTGAATAACCCTGAGAGCTGTGCAAGAACTCTCAGTCTTCAATTTTTTCTTGCTTGGAAATCTACCTTTTGAAGCCTGTGTCTCAGAGGTGACGGCATCTATAGATCCATTCAATTCAGCAAAGCTAGATTTTTTTGTTGATAAAATCTGTATTTTACCAGGCCAACTAACTCTCTCCCTCTTGCACAGTGAATGTAATGGAAATTGCCTAAGTGGGAATGTTTGGTTTGCACATAGTAAACCAAGTGATCTTCCTTACAGATCTCTGGGGCCATCCTTTGTTCCCAATTCTTGGGTATATCAGCTGTGCCAAAAGTTGCCATCACCTGTCTTCTGTCAAAGAACATTTCCCCCAGTGTGTCTGCCCCCATTTCCTTCCTCCCCATGACTTCATTCTTCCCTCATTACTGCTTCATGCACCGGTACAACTTCAGTTCCTGGGTGCTATTTCTTGGCGCTTCAAGTAGATGCGGTCAGCTCTGGTTTGGAGGCATCAGATACTTTCTGCAGGGCATTCTGAGGCTGCGAAGACAGCAACCTTTTGAAATCTGCTTGTGCACAAGTTAATGGTAGGCACAGTGCTGATTCTGTGGGTTATTGTGTGACCCATAATTTTGCTTGGCATTGCTGACATAACTGATCCCACAGCGGTAATCAAACAGGTTTACATTCTTTAATGCGTTTCCCATGAGGTGTTACTCATGGT
Organism: Excalfactoria chinensis; assembly: GCF_039878825.1. Taxonomy (NCBI): domain Eukaryota; kingdom Metazoa; phylum Chordata; class Aves; order Galliformes; family Phasianidae; genus Excalfactoria; species Excalfactoria chinensis. The sequence continues at coordinate 79,050,744 of NC_092826.1, read as the reverse complement.
GATATTTTGATGGTGGAGAAAATTACGTATTGGAAAAAGCATTGTGTTCACAGTTGCATGGCAGAGATTAAATGGTACCATGTTGAAGAACGGTTGTTGTGTGAAAATAACCGATATTTTAAACTGAAACTATGTTTTTAACTATTTTCTTTGAGATTTATAGCTAGTGCTTTATTTATTTTGCTGAGCATTAAGACTCTTTGGCAGTATGAATTACTGTGATTTTTAGAAGCACTTCCTAGCAGTGGATTAAAAGGTCATTCCAAAAGGGGCCAGATTACCAAGCCTTCTGATTTCTGGATCACCACTCCACTCTTTCTAGTAATTGCTCAAGAGTCTATAAATGCACTGAAGTGATGGCTCTGTTTTTGACAGAGAAAGAGTGCACACGCTTGGAGCAAAATCTAATATCAGAACTGAAGGTCTAAAATCAGATTTAGGGGTTCAGATGAGTCTTCAGTTTTGGTCAAAATCCTTACTCTCCACTATCAACACTACAGTGTTATCATAGGTATTGGCATTCCTTATAATTTCTAGTGCAGAAGCCAGCAGGACATGAAGACGTTCAACCTCTGTAAGTTAATCACTGCTTGGAGGAAGCTCAGGTGAACAGTGCTTAATGCTATGCCAGTTCCAGGAAGGAGAAGAATTTCATTCTACAGTGTTCGCAGTCTCCAAGCACTTAATCAGAGCTAAATTCACATGCGGCAGTCTCTCAAATGAGCTCAGCAGGGAGCGCTGGCATTTGCAGCATCTGCTGAGCTGACTTCTAGCCCTCCACTACCCATGAACTTTAGTGGTAGCGGTGAGGACAGCAGGAACACTGGTGTCAAAGGGAAGAAATTCAGACAGAGTTTGTGGAGAGAGATCTTCAGACACAATCATTTGTCATGCTTGTTCTGTAATCCTGTATTGCTGAGAGTTAGTACTTAAAGCAAGGGCTGAAGGAGAATGAGTGGGGTGAAGCAGTATTTGAGGAATACCTGGGGAAGAGGATCCCCATTGTCAACTCTGTACAAAGGGACAAAAGGAAATTGATCGTTTCTCTTTTGTTTCATGGTGTAATATCCTAGGGCCTTGGACTCTCCCCTCATTACATCGAGGTAACTGATCTAGAGTCAGCTGTGAGCAATGAAAGCTGTTGGAAAAAAAAACAACAAAAACAAACAAACAAAAAAAAAAAACATTTTGATTTAAAATGCAGGATAACCACAGCATGCTGAACTTCACTTTTGGAGCACTTCTTGGCTTTGGAAATGCTGTTGAGCTGCAGTGATGGAGGGAGTTATCTTCTTGACAAGGAGATAACTGGCTGTGGTGCACCACACAGGAGAAGTAGCCCCGGGGCTCATAAGAGTGGGTTTTAGCATCACTTTAAGCAATACTCCAGGCCCACGTGTATTTTATAGTCTGTGACTGAGGGAAGTCTATACTCAGGCCATTTTGGTGACTATCTGTGCCTGCTGGATGACCACAACAATCAAATGACAAGGTCTCATCACAAACCAGCATTTTTTTCTCTTTCTTTTATTCAGTTTTTTTAAGGCACACTTCTCAGTATTGAATGGGCAAAAACGTTGTCGTTTATTGTAAACAACCCAAGATGTGGAATGTGGGAGAGTTTTCTGTGAGCAGCAATGAAAACCTTCCTTTGTTATACATATGAAAAGTTTCCAATATACATTGCTAAAAGACTTTTTAACTTTTTCTTTCCCTTCACAGCTTGTACCTTCAGGCTCTTTAGTACTAACAAAATCGACTTGTACTGATAAAATTGAATGTTCATCTGCTTTTTTATCTGGGGATACCTAAGCTATTTTGCGTGTCTACAGTGATGACACAGAAGTAGAAAGGTTCTTGCTGAGATGTGTGTTGATGGGTTAAGTGTTTGGTATGACTCTAGGGCAAACAAATTACCAGTGCAAACTTCTGAAGCTCCATAACAGAATGTAAATACCTAGGAAGTCTGAACACAGACTGTACACACAAGCTCTAGGGGTTATGTTTGTTTTGTTTTCTAAGCCAAACTTGACTTCATTTGAGCACAATGAACAACATAAATTATTTATCTCTCCAAACAACTAAACTTCACAAAAAATCCCCTCTGATCCCTAGCACATACACACTCAGACCAGATAGGTGCCCCCACAAACACGTGTGGCTCTCTGGGCAGAAGTGCAGTCCTTGCAGTGAGCCCCATCCCCTACAGAATGAAGCAATCAACATTGAGATCTCCGCTGAGCAGCACCCGCAGAGGGGAACTTGTTGCTATTTCATTCTGCAGCTGAAGAAACACACAGTAGTGGCAGGGAGCCTTGGGGCAGCTGATTTAAGGGTTGGTTTTGTAAGCCGTTCCTTACTATCTGGCATTCATAAAATTTATCTTGAATAGCTGTCTTTTTTTTTTTTTTTTTTTTTTTTTTTTCCTGGTTTTGTTTTGTTTTGTTTTTTTTCCTGCTAACCAATTCAACTCCTACCAGAAGAGCATCGTGTTGGCCAAATGTTTCCAGACCATTTCTTGAGCTGGTACCATCCATACTGCAGTCCAATGAGAAGTGCTGTATTCCCCACTCCAAGTTAAGATCTGCTCCGCTCCTTTCCAAGGCACTCTGCGAACGCAAGCAGTAAATTCTCTCCCCAGAGAGAGCTTCCCACCATCCTCTGCTCTGTTCTGAACAAATGAGGTAGAGTTAAAAGAGAATAATTGCTTCTGGGCAGCCAGTTCCTGGCCAACCACATGGTGATTCCACACAATTTGGACAGAAACTTTTAATTTAATGCAGAGTTGCTAATCAACATCAAACACATGAACGTCAATGGCTGATAAAATTTAATTGGGTGTTTGTTTAAAAGTATTGCAGGAAGTATGTACTTGAAGCATCAAAGGTTGGGCTTCAGAACTTCAAACGATACTCCTGTTAATGTTTTGGGGAACTGCCAGTCTTCCAGGTCCCTTCCCTTCATTCCCATTTACCTTGAAACTGTCTTCTACCCCTTCTTTGCTAACAGCAGAAGTTGGAGGGCATGTGGTGAATGAAGCAGGCACTGGTAGAAGGGGAAAGAAGTCTCAGGCAGCTGAATGTGGTCCTAGAGAAAGGGATTCCTTCCCAGCCTGAGCTACAGAGCTCTGGTGAGGTGCTACAGGTGTTCTACTGCTCTTGGTCATTCCTATTACTGTGCCCATCTGCAATCTGTTTTGATGCATTAAACCTTCCAAATTTAAACAGAAATTAGCAGAATGTGCCCTGAATACATAACTTCAACCTTTCAAGAAAGCAACATCTTCCTGTGTGTCCGTTGCCTCTCTGTAAAATAAGGGCAACAGAGCGTTTTCAGGGGAGTTACGTAAGTTTGTTAATACTCTCCAAGGACTTGGATGCTGTAGTGCAGTGCGGATGAGGCCATGAGGAAAAGATGAATTCTGTCCTCACCATGGGGGTTGGACAGTATGCCATGAGGAAGGCCAACAGTCTCATGCTGAGCTTTGACAAGAAGAAAACAGCATATTAAATGACTGCTGATTAAGTGAGCACTTTTCATTCTTTGCGTTAAAATAAGGTAGGAATGCTAGAGAAGAAGTCATATATAGTATCTTTCTGCATAGGGTTTAAGGTGGGTGATTTGCCTTAGCTTTCTGTGAATGATTGAAAGCTTTCAAATGCTACCCACAAGCATGTGCATTGAACTAAGACAAAGAAACTACGCTAACAACAACAGGAAATCAGCTCCGTGGATTTTATGTCTCTGTGATTGACCAGCTGGTGGATGACTCAGCCCAATATGGGCAAGTTGACAGCAGTGATGGGTTGACCTTCTCTGGGCTGATCGATGCTAGGGGTGTGGGGCTCCATTGCCAGGAGTTGGACAAAGGGTAACTTGTCCCATTCCTTGTCTTATGCTTGCCCTCATCATTTCTAGATACCTCCTGTGGCCCCAGTCTTGGGCTGCTATCTGTATACAAACAGTCCTGATGCCTCCTTTCTTCCCTCCCATTGCTACAAAATGCCCACTCTAATGACCCTTTGGCCTCAGACTTTTGGTGGGTTTTTGGGGTTGTTTCTCTCTCTCTCCCCCACCCCCCCACCCCACCCAACCCAACTTTAAGTTACTCTTTCCTTCAGTGAAGAAAGTGGCCAGCTCCAGAACAACAGGCAGCATAGAGCAGTGGCTGCAAGGGGAGTCCTATAGCTTTCCATTAATTCCTGGCAGAGCACATCCTATAGGGATGGTGCACATGCAGTGTAGTCAGGTTTGGCCAAGCACAGCAGATTTTCAGAAAACGCTAAATATACATTTATAGCAGAAGGGCTTTTCCACTAATGAATAGGAAAACCTTACTTTACAGAGAGGAGGGTGCTGGGAGTGTTTGAAAAACAACCACGTTGCATCATTTTACACAGAAAATTAGAAACGAACAACTTCCATCACCCTCACCCTGCAGAAATGGCCCAAAACTTATGCCTTTATGTGAAGAGTGTTCAGCAGCCGATGTATTGCAGCTCTACCTGCAGTATCCGGCATTTGTGTTGTTACTGGCAGCATCGCCCTGAAGCTGTAAGATTTAAAATTGGCTATTAGAACAACTTTGTGGAACCAGGAAGAAAAACAAGCAAGCATTAAGACCTGATGGTGAATCTGCACCTCCAAGAGCTCGTTTGTTTGAATATTGGCTGTGCCATAAGAGCTACTACATCTCTGTACAGACCTTTCTAGCCTTCAGCATGTTAAGCAGAGTGTGTTCGGCATCATAGTGCTGTGGGTCCATGGGTTAGGAGTGAGCTTGGAAGAGCGTAAAAGAAATACGTGCTGGTTAGTGTGGGGCTTGGAGGCTGAGGTCTGCTCTGATAAAGTTATGAGGGTGCTTCACCTTCCATACAGCTGCTGTTCTACACTTGCCTGGGGCCAAACAGGAGCTCCAGGTACTGTCTGCTCCAAGGAAAGCCTCCTGTATTTAGAGGCTGGGGTGTTCTCCCACAGGTCCTAAACACTGAGGAATGCAGGCATGAATTGTATCAACCTGATTCTCTTCTTTCCTGCTCTCCCATGTGTCTCTCACTCCTCTTCCTGCCCAGAGATGTGTCCCACCATTAGCTCCTCCTGAGAAGAACCCCAGCTTCTGTTGTGCTGATTCAGCTGATGAGGAAAAAAAAAACAACCTTTAGAAGAAGACTACATTGTCTTCTCCCCGGTGGCATTCTCACCACCGAGGACTGACAGATTACACAGAGTAGGTGGCAATATCCTACTGAAGATCAGGTGAGAGAAAATCTTAAAATGACAACAAAACGACTTAATAATTAGTGGAGAATCAATGGGATTCAGGAATTTCTCTGCTCTTCACAGTCACCAAGCGTACAGTGTCAGGGATCATTTTCCATGTGATTCTGACTTTTGCATTTGTTACTTGTTACCCTTTTCTCTGAATGTGGCAGTCAGAAGTTTTGTAAAAACCTACTTCTCCTCCGCCTTCTTTGAAAGCAATCCTAAATCACAGATTCCCTGGTAATTCAGGAACAAATGTAGGGCTTGAGTCCATTGTCTAAGAATCGCTATATATAGTATAATTAACAGCTAGAAGAAGAGGCTGTCCTGGTCTGGTTAGTGAAATTCAGGAATGAAGTTGAATCTCTCAACTGTGATTTCATGATCTGTACATCCTGTAGGGGAGAGCATGTCTTGTTTATTCCAGCATCTTGCTCTCTTTAAAAATGCCTACACCCTTATTTTGCTGGACATAGGACATAGACCTATTGGCGCATGTTCAGAGGAGGGCTACAAAAATATTTCAAGGGATGGAGGACAGACTGAGAGCTGGGGCTGTTCAGCCTGGAGAAGAGAAGGCTTCAGAGAGACCTATGAGCAGCTTTCTATATCTAAAGGGGGGCTGTAAGAAGGGACAGACTCTCTAGCAGGGTCTGTGGTGACAGGATAGGGGGTTTCAAACTCAAAGAGAGGAAATTTAGGTTAGATGTAAGGAAAAAGGATGGTGAGGCACTGGAATATGTTGCCCAGAGAAGTGGTGGAAGCCCTATCCCTAGAGGCATTCAAAGCCAGTCTCTAAACAGCCTGATCTCACTGTTGATGTCCCTGTTCATTACATGGGGAGTTGTACTAGATGACCTTTAAGGATCCCTTCCAACTCTAAGATTCTATGATGCAGGGTAGTTATTCTACAGATTGGTTTGCAAAGGGGTTTCTCTCTGCTTATAGCTAGCCTTTGTTCTATCAATTAAGGGAAAAACTGAAGGAATGATGCAAACTGGTAAAACATTTCCTGCTCCTTGCAGTTCCTCTTAGGAAAATGACGCAATACCTGAGGCTGCTGGCATATTGAACTGATCCTGGTTAGGAGTCAGAGAAGCCAAAGCTGAACATGAACCATCTAATGGGCTTTGATGCCTTTGTGTGACTTCTTATGATCAAGTAGTATTACATCAGCAGAAAAGAAGACCAGAAGAGATTACATCCCTCTGGGGCTCCCTAATTTTAGATTACACAGTGAGTTAGTCAGATGAGAGATGTTTAAAATGAATAGGAACTTCTTTCTATGCACTCTTGGGAATTCCTGGCTTCAATAACAAAAACCACTAATAGAGCACAGTGGCAAAGAGAAGGCTGAAATTCTCATTTCAGTCAATTTCTGCCCTCAATTACCCCAGTGTAGGCATGCTCCTTCCTGGTGGCCTGGCTTTACTGAAGCCAAGGACACTGGGTCACTCCTGGCAGGTCTCTGCTGATGCTTGCACTGCAGAGCGTCCTGCCTGATCGCAGATGGAAAAATCCATATTTTAATATTTTTGTTAACAGAATGCATTGCATACAGTGGTTGAGGCACTGCAATTATAACAATTCATCACTGTCCTCAGTGTTTACTGCTTTGTAAAATAAACAATGGTCTTACAGTCTTTAAAAACATGGTGGCCTTAATCAGCTTTTTCCCGGTTGCAGTTATCATCCTCAGTAGGTGCTCAGTCAATGGTCCCTCCTTCACAGTGAAGACTGAAATAATATTTGGAATATAATGGAGTTAATTTCAAGGTGTCTCATTATATCTATGGGAATTCTTATTTTAGCTCCATCCGATGTTATTAATGATACTTTTGAGGGAACGTGGGTTTCTTTGACATTGTACTCTGAGACTTATTGATTAATGGTGACAAAATCTGGCCTGACTTGTCTATCTGGAGTTTCAAGTGAAAAGCTGCTGGTGCAGCATCACCACCTAATTGACTGAATAATTCTCCCCCGTCAGATATCACAAAGATAAAAGAGATCAGGGCCTAATTGTTTTCTAGTGGAGATAGCTGATGTGCAAGCCACAGTTGTGTTAACCGAGGAGTGCAAGAATGCTGTTTGCAGAGATTTGGATGCAATCAAGCTGAGCGTGCCCAAATGAAGAGTGGTGCACGCAGAGCAGACCCACGGTGCGCTACCAGCCTTTTGCAGGAGGTGTTCAGGAGGCAATTATTGCTTCTTTGTGAAGAAAGCTCCAGTGCTCTTATGAGACCAGGGCAAAGCCAACGCCTTCTTGCTGTGCTGCCAAGGGAAGGGTCAGGTTGGATATTAGGACAAACTTTTTCTCAGAAGGACTGGTAATACATTGGAACAGGCTGTCCAGAGAAATGGTGGAGTCATTGTCCCTAGAGGTGTTGAAGGAACATGTGGATGTGGCACTGAGGGGCATGGTTAGTGGGCATGCTGTTCTTTGGTCAGCAGTTGGACTAGATGATCATAGTGGTCTTTTCCAGCCTTAATGATTCTAAAAACACATCCACATCACCTGTGGCTGCTGTGTCCTGGTGCTGCCAGTGAACAAGAAGTAAATAATAGATTGTATTCAAAAGCTAAATCTCATAAATCAATGTAGTGTCTATAGAATAACTGGAGAGGAAATGGCAAGGGTCTTGAATTGCTTCAGGGATAACATCACTCAAATATTAGTAGAAACAAAGGCTTTCTAGGCCAAGTACTTTAATAAATGGTCTGATCTCTGAAGCAAGTCTGTAACGTTCCCACTATTTGTGTGTGAACTGCAAGAGCTCTGCCATTACACAGACTCCAATCTGAGATGGACAGTGCACCCATACACTCAAGCAGCGTATACCTCTCCCCCAGGAGCCCATATGCTAAGATCCCTGTTCAGCAGCCCACCCTCAGCCCCACCCTGCTCCCCAATGACTTCAGACTGGTTTAAGATCTAAGGAATAAAATATCATCTCTCTTCATAAACTTCTCTAATTATCTGTGCCTCGTCTCTCAGTGGCCTCAGAAATTGTCATATCTCTGAATTGTCTTTGCCAGCACCCTGGGGTGTGGAGCTCCTTGCCCTACATGTTTACCCTCCCTCCTAATTTTGAAGTCTTCAGCCATCCCCTGGCTGCTGTGACCAATCAAGGAGAACAGAGTTTCTACACTTTGAACCACTCATAATTTCTTTCGCTTTTTCATCTCCTGTGTTTAGCTTCTCCTTAGAGAGACAAACCCAAGGGGTTTCATCGCTTTAACGTGAATCTTTCTAAGCCTTTGATGGGATCTGTTACTCACTTCTGAAAAGCTTCTGGTTATCCAACAGCCGCTTTTAGGATAAGCTGCACTGAGCGTGCTGTTCCAAGAGGCTGGCCCATTCATTCATCTTACAGCATTATGACCCTTTCTTTGCGTTTATCTTCATCTCGTTCCTTATAAATCCTCTTTTGTTTCCTTTTGACTGGAGTTGGAGATCCAACATAAATCTTCACCGAGCCGCCTCAGTTTGAAAAATGTGTCTCTTTCCCCTATTTTATCTGCATGTTTAGGAGAAAAGAAAATCCTGTGGGAGGAGAAGAATGCAGTTTGTATGTCTGCCCTGCCCACACACACGTCCTGCTGCCCCTTGCCCTGTAAGATCCATCATTTCCTAACAGCCTGAGGGGGGTCTCGCCGGCCCTTCAGTTGCTTGCTGACGGCTCTGTGCTGCAGCCCAAACTCTTTTACAGTTTCCCTGCAATTTTGCTCTCACAGCAGAAAGTTCAGAGCTTTCTTTACCGCTCTGTGCAAAGTTTTATGGGATTTAACTTAGAAATGTGCAGTCTTGATCTGACTGGGGGGTACCCTGTGGGTAATTCAGAGCAGAAGCAGCTCGTTGGAACAGTCTTTGAAATAAAATCTGCTTCAGCATAAAGGTCTAAGATCACCTGAAAAACACTAAGCTTGTTTTGTTCTACTGCAGTGTTTCTTCGTGGACTTTTGTTTCTGTATCTTGGCAATACTGCAGTAAATAAGGAAGTCGCAGAGTTCAGCAATGGACAGACGTAAGATATCAGCGGTAAATCTGTGGAAACATTTGACATCAGAGCACTATCAATCTTTAGTCTCATTAAGATCTAGTGGATAATTACAGTCCCAGGCTCTTGCATGTAGATTGATGTGTTTGGATAGTGGGGCTTACAGTTATGACTTTGTGCTGGCATAAATGCTTATTTATGCAGCCTAGAATAGATAACCCATAGGGGCTGTGGAGTCTCCTCCTGGAGATCTCCAGCAGCCACCTGGACAGAGGCCTGGGCACCCCGCTTTGAGTGTCACTGCTGGAACAGGAGCTGCTTTGGATGGACCCAGAGAGCCCTGCCAGCCTCAGAGCTTCTGGGATTCTGCGATAGCCACAGCCTGGATGCTGTTTTGTAGCATCAGCAAGTTTAACATTTGTGAACCGCAGGATGGAGCAGAAACCTGAAAGCAATACAGCTTCTCAGTTTACCGTGCCCTACTTGCAGACTAAAGCCTGCATGAGAAAAGAGGCAGGCTCATGCTGCATTCAGAACCCAGCACAGGTGAGACATTACATGCACACATGCTCAGCAGCCTGCCCAAGGTCTGCAAACCAGGGTTTATTTCACAGCGGCCATATCTGACATTGGCTTTAATAAAGCAGGCAAGAGGAAGGAGTGGTAGAGCCCTCACCTAAACCAGATTAGGATGCTGAGCTCATCCTGGTCTGGAAACCAGCACAAAGCAGAGCATTGGACAGAGCCAGCAGAAACTCTTGTTTCACTGCTGGTTGCCAGGTAGCCTGAGCTTCGTGGAAGGTTTATTATCCAAGTAACAAAAGAGAAGGGTAAGTTTTCACTGACACAGAAAGATTACACTGGTGAGGTCTGTGTATGCACAGTTGTTTTTTTTAACTCTTATTGCTTTCTACTGTCTCCTCCCTGCTACAAACATAGAATGCCAGAAATGGGAGAGAAAAAGCAAAGCTCAGCCTGTAAGAGGGGCAGAAACTTGATTTCAGAGTGGTTTGAAGAGACTTCAAAACTTATCTAGCACAGGGAGCTCTGGTGCTAGAAGGCAGTGAGCAAGATCATTTTTTGTTATGCAAATTAATAATTAATAATAAGCAAACAATTTCTGCATTCTTCTGCTAGTTGCTTTTATTTTTATTCTCCTCTCATGCACAAGGGTTTCCCACAAAGAATGAATTTTACAGCTGCTGGGCGTGCCAACAGGGGAGAGCCTCACTTTACAAAATAATTGTCCCCTGCTGCAGTGTCCTCATCGCCCGTTGCCTGCCACAGGCCCTGCAGTGAGCTTGCTGCTCCAGCTGGCTTTCACACTGTCCCTTGGCTGCTCTCCTGCCCCTGAGGAGCTATTCACAGGCTCCAAAAGGCCAACTGGCCCCACGTGTACACTTGTGATCATGCACGGACTTTGCCTTGGTCTCCAGCGTGCAGAGCCTGGAGGCTGGGCTGCCTGGTGCCGCTGGCTGGTGGCATCCAGCACTGTGTCAGCACACCTTGCCGAGGGCTTGCATTTAGCACTGAGAGTTGTTCCTAGGAGGAAGAAGTGTTTTCAAAGGGTGAGATAGAGAATGGCTGTGCTTTTTTAAACCTACCAGGAATGCTTCCTATGCAGGCTGGTTTTCACATTGTGTTTTCTTCCTCTCCTCTGGGACAAACGCTGCTGCGTCTCTTTGTCAAAAGGAAGGATGTAGTTGCTCACGACCTGGGGGAGAGGGAGGCTGCTCTGGTGTCTTTGTTGTATTTGTTTGTCATTTTTGTAGCCTGGTTTCTTAAGATAAGCAGAGTTAGTTGGGCCGTGTCATCTGTTTGCCTTCCTCCACCATTCTTCTTAGTTTTATTGGCAAATTTCATTCTAAATTGATAGAGGTACTTGAGATATCAGTGATGCTAGATATCTGTAAGTTTTAAGGAAATGATGCTAGATAAGCAAGAGAGATTGCATTAACATCCTTACTGTGGGACAAGCTAATAAAGTGACCCTTTACATCAGAGAATCCCTGAGGAAAAAAGAGGTGCCTGTAATTCTACTTATTTTAATAGAGAACTATCTGACATGCCAAGGGGCATACAAAGTAAACAACGTACTGCCAAGATGTGTCTAGTGCTCAATTAAACACGCAAGTGGGCACATCGAACACACAGGGCATGCTCTGGAGGAAGGGAAATAGTACAGCGATTGCATCGGACTTTCTTGTTTGAAATGAGCTGCTGTGCTGATGTGGTGGTGCTGTTCCCAGCCTCGCCGCAAGTGCTCATCAAGAGCAACAGCATGAAGAGCAAGGGCGCTAGTTGCAGAAAGGACAGTGGGTCAAAATCACTGTCGTCATCTCCTATAAATCTCACAGTTCTACCTTCAGGACTAAAACCAAAAACTGCCCAGTGTGCAACTTCTGTGTGCAACAGCACAGACCTCAAATTGCTGGCGCTGCACTCCCCCGCGCTTGAAAACCCACCGTCTGTATTTTTAACTGCACTTAGGTTGCATACTGTCAGGAGAAGTTAGAAACTCCATCTCTTTGGATTCAATGATATCGATGAACCTTTAAATATCGGAGAGCTACTTGCAGCTCCTGGGCTTTTGCATACAGCCAAGGAAGCGCCAGTGCTGTACTGTGGCCACCGCATGCTCTATTTGGTGGCACTTTAGATTAGTAAACTGGAATTTTAAAAAAGGCCTTTTTATTTTTAAGTGTTCTTAATCCACCAGATGCCCATGAATGACATTAATGATGAAGCTCCTACCTGCTGACAAGTGAGGGAGGCAAAGGAACATCTGCCGCTGAGCGTGCAAATGGCAGGTCTCAAGTGTGTGCGACTGTGATGGGGGGAAAAAAGAGAACAGAGACCTCGGAAGAGCACCTGGCTTAGGTGAAATGTCAGACTGTTGCAATTAATAAAAGAACAGACATGCTTGCCACACGGTAGGCGCCCTGTGGTCTGAGAGGCCTCTTTTGGCATGGATTTCCTTTTCCACCCTAAGTCCCTCATCCCACCTTAGCTGTGTCAGTTCATTGCCCCATAGCTCCCTTCAGATGAGCCGCTTGACACAAGCAAGGGGAATAGGGCTCAGCCTGATTGAATATACTTCAGAGGCAGCTCAATCTTTGTCAAAGGAGAAAGAAAACTGTGCTGTTCCCAAATGATCACTGTAGTCTGTACAAACAGGAGTTCTTGTATCTTGAAAAGTAAATGCTGTCCAGCCTTCCTTTGCCAACCTGTCACTGAGAAATCTCATTCTAGGAGCAGGAAGTGCAGAAAGGCGGGGTTGTAGTTTAGACCTCCAGCAGGGAACATGAAGACTCACAGGATAAATAGCATGAACATGCCAGTCAAATCTGTTTTATACATAGCACCATTTTGGGATCTTAGTTCATTTTTAGCTGTCATTTTGGTGTTGCGCACGTGATCAAACTAGATTACCATTGAGATCTGTGCTGTTTGGATGGAATAATTGGGCTTTATTGGCTGTCCTCAAGTTCAGGAGGCACTGGGACAGTGATTTCAAACCAGACATAGGGTCTGAATTTTGGGTGGTCCTGTGGGTGATCCTTGTGGGTCCCCTCCAGTTTGGGATGTACTATGATTCTGCCACACAATCTGAAGTACTGATTACTAGGTTTAAAAAGAACTGATGGTACAGCAAGTTTGTATTCCCAAGGTGTCTTACTGGAATTTCACATATCTACATATTTTGCAGCCATTCTACCTATTACAGAGTCTCCATGACTGGTTTGTGAGTCCTAAAGGAGACAGGGAGAAGGGTTTGTTCGACAACAACTCTTGGCTTTGGCAGCTCTTGACTTTCAGAGGGAAACTGGAGTTAAGGAAGATAAAAGGGTGAACAGAGATTTGTCAGCTGAGCATTACACCCCCGGTACTGGCAGTCAGGAATCATGAATCCCTGTCACAGACTTAGCATCAGCCTTTGCTAGTCATTGCTTCTCCTATCACCGCCTCCATGACATTGCCCTAGGGAATGTATAACACAGAGTAGTGTGCACATCAGTCTTTGAATGCAGATTTATGATCTTTGCATAAAAACTTTCCCAGATGACATGATAATAACAATCATAGCTGTGCAATGAGGTTTCTTTGGTATTTATGTGCGCAGCATGACAGAGAAATATATTATTAGCATATGTTTTGCCTTATGGTGATTTATTCAAGCTTTTAACCTTGCTGTTGAAATTTCACACCTTTAATTGCTATCTGTGTCAGAAAATGGATGTCACCTACATATTCCCCCAGCTCACTGCCACACACTAATTAGCTCAGAGGACAGCGCCAGTGAAACTAAAGCTCAGTAATAGGTGGGAATGGTAAAAAGTGAGTTCAGCCAGAAGTCAGGAGGTCTGATACAGCGGGCTCTGCATCATGGGACAAAATAGACAACACCTGTTTTAAATGACTAGCAGTCAGTTACTGAAGACTTACGTTCTTAAGTATTGCACAACATTACAGAGTCACATGCCAACCTGATAGAGCGGACAGCAGTACTCAGGAGCACTAAAACACGTAGTTTTTCTGCTCTAGCTTAGAGAAAACCATTTAATGAACCATTCTGAAAAGTGGCTTGAGAAAAATAGCAGTCTTGCACAACACAGGGGCTTAGGGCCAGTCCTCAGTAGTAGTTACCATCTTAACATGGTTTACCTTCAAATCCAAAGGGCTACATGGCACTCTTCCCCCTTTCATTTCAAGAGCTTTTCTCCATCTCCCCAGTAAGAATGTTGACAGCAGTATTCAAAGCCTAATCTACTGAGCTCAACTTATCGACTGACTTGTGCTGAACTGGCAAGCTGTGCTTATCATTTAAGTCAACTTCCTAAATTTCAGGCAAACAATACAAGCTCACTTGAACACGTTCATGAAATACCACTGGAGCTGTGGGGACACTGTCTACTCACTTTGTTTTCATCTCATCTCTTTCATTGTTAACCCCACTGTATTGCAGCTGTTTGGAGATACCAGTGATCTTTTCTGCCCTTGCTGACTGCTTAGGGTCAGTTGTCTTAAAGGCTCAAAATGGATGTGCTGCCTTTTTTCGCTTGCTGCAAAGGTACACAGTAAACCAGAAAGCTTAAGAAAAACATACAATTACAACACAGAGCTACATGCAGCTACTTAGTAATGCATTTAAATGGAGGCTCCAAAACACATATATACCCATTCCTTAACGATAAAACAAAATGCCAACAGCTTGAGTGAGCTGTGAGAGCCTGGGCTCTGCAGTAAGCCTCACTGTCTTTCTCTTGGTTTCAGCAAACAAATAGAGCTTGGAGTGCACTTAGCTCCCATGGAGAGAATCAGCACAAAACACACGCATCTTGAAGACCCATTTTGAGGACTCAACCAGGATTTAATTGGTACATTTTGTGGTAGATCATTACCCGGCATGAATTCTGCTTCAAGAGAGTTCTCCAGACTAAGGGATTTTGTTTGTTAGTTGTTTGTTTTAAGATCTTCATTTTTATGTTCAAGGAGAACAAGCTGAATTACCTTCCCTGGCACACCAGTAGTTGTTCTGCAACTTCCAGTGAATTACACTGCTCAAATCCTTTAAAAATGGGGAGGTTTCCATGGCATCACTAAAAGACGCCCTTTGAAGGGAATGTCATTGCCCTTGCACAAATGAAGGTAGAAATCACCCAGAGAATTTTCATTTCTCCCATGTTTCACAAGAAGTATAAAAAGAAAGGAGGCCTCTCGTGAATGCAGAGACCCCAGCCTACATCTGCAGAAGCAGCAGCTAGAGAAATTGTCTACTCAGTGCGTGGAAAAGAAACTGAGAGCTGCTGGACTGTGAGAGCTGCTGCTCCTTCAGCTGCAGTGTAGAACAGTGCCTTCAGATGTAAGCCTCGAGGAGGTGGATAGTCCAGGTATTACACCCATGCAGCATATAACAGGTGCCATGCTGCCTCCCCCTTGGGACAGCTGAGGTCAGCTCTGTTCGCAGGCTGTGAACACAAGAGTCCTCTCTAGGCTGGCACTATGAGGTAACACAGGAAAGTGCTGCTCCACACTGTGTAGCTAAATTGGGGATTACATTCAGCAGCCCTCTGTACCCAGTATGGCTCCTCGGGAAGCCTGTAAATTCACACGTTTTCTTTTTTAAGGGGATGCCTGGAAGGCATTCCTGGTGAAGGCAATGGCTGCTATGACTAGTTTAATTAGTGCTTACACACACTAATTCTACTAAATTTAGCACCTGGGTCTGCTAATCTAGCACCCAGCTGGAGGGCATTGGATATCAAAGGATAAAGGAAAGTAATTGCTCTGACCCTGGGGATTAAACATTAAAATTATGATGGAGAATTGAGTCAATTGAAACATTTTACTCTCTCAGGGGAGAGAAAGAGAAAAGGAAAAAAAAAAAAAAAAAAAAGAAGAAGAAAAAGAAATAAATAATAATTATTACAATTGCTTGGTAAACAACTAATGTATTGAACATCTGCCTGACATGTACACCCAGCACAATACGTGGCACTATTGAATTGTTTTTGCATTGAATCACAAGCAGGATTTTACAGACTGATGCCATTAATTAACATCTATTAGTTATCTAGAAGTCGGAGCATCCCAGCTTCTTTGCACGTGAGCTCTCCAGCAGAGAGTAGAGGTCTTTCATGGGGACTTACAAATCACTGTCCCGCATTCTGGTGAGAAGAAGGAAGACATATACTCTTGTGTTATTATCAGGAAGGGCATTCAGTTAAATAGTTAAATGTTGCTTTTCATACCCTCTCTAGAGACTTGTAAAAACTTGTTCTTACTGGGCCCTAAGGAGCATACATCTCCTGATAGCCTCAGAGGGATTACAGGCATATCCTCCCCAGGGCAATAGCCAACTCTGAGTAGCGTAGACCAAGTTGAAGATCCCCAGAGTGTGCCCTGGTGCTTTTCATCCCTAAAAATCAGCTTGGTGAACCCAGGTTCTGCACTTATGTACATCTCACTGTGCTGCTTCCTCTCCTGCAACACATTTCTGTGTTAGAAACCCTGTCCCCTTTACTCCCTGCATCACCAAGGTGAGGAGAAATGCCCCACTGCCTGCTCAGCTCTACTGCTGTAGGCTGGGACCGCCTAGAATCATAGAGTTGTTAAGATTGGAAAGACATCTAAGCTCATCTAGTCCAACCGCCAACCCATCCCCACCATGCCCACTAACCATGTCCTTCAGTGCCACATCTACATGTTTCTTGAATACCTCCAGTGACAGTGACTCCACCCTAGATTTCCCTGGGCAGGCTGTGCCTCCCCACTCTTACTGAGATGAAATCTTCCTAAGGGCAGGGAGTGTGGTGGAAACCTGTCTTCACTGAGTCTTGCTTTTATTGTTCTTCACCCAAGCTTCACTGTGCCAAGGCACAAGGAATGCATGGCATTGCCTTGTTCTGCCTTCTGGGCCTTTTCAAAGCCTCTGAGCTTTTGGATTTGGGGTTTATTTTGTGAGAAGTCATCATTTTTCCAGTAAAATCAATAGCTAAGAGACAAGCTCCTTCTTCTCCACTATGTCTTAGACCCTGAGAAAGAGTAATGCACATGTGTAAAGGCAGGAAAATAATCCAGATTAGTACCATAGATTATTGTTAAAACTGCATTTTCCTCAGTATTCAGGATCTTAAGGAATCCTGGATTCCTGAAGGGGTAAGTAATCATACACTGTTTCTTCTGTTTGAAAAAGAAATACATGTATTTTAAGTTTAGCTATAGTGAGGTGCTGTTTGAAAGAGTTTAGTGCGGAGAGACACAAAACAGCTAGTGTAAGGCACGCAGCTTTGGATGCTATGCATTGCTTTCTGGAGGTGTCCAGTTCTTAACCCTGCCTGCAGAGGTAAGTTAGGCTCCAAACATCGCGCATCTGACATGGCATTTAAACTAGATGCTGAAAAAGTGAGGGAGATTGGATAGTGCTCAGAATGTCCCTTGCTACCAGCAATTAGAATCAAATGCTAATTGCCTGCTTGGGTTTTTGAGGTACTTCATTAGCCATAATTTATGCCTATAGCTCTGGAAAACATGGCATCTATCTCTTCATGCTCTCTTCACTCTCTTTTCAGCAGCGATCCCGCTGTTTAGATACCCGTAACAGCAAATTTTGCTTCTGTAGCAAATTTTGGGTGCAAATTGCTTTCTGCAAAGTACAGCTAAGTTTCACATTTTCACACTGCTTCTGTTCCTTCTTTTGGGGAAAGAAAAAAACGCTTAGGACAAATACTAGAAGCACCGGGCTTTTGTGTATCCCCACAGAACAGATGAGGTCCTTCAAAGCGAACAAAGAGAGTAAGTGATAACTTAGGTTTTCAGAACTGGAGGAAGAAAAAGGTAAAAGGCAACATCCTGACATAATGAGCACAACACTCAATTCTGTCAAACAAACAAACCAACAAACAAATAAATCACAACAAAATAACAACAAAAAAGCTCACCTTGCACTGCAAAGCCATTATGCTCAACAAGAGGAAAATACATCCCTACAAGGAGATGTAGACTTGCAACTCAGTTCAGTTTCTCCATGTATAAGCAGACTGTCACCCCGGCGTTTCAAAGACTCACAACAAATACTCAAACCTCGCTTGTTTAAAATGAGATGATGGAAACCACGGCTCTAGAAAGCACGAGGGAAGTGTAAAAAAATAATAATGGACTGAACTGTGGTGGGCAAAATTACAGCACTTTATTATAAAGTACAAGCGGTTCTGTGCCTGCTGTAGTGGGTAACAACATGACTGCTCATGTAGCATTCACCGGATTATAGAAGGTGGTTACAGGATCTGTATAATTCCTGCTAAAGCTGAGACTTACCAATTACTGAGAATAATATTATGATGCAGCTTGTGAAATGGCAGCCTGCAGCAGACTTTGCAATCAGGCTGTCAGAGAAGGCTGTAAGCTGGAAACTTGGCACTCTAGGAAACTGTTATGGAAGGTTCTGATCGCGGGGGGATACTCTTGACAGCGTTGGTAAAATCTGAAAACAGAATTTAATTAAATACTTAAAGGAGACATTACATTTTGGAAGACAAAATAGAAGTACTATGTATCTTGCTCCCCTCTGCACAGATAAGTAGTCTACCAGCGATGAAGCTCTTCACTCTGTGAGAATTTTGTTGCGCTGTACTTGATGGGAGAGGTTGAAGAAGGTTCAGAATCAACAAATGCCCTAAAACATTCAGTAAAATTGATGGTAAAGTCCTTCTGGCCCAGAAGAGCCTAAATTTCCCTGTATTAGTGGACTAGGTTTGAAAAGGATGTTGCCAGCATTGTGGGCTTCATCAAAACCTTGTCAAAAAACTCACAGAGAATGGGCTTGTTAATAAAAGAAGGTGAACCACTTGCTCTCTCCAGTGCTCTTAAGGACCAAATCTACAAGAAGAGTCTGACTGTGGATGGAGCCAGAACTTTTTTTTCCCTCTAAAGAACTGCAAATTTCCCAGGAAGACACATACAGAACAGGAGAAGCCAAACTCCACATTCACGTGTCTAAATTCACCTCCTCCCACGTATCACCTGTAACATACCCTACACAGTGAAAATCTGATGAGGGGCTCTTCAAAGCTGTTTTAAAATCTGAATGTCACAAAGCCTATTGCACTGGAAATGCAAGATACGCTACAGATATATGGGTTGAATTTCAACCCCATTCAACTGATGACTCAGCTTTGCTTGTTGAAAGCCAACTATCAATTTGCAGAAGGTCATTGAGGTCCATTCCAAAATATTTTTTGTTCAGCCAAACCAAATGCTGACTGTTTTGCAGAAAGGTGAAGCTGATACCAATGTTTTCCATGACAGTAGCAGCCAACTTGAAAAATGAGAGGATTATGGATGCCTAATATCTGTCACAGCTCAGGAGTCTGCACCTCCTGCAATTAAAAGGGAAAGGCAGCAGAGAAGTCTGATTTAAAGTTCGCAGAAGATTTAGGTAATTTCACTTAAAGAAAACTGCAGCCTGTGAACTTCATCCAACTTGGACTCTGTTCTTCTGTTTCTGTTTTTAAAAGAAGTAATTATGAGCTTTGTACCATGCCTACTTTTTCTATCTATAATGAAATCTGGTAAAGCAACTCAGTCTTAAACTTTATAACTTGCTACCCGTAATCTTCTTTTTTACTGTCAGCTAATGCCCAATGAGCACAGCACTGATCTGCGCTGAGGTCTTTGATGAGTGAACAACACAGTTTGCATCTGCATTAACTGGTGGAATAAAGGTTTGTCTTCTGAGCTGAAAATATGGGAAGAATGGGTTTAAGCTCTAAGAAAAGAAATAAAAAAAACTTGAAATAACTGACTCCAGGAGCATTCTCCCATAGCAACATGCTTTTAAAAATAAGTGAGAGAGGTTAATAGAGAATTGCTGCATAATTACATAGATTGGTCCTCATCTTGTAGGTATTGGGGCAGTGTACAGGGGCCACTCGTGTGAGGAACACGAGTAAGTGCTGCAGAGAAGAAGATGAACTGGGCACCAGTTAGTCACCAGCTAGGGGTGAGGTTATGAAAATAAAGAGAAGCCAGAGAGGTGACTACTGAGGATCATTATTTGGCACTAAGTTGAGAGATTGCAGAGGGGTCAACACCATTGAGAATCTAGCCTGACAGTCTCCCCTGCCTAAAATCCAGAAACAATATTAAAGCTAATAAATGTACGCAGCCTTCTGACAAAACCAGGAATATTTCATCACTACAGAAACGAGCTAGACATGAAAATGTCCCCCCGAGGTAGATGGCAAAGCAACTATGTTATGAGATATGTGAGATGTTTGCCAAGACAGCTTTGGCTTATTTCCTATCTCATCCCAAAGAACCATGAAGCTGGTGGAGGCCTTTTATGTTCTCCCATGACAAAGTCACAACAGGGAACAATTTACAACAGCTGCAGTCACCAGTACAGACAGTTCTTTAAAATGCTAGCTACTTGGTGCCTGGTTCATTTCTTCCTGAGAAAGATGGCAGAAAATAACGATTGTCTGAAGAGAAACACAGGTTTGCTAGCAAAACTCACACTCCTCCCTGCACATGGAGGCCACTGGTGTTGATCTGCAGCCTGACCACCAGGGAATCAGCAAATGGGTACAGGGACAAAGTGCACAGCAAAGACTGCGCTTCTCATATACACTCCTCTGTCCTTTTGTATGTTAGCCAGTTGGTAAGACAAGGAGAAATGGTTTCAAACTAAAAGGGAGAAGATTTAGATTGGATATAAGGATGAAGTTTTTAATGATAAGGGTGGTGAGGTACTGGAACAGGTTGCCCAGGGAAAGGGTTGGCACCCTGACCCTAGAGACATCCAAGGTCAGGCTGAAGGGGGCTCTGAACAACATGATGCAGCCATAGGTATCCCTGTTCATTGCAGGAGAGTTGGACTAAATGGCCTTTAAGGGTCCTTTCCAACACAAAGGATTCTATAGTTCTATGAACCACAAACAGGAACTCTGCAGGGAGGAAAGTTTAATTTCCCTTTCCCCTGTCATCCTATACCAAGTTTGTTTCTTCCCAGTATTGTTTACTGCTTGCTGTTTCCCTTTTTCCTTAAGCCAGACCTCCCCATACCAGATGTTGTTTCCCTCCCTTGTAGCATTTCTCCTCTCTCCAGGTGTAACCTCTCATTCTCCTCTGGCTGCTGCTGACAGCTGTTCCCTCCAAGCAATATGTTGCTAACTAGAAGCCTCCAGATGGAGAGCAACTTGCCTTTTCTAGCTGGCTGCTGTGTTCTCAGACTCCACAGACCCAGCATCAGCAGAAAAGGCTGGGGCAGATCTGCGGCAGCCATTTGGTACAGAACATCTGGTAGGCCTGATAGCTTCAGCTCCCCATAGACACACAGGGTGGCAGCATCCTGGTAAGCCACACACCCTACCTAGTCCAGAGCAAAATTGGCTGCTCTGTGATTTTAGTCTGCAAATGCTCAGGCTGAAAAAAAAAGAAAACAAAACAAAAACCAAGAAACAAAAAAACCAACCAACCAACAAACAACAAAACGGATTGTTAAAGAGGAGCTTGGTATTTCCATTAACAGCACAAGGCAACATTTCTAGAGTGCTGGAGAGGGAGTAGTGACCTTTGTGGGGTAGGGTACAAACTGGTGGATGTGCCTGGAAAGACAAAGTCTGCTGAGCTGACCTCACCACAGAGCTGTATTTACACAAGCTGACCTGGATTCTAGGTAGCTACAAGCTATTTAACTCCTAGCAGTGCAAGCCTGTTCTCTCCCGAATCTTCACATCTTGATGGAAAACAAAAAATAAAAAGCTATCATTTCTCCCCCCACCTCTTTCTTTTCCCTTTGTTCTTGTGGTGGTTATTTTTTTTCATAACAATTTTCTCGAACAAAGTCAACATGCACTTTCTCTGGCTTGAACTAATTAACACTCTTGTTTCCCCACTTAAACCATATGTGCACGGTCATGCTTGGGTGGTATGCAGAGAATTGACAGTGTGCTCTTCTTGATATTTTTGTAAGGATTTATTGTGGAGAACCCAAACCAGGAGATGAACTATGGCCTATGGTGCAGGTACCCCTGTGGGTAGGCAATGGGAGAGTATCCTGGGCTGTATTAAGGAAGCTCAAATTTAGCAGGGTCTTTGCCAGTTATCCCACTAATTCCTGTCTGTGATTTAGGGAACAGCATCAGAGAATGCCATATAATGCATAAAAGGATGGGTGGGATCAAGGAAATATGAAGAACCGGGTTCCTTGGAGCTCACTCTCTGACAGCAAAGCCACTTGGATGACAGGTGAGTTGGAGCTTGCATGTGCAGTAGAGGAGCAGGCATGGAATGAAACACTTTCCATTGAGCGTTTCTTGTACTCAGGTATAATTTAAAAAAGAAGCAAAGGGAAATATTTCATGTGCAAATGAGTTTCTTGATTATATGTTCTATCCTTATTAAATATGCCGGTTTAGTCCTGCAAGGTTGGAACCTAGTGATTAATACATTCGAGGCAATTAGGCTTTGAGCTGCCATCCTTACGTTTGTTTGGTTATTTTCGGTAGCACATATACACACTTGCACAGTTAGTCTGCATGCAAGGTGTAATTTATCTGTCTGAGGGCTGCACTCTGAGTCACTGACTTACCTCAGAGTGTCGTGATTCCTTTCCTCTAAATCCTCAAGGAATATCCTAGGTGCTGTCTGACTTTCACATTCCCATTAGAAATCAAGTTACACCGTAGAAGTGGCAGTAGCCATCTGCATGTAGCAGCTTGTGATTCCCATTAAAGGTGAAAATACACCCATCTTTCTACTGAACTCTTAGGATTCCTATTCTAGTCTCGTTATTTCCGTAAAGAATCTGTCAGCAGCCTCAGAGAAATATATGCAATATATTTCTACTTGGTGATGTTCAACATTAGTTATTTGACTATAGTCTCATGACCAAGGGAATGTAGAATGAATGCTGTTTGAGACTTTGGTCCTTCGAAGCAGGAATCCAGCTCAAAGCCTGTGTTTAATTTAATTTAACTTAATTGTTCATTTCATTAAATTTATTTAATTCTAGTATTTGAAGATCTGTTTAAAATAAAAAAAACACTGGACTGACTTAATTCCTACCTAATTTCCCTATATTCCATTAAGGCATTCAAACCATCCGTGTCTAAAAATTATACACACTGTGTAACTTGTCTTGTGTGAGCACTCATTGTTTTTTGCATTGTTTTAATGTATACACACAGAGAAAAAGCCCGACATTAAAACACCACAAAGAATGCAAAACCAAACACTCGAAAGTAAGGAATTACACTGGGTAAAGAAGCCTATGTAAATCTAATTTGGTCTCTGTGTGTGTCTGCATTCACATAATGTCTATGTTACACACAGATAAATAATGAGCGCAGTGTTTCTGTTTGTACTGGGATAAAAGCCTTTAATTACATGAGAACCTCCTGCCTTTTCCATAAAGGATTTGCCTTGTTCGGTGAACAGGACAAACCTGCTTTCAATGTGGGTCACTTTACAGTGAGGAAGGCTGTTCCCCATACGACTCTGCCCCATTTGTCCTAGCGGTGAATCATAAACGAGGTGGGAGGCTGCAAGAAGAGCTGAGGTGTACCGCCGCTTCTGCAGGGAATTGAATCCATCATTTAGAAAGACAGCTGGGCGACAGCTGACAGGTATAGAAATATCTGAGCCTAGCTCCTTAACTCCACTCAAGGAGAATTCTCCTGACAAGCTCATGCAATTTAAATTGCCCATCAGAATGAACTCTGCCAGTTTACCCTGCTCTGAAGCAGGGGTGAATGCGGGAGCAGTTCTGCACGCAGACTGCAAAGGGGACTAATTTCTAGCAAGGAAATGGTCCCAAGAAGCTGATGGACTTCAGCTCTTCTGGTGTCACCACTGTGCCTAGAAGAGAACAACTTGGTAACATAGAGCTACCTCAGGTTTATCTTTCTTACTCTCCAGTTGCTAATACAGTACAGGAGGACCTTCATCTTCATTAACCAAATTTATGAGCTCATTTAAGAATTGGTAGCGTGGCAAGGTTTCTTTTTCTTAAATCCAGGTCAACTGTCTCTAATTATTTTACTCGGTTTTAATTCTTTATTAATCAAGTGCTGCCTCAGCAGCTCCAACATTTTGCCCAGGAGTGATGTCAGGCTTCTGCCTCTTCCTCCGAGCCCCATCTGATGTTATTCCAGTTGCTTTTGTCTCCTTTTATGAGTGCATGCCTTGAGACTCCGGACTCTGATGTACAAAAGCACTGCATGTTCACGGTTGCCAAGAGGAGCTGTGCTAAGAAAATACAAAATGCTGCACCGTGCTCAAGAATGCTAAACTGCTAGGAGCCGCAAGTTAGGCACCCAAAACTTCATAGTTTTCACCTTAACCTATCTGCCTCTGGGTTTCCCAATAAAGAGAAAGGCAATAAATCTTTATTTTATGGAGACGCCATAAAAATAAATGCATTAATATTTGTGAAACACTTGTATACTTCATAGGGGAGAACTATAAAAAAGCCCATGAGGACATTAATCATTAGTTCTTGAGAGCAGAGTTTGAAGATAGTGCATTAAATAAGTCATGCGGCTCCATACTGAACAAAGAGAAAACAAAATATTGAATCGCTCCTCATTAAGACCCAGATTCTCAAAGGTATTTTAAGAGCCTAAATCCTGCTGAGAGTCTGGGCTTCTTAAGTGGCCATCTTTCCCCTCCTCCCTCCTCCCCCTCCCCCCTTTTTTCCTTCTGAAAATGGTAGGAGTCCCGTGAAAAACATTGTATATGATGGTGTAATTACTGATTGCATCACAATGCACGCATAATTAATGGTTGCATTGGAATGCACATGCACAAGATTTGGGGCACAAATTAACATCACCCAAGGAATCTTAGTTGCAGCATTTACCAACGCCAGATTGCCTGGCTTTGCAACATTCATTATCTTTTCCAATAGCTACAGTACAGGTTATATTTTCTCTGGGTTTAGGATAATAAACATCCCTGGTGGACAGAGGATGGGAAGCTTGCCCTCGCTGCACACCACCCTGCATGGCGGTACAGACCTCTGCCAGCAGTGTGAATGGTACAAGTAATAGGTTGCCATCTTCTGCTTGAATCTGCAACAGGGAGGGATGGCACATTTTGCCAGTGAGTTTCACTGATATTTGCTGACATCAGAAGAATGGCAAAAGTTGAGTGTCTTTAGTTTAATCCCAGGATTAGCGGGGAGTGTGCTGAAATGAGCACAGGCCTTTCTTCCCGTTCCCCATACAATGCAGCCATTTTTACCACCCCATACAGTGTAGCCATTTTTACCATTTTAATTGTCTCTCTTCCTTGTCCCTCACCCAGTTCTCACAATATACCATGCTGTCATGAACTAAAAAATTCCCTGTAGCACCTGGATAACACCCTGTGCATCCTGATCCCATAGCTGGAATATGATCCTTCTGGTCCTTTCCAACCGGAATTATCCCATGATCCTATGAACTCTTTGTGGTTTTCTTCATTATACAAATAGTCTGTATTCTATTAGGCTATTTTATTAATCAGTCTTTGTACCAAGTAGCTTTGATTTTTTGCATTGTCATAACTTCACCCCTCCAGTACAAGATTCTTTTAGATAAAAAAGGCAACCGAGCATACATCCCATAAAACAGTAAAATATAGCCATGGTTGTTATTATACCAAATAAGGCTGTTGCAAATTCTACATAAAACAGGAATTGGTGCCAGGTGCTCTTCATAGTGCCATGGCTGGCCTTCCAAGAATCTGGAAATGCTAATTTCAAGGCTAAGGAAACTTGGTTTCTTTTCCTTCTCTGTAAGCAAGATGATATTTGGAGTCCTGACTCTAAATCCTGCAAGCTGTGGCTGGGTGCTGACAGACAGGATGCCAATTATGTGACCAGAGGCTTGCTCTGCCCAGGGTGACGCTCACTGGTTTCCAGTGCTGCCCCAGTGCTGAGAGTCCTCCACACTGTGGCAGGGATCAAAACGTTCCTTTCAGTTCTGAACAGCAGAAGAGACCAAAGCCACCTTTCCTGCTCCTCCTCCCCAAACTGCTGAGAACACAGGTTAACAGCATGCAACTTCCTTAATATAATCCAACGACAGTGGAAAAAATATGCTGAAAGACACTGAATCATTCTTGAGCACAGCCTATCTTTTCAATGGTATTTTTGCCTTCTAACAGAGAGTCACCCCAAAGATACTCCACCTTTTGTCAGAGGTCAGTGAGGCACTGGTTAAGAAGCCCTGCACAGTAGTGAAAGGCTTGCTTCTGTAATCTTCCCCTCAACATTTACTTGTGTGTAAACTCCACCATGCAGTTGGAATATTCCTTTCAAACTGTTTTTGTTTCTCAAATCAAAATCAATTTGCACCAGAACATGTAATGACCTTTCTGTTATTCGAAAGATATTTTCAGTGAAACACTACTTCAGTACTACTTTTTCATCCAAAACACATCTTAGCTACTAGAAATGTATTTTCTTTCCTTTTTTTTTCCTTTTTTTTTTGTTCTTTTGTCCTCAACCCTCCTGTGCCCAGAAACAGTCTCTTGAGGATCCCTATTTCAAGGATAGGAAAACTTCTGCTACATAAATCATGTGATTCCCAGCAATGTACACCTTGGAAATTTTCTGCTCCAAACGTTATCTTAGGAGACATGAGCAGCCCAGAAGAGGCATTTTGCATGAAGGTATATTGTCACCTCTCGTTATATGCTTTTCATCACCCTACAGGATTTGTGCCTATAGAACCGTTTCTACAGATCTACTCATTCACATCACTCCTGTCCCTCTCTCTGAACCTTTTCTTTTCATAGAATCACAGAACAGTTTGAGTTGGAAAGGATCCTTAAGAGTCCAACTCGCCTGCAAAGAACAGGGACACCTACAGTGAGATCAGGTTGCTCAGAGCCCCATCAGCCTGACCTTATGTATCTCCAGGGATGGGGCATTGGCCACCTCTCTGGGCAACCTTTTCCAGTGCCTCACCACCCTTATTATTAAAAAAACGTCAAGAACAACAAAGAAAACCAAAGAAACAAACAAAAAAACCCACACCTCCTTCCTTATGTCCAATCTAAATCTGCCATCTTTAAGTTTGAAACCATTTCCCCTTCTCCTATCTCAACAGATCCTACTAAAGAAACTGACCACTCTTTCTTATAGATCCCACTTTAGATACTGGAAGGCCACTATTAGGTCTCCATGGAGCCTTCTTTTCTCCAGGCTGAACAGTTCCAGCTCTTTTAACCTGTTCTTGCTGGGGTGGCGTTCCATCCCTTGGATGATTTTTTTCCCTCCTATTTCTTGCAGAGTTTTCTGTTCCTTGCTTTTAGTCAGATTTCTCAAAGCTGTGTTTGACCTCTGTTCCCAAAGGTCATTTCTGTTTATTCTTGCCAGCTGTAGGCCTTGCCCTTTGTAGGAAATGAGATCTGGTGGTATCGGGGAACTGCTAGGCCAGTCCTATTGCAGAAGAAATCCAGGAAGAGTAGTGAGCAACCGACTGGGGTAAATCACAAACTCACAATGGCAAAAGCGTGGAGAAATCAGGTAAGGTTCCTGTGGGTTAAGTACAGAAGCACTGGATAGCAGGAGCATGCAAGGAGGCTCAGTGCACTCAACTTGCACTCAACTGCAAAAAGCTGATGGAGAAAACAAAACTCAACTAGTGAGAGCATCACAAGTAACAAGAAATCATTCAGTAAGTACGGCAGCGGGGAGAGGAAGTCAAAAGAAAGTGAATTAGTCATCAGAGACAAAGCTATTGACTGATGCTGGGAAGGCTCAGAGTGCCTAATGCCTTCTGTGCACCAGGCTTTGCTAAGAGAGTTCGCTTGTGATTAGGTGATTGCCATTACACACAGCAGTGACAAAGGAAAAGGAAAGAAGAAAGTACAAAAGCATTCAAGCAAGTTAGAAGTGTTCAAATCAACACGCTGGCCTGGCTACGGGTGAGGGTGCTGAAAGGAGTGGCTCTGACAAGGCTGGAAACATTAATGTCCATCCCTGGGAGCTTGGGAAGGGCAAGTGAGGAATGTGCTGATGGAAAAGCATGAGTGGGGCCTATCTGTGGAAGGATGCTCTAAAAACACAGAGAGCAGGCAGCCATTTTCTTCCCAGCACAAACAGGCAAATCCATTGCAAACAGCCAAGATGGTCAAGCTGATCAAATTGCCTTTGGCAGCAGCAAAACGGACCTTGTGGTGGGAGAATGGAGTGACCTCAGTTAGGTTCTTGTTCATAAATGAAAAAGTTCAGTTTATGTCAGGTAGAGGGCACAGAACTCTAGATGCCAGCAGTTACTTGGTCGCTTCCTGGCAATTGAATATATTACAGGTGCATTTCCAAAGAGGTCTGTTTCATTAGCAGCCTCCACAGGCAGCACTAACTGGGGAGTGACCAGGATGAAATGGGAATTAATCTATATTAACATGACTGGAAGTGACAGGAGGCAGCGCTGTGGCCATGGGGGCCAGCAGGCTGAGATCTACAGCTACATGAGGGCAACAGGGGGCCATGAGGCAGCAGGGATGTGAGAGGGTGCGATAACACTGTGAGGAGATGGGTGTGAGCTTCCTGGGAAGGAGCTGCTCAGTAGGGTATGGAGCAACCAGATAGGAGGGTGAAATGTGTGAGGAGCAGGGTGAGGGGCTGCCCGATGGGGGAGGCCACAAGGACTGGCGTCCTGCCGAGCAGTGCTGAGGGAAGCCATGCAGACAGGATCCAGAGCCACTGGTAGAGCACAGGCCTCATGGTGCCCTTTGTAAGAAGGAAGCTGAGGGGAACGAGATCCGAGGAGTTAATGATGCTCCATAACTCGCTTGCAGAGAGCAGATCGGATAAATATGGTTGTCCACCACCAATCCGCCCTTCCATTTACATTCAGTGAAGATGCCAATCCTCTACTAATGCACTCACATATTTTCTGCTCGCTAACCATGTTCCTGTGTACGAGCACCTATCGATCTGCTATCTCTGCTTCTCTTCTTCCATAGAAACAACTGCATAGCTCAATAATGCACACACCGAGGCACTTACGTGCCCAAGTGGGTTTAGCCAAACACAAAAGTAACCTTCACCAATCCGAAATGCCTATGTTACAATTTACGGGAGGCGTCCACACGATCAGTTTAAGCTCGCACCGATGCGAAGAGACGCAGTCCCTCCCTTCGCCCCGCTTCTACTCCCCGAAGTGCCCCCTCGCCCCGCAGCCCCGACCCCCCTCAGCCGCTCCTCCTCCTGCAGCGCAGCCAACCGCAGCCGCACTGCATTAGTAAAGGCACACCGCGTAAATAATTGATCCGCGCAGCACCGCGGGCCCGCCGCTCCCAGTCCTCTCCTTTCAGCGGGGCGGTGCGGCGGGTCTCTGCGGGGAGCCGGGCCAGCGGCGCGGCGGGAGCAGGTGCGGCTGCCCGGCGCGGCGGGGGCGGAGCGGAGGGCCGGGCCGGCAGGTGGGGGCTGCCGGGAGGCGGAGGGCCGGACGGCCGGGCTCGGCGCGGGGCTGCTGGGCGAGTAGCCGAGGGAAGGAGAGAGGCGGGCGGCGGCGCTCCCGCAGCCCGGGCCGCGAAAGAGGCCGGCGGGGCCGCCCGCTGCTGCTGCGGAGCCAGATGTGCGGGACGGGAGGCGGCCAGGGGCCCGCGGGGGGGTGCTGGGGGCTGCCGCCGCCTCTGCTGCCGCGGCCGGGGGGGGCCCTTTAGCTGAAAGCCGGGCAGCCGCATCGGGAGCTGCTGTTTTCTTCCCCTCCTTCCTTCGCCTTTCTTCTCCTCCCTCCTCCTCCTCCTCACCAAAACCGGGAGAGGAGGCGTGTTCGCAGAGCCTTGCTGCACCGGTTTTGCTTGGTTCGCTGTTGCCGGG
The DNA here is from genome assembly GCF_039878825.1 of Excalfactoria chinensis. Taxonomy (NCBI): domain Eukaryota; kingdom Metazoa; phylum Chordata; class Aves; order Galliformes; family Phasianidae; genus Excalfactoria; species Excalfactoria chinensis. Next base: position 79,021,158 of record NC_092826.1, on the reverse strand, counting down.
TTTGGTTCGCAGGGTGATTGGGCTGCGGGATTTTTTGTGTGCTTTCTTCTTTTTTTTTTTTTATTTCCCCCCCTTTTTTTCTTTCCCCTTTCCCTCTCCCGTGGCCCTTCGCATGCTCGGCTCTGGCTGGATCCTTTTCTTTATTTTCGGCGGTGCCGCTCGGAGGGGGAAGGGAGCGCGGGGATGAGTGCAGCCTGACGCACGGGCACGGCGAGGGGGGCCCGCCGCCAGCCGCAGCCCTCCGCGCCCGCAGGGCGAGGGGCTCGCCGCCGCCGCCCCCTCCCCTCGCCCCGTTCCGCCGCAAGGTGTGCGTGCGCGGACGGCAGAAGAGGAAGGAGGAGGAAAAGCTGCCCTCCGCCTCGCCGGCAGCCGCCGGGCGCCAGGGCTGCCGCCGTGCCCCCCCCTATGTAAGGCCCCCCGGGCGGCCGCATGGCGATAGAGCGGCGCCGTGAGGCGGGCGGCGGGGGCCGGCCGCTGCCCGAGGAGAACGGCTCCGTGCCGGGCGCCGCCGCTCCCCCGCCGGGGTCGCCCCCCGCCGGGGCCGCCGAGATCCAGGCGGTGCCGCCGCCCGCCGCCGCCTGCAGCCCTCTGCTACTCGACTACGACGGCTCGGTGCTGCCCTTCCTCGGGGGACTGGGCGGCGGGTACCAGCGCACCCTGGTGCTGCTCACCTGGGTGCCGGCCCTCTTCATCGGCTTCAGCAAGTTCTCGGACTCCTTCCTGCTGGACCAGCCGGACTTCTGGTGTCGGCAGGCCGACGGGCAGGGCAACTGGAGCGTGGCCCCCGGCCACGGCAACCGCAGCGGCAACGGCAGCATCTTTCCCCCGACTGCTCTGCCCACCCCCGTTGCGGGGAACGCCAGCGAGTGCGATTGCCACGAGTGGCACTACCGCATCCGGGCCGGCCTCGTCCAGAACGTCGTCAGCAAGGTGAGCGAAGGGCTGTTGGGTCCCCGGGTTCACACTCGCCTGGAACCAGTCCCCCCTTTCTCATTTTCTTGTCCCCGTTGCTGCATGGGTTTGTTGTCGTCTCATGTCTTGAGATGGCATTCTCGGCACTGTTCATGAGCAGACATGTCTGGCTGTCCCAGGATGCGGGACTGTCCCAGACAGGTGCGCATGGGAGGGCTGGGACAGGGCTCAGGCAATGTGGCCCTCAGTTCTGTGTGCCATCAGAACTGAGAGCTGGGCTGGTGTGTGGGGAAACTGATGATACAGGGTAATGGACAAAGTTCTGCTGAATTCCACTTGTTCTGCAGCCACTCCCTCAATAAGGTTTTCAACTGAGTAGTAAAAGAGGAAATGTCTCGTGCAAGTTGTGTACCTCTTCCGAGGTAGAAAGCTCTGTTTTCTGCTCCCTGATGCAATGGCTAAAGTGGAAAATTTCTGATAAAGGAGGCTGAATTTGCAAATAGAGGCTTCATCTCTTCACCTTCTCAGGTTTTGCTTGTGCTTTGGCTGCGTGAAGGCTCTGCCGTGGGCCTGGTGGTGTTAACAGAGCTCCTGAAAGCGCTGTGTTATCTGTAGCTCTTGGAAGTGCAGAATTAAACTGTTACACCAGGAAAGTGGTTCCCCTTTGGCTCAAAACCCTGAACTCAGCAAAATTGCTTCCTGCCTAGGAGCGTGTTAGGGATTAGCTGCGCTTATCTGGTTGGGAGAAAGCAATGCAGCAGTGGCTGGGTGGTCGGTGTGCTCGCGCTTTGCTCTGCCAGCAGGCACCGGTATTAATCATCAGAAATCGTCACAGTTTCTCTTCATGTCCCTCGAAAGCGTGTGCAACACTGGGAAAACAAGCACAGCAAATCCTTCACAAACTTGAATCCAGAATGGATTTAAACAAGCCTGCTGCACGCCTTCCACGAGAAGGAGCGCAGGCACATGGTGGACTTGGTTGGCTTGTGGCGTAAGAGAGCATAATGAAATCTGACATTTAAGAGAAGCAGATTTCCTTCTGTTTATAACTGGAGATGGAACGTTTCATATGTTTTTGGGCTTCACACCGATCCTGGAGTGTGAAGAAGCGATCTTGAAATATTTCCTTCTAGTGCGAACTGTAGCAAATCTTTTTTTTTCCCTCAGAATGTTGGAGATCTTGTGAAGGTCATCATCACGTTGGCCTCAGAAGGTCGAGGGAGAGTTAGTTTGCTATCTTGCACGCTTTCATAATAATAATAATAAAGTGTTCTTTGGAAGAACTTGCGGCAAAGGGCAGATCAATTTTAATGGATAAATAAACAGCTGTGGTCCCTGCTGTCTTGTTTTCTACTAGGAAGAATAATAATCATCTTTTGAGACTCTGGGTTTTTTTTTTCAGTGTGGAGTTCTTGTTGTGTGTTTGCTTCCAAAAACTTGGCAGCTTTTTCTCTTCCATTTCTAATCCCTTATAATTATAATTAGGTTGTTTTTATGGGGTCAGGATTCCTCCCTAGCTCGTGTTTTTGTTCTCTTTGGGGCTTTCTGGGTGGGTGTGCTGTCTTGTTTTCATCACAGTAAAGAAAGAGGGAAAACCCAAACAGAACGTCAGCGTATGGCTGAATGGTCTGCCTCCCATAAACTGCCAGGCACTCCTGTGGTGCAGGAGCATTCCTCATCGCTGCTGGCTCTCCCTGTGTGCATCCCACTGGCCTTGGTGCAAAGGGGCTTTGCTGAGGGACTGAGGTGTTCCCATCCCAAGGTATTGAGATCTCCCTTAACTCCTCTCAACAATACTTTTGTATCTGTAAAGGATTAGGCGATGTTCTCATCTTTCTAAGTAGAGTTTTATTAAATCTTAGTCGAATGTACAGTCATCTGTGTAATAGCCAGGGGTTATATGGAAATATTGTAAACAGAGCCAAAGGTATATCAATAAAAAGTGCACTTTTGTTTGGCCACTAAGCCACTTTGTTGTTGAGGTAATGCACTGGATCAGTCTGCCCGAGGAGTTGCTGAAGTCACTGTCCCTGGAGGTGTTCAAGAACCATGTGGATATGGCACTGAGGGATCTGAGTTGCTGTGCATAATGGTGATGGGTTGATGGTAGGTGATCTTAGTGGTCATTTCCAACCTTGATGATTCTATAACTTTAAGTTCCACCATCTCCACATCCTTTCCTCTCATGGAACCTCTATCCAGTTGTTGTGTCTCTGCCCCTGTTCTCTCTGATGACCCATCCTCCACCAGGCGCAGGGCTCATGGAGTTGTGATCCAGCCCTACTTGTTGTCTGGCTTCTCCCTGTTCTGACCCAGGAGGCTGCTGGGGCTGGAGGTGGCCTCGTGCTCCTTAAAGGCCAGCACTGCCTCACCTAGTGCTGCCATCACCCTGCCCTCCTCCAATGAGTCACTGGGAGCGCTGCTTTTTATAGTGCTGCCAGTCATTAGAACTGGGAGCGGTAATAAAGGACGTGCTGCTCGTTATTTAATGCTGTTGAGATGCATATAGCGAAGGGGTCAGGTGCATAATTTAACCACAGGAATTCCAGTGGCCATATTAAATCATGGATCTGAGCTCATGTCCTGCCTTGGTGCATAAATCTTGGTCTTGAGCTATTTCGTGTGTAAATATCCCTAGGAGAATATCTCTCTAGGAGTATTCACTTGTGAGGCTTCTTAACGTTAAATGCTTCTTGGAAGCATTTTCATCTGTTCTTTGTCACGTCATCACCACTGTCACATCACCACAAGCAGAGCGGTGCCCGTATCACTTGTGATATATGTATCCTGAACTGTCCTTCAGGCCAAGAGCTGGCAAGTGAATCATGTTTAGCGGGCTGTGTCTCACTGCTGTCCGAAGGGTGGATGCTGAGAAATATTTCCTTCTTTTTTTTTTTTGAAGAGGAGAAACCTGAGTCTCACTTTGGCTGTTTGCAGAGTGGCCATTCCGATAAATTATTAACATTGATGTAACAAGCAACGTCATTACAGTTAAATGTATGTAGCTGTGCAGTGTGTTAGGTGTGTTCACCTAACAGGGACTTTTCCAGTCTTCTTGTCACTCTCTTCAGTGGCTGCATCTTCTATCAGTCTGCAAAGCCAGCTGTACTCCTGGGGTGAAGTTTTCATGGCAGTGTGTAGTTATGGGGCTGATGGCTGTTGCTTTTCCCTTTCTTACCAGGATGACCAGTCTGCTGTGTTGAGTGTTGTTATGTGGTGGTGTGGTGTAGTTCTGAATGCTAATCTGTATAATGAACACCAAGAGCTGGCAATGGGCAATGACTGAGGCTTGATTAAATTGCAGTGGATGGCAGCATCACTCCATGCACACTTGTGGCGTTCCAGATCAGCAGCGTAGGGCAAAGTGGTTAGTTGGAGGCTGCTTTTTAATCATCTAGAACAATTATGTAATGGTATTTTGTGTCTGGTCACATGGGAATTCTTGTTGTGGCTGCTTTTCTGTTCCAGATGCTTTGTTTTGCTGCAGTGCTGTTCCTCTTGGCTCTTTGCTTCCCACTTGATTTGGGTTGAATCATCTTCTTTCACAAGGAACGTGCCATGATTTTACCTACTTGCTGCTGGTTTGATCCTTCTCATTCCAGTTTGATTGGGCCTCAAGCAGATTGTCTTCCCTAAAAGAAGGGAGCGTAATTCAGGGGATCCCCTGTGTGGCCCAGCTATGAGCATGGGGCAGCGCTGTCTTGGCGGGGACTTGGGTTAGTTCAGGCAGTGATATGATGCTCTTTGCCTCTGCGAGGGCATGTCTGTGCCCTGCCAGGTTTTATTCCCTTCTCTTTCTTGCAGTTATGGCATTTTTCTGGTCTGGTCTTCTGTTGTTTTGTGTCGCTTTATCTGGCAGTGTTTTTCCTCTTGTATTTTATTTTAAATAATCGTTTTCTTTTTCCCTCTTAAGTTTTTTTGCTGAGTTAATGAGGTGAAATGGCTCTGCGTGGTGACTCATGCCCTGGGCTGTGGTGATGTCTCACAGGTAACTGCAAGTAACCTGAATGGGATAACAGTGATACATTTGGCACTGCTCATGGGTTGGTAGTTCTTGGAATAGGAAACAGGTGTGCATTTCAAGTGCACTTTTAGAACTGTTATTAATTCAAAGGGATCTCTGGCAAGGTTCTTCCCAAAGGAGGAGTGACCAAGCTCTGGCACAGTGCCTGTGGAGTCTCATCCTTGAACATACTCGAAAGCTGTCTGGACATGGTCCTGGGCTCCTGGCTGAGTAGCTTCTCTTTATTCCCAAATCTATTAAATCCTCAAGTCATGGTATCCCACACAGTAGGTGGGCCAGAAGCGATAAGATCAAAACTAGTGCCCTGCCTTTGCTCTTGCTGGCCTTATATGGATTGAAGGGGGCAAAGGGACACACAGCATGGTAATGAGGCTTTTCCATTATCAGGGTGCTAATGAATACCATCCTAAAACAAGGCATGAATGTGTGTGTGTTCTGGCTGAGCAGAGTGTGACATGTGGCTGTTCCGGTTGCAGTACCTGTGTTTCCCAGTGTTGGAGCTGTGCAGAGCTGGCTGTGTCTGCCTGCAAACAATGTGTTATCATATGCTGATGTATGCGATAACCAACTGTGATCTCACTAGATGACAAATATGTGCCTAGTGAGCTTACATGGTTTTATTTACTTTTGAGAGGGTGTTATGTGCACACCAAAGTACTTCTAAGCAATTGGTGTAGGAAACAACAACTACTTTAGGATCTGTAATGCCACCAGGACTCATATAGGCTTTGTTTGCTTTTTGGTGCGGGTTTTCTGTGCTAGAGGGAATGTGTACAGAGTTAATGTTTATTATCAGCTTGAAGATAGTGTCTTGGATACTGGAATCTGTTTTCAACCTACTGTGAATTTTTGCTTCTACAAACAGCGCAAACTATAACCATTTGGGAAGGTATCTCCATGTTACAACATCTTCACATCATTCTCAGCTTTCACAGACTGATTTTGGACCTTTCCTATTCCTCATTTTCTGTGAGTGTGCAAAACCACTGTGGGTTTTTGTTGTTGTTTGTTTGGGATTTGGGTTTGAAAAGGTTGGAGTTTTGTTTGGTTTTGTTTCTACTCCCTGGTAGATCCTGTATCTCAGTCATTGAGTCTACACATACCAGCTCTGCACCTGTTGCGGCAGGAGTTGTGAGCTTCAGTGTGTATTTCCCAACTGTTCAGGCGGTTTCATTTCTAATGTGCTTTAGCAGTTGTCTTTCTGCTTACTCTGGCCGCAAGTGTGTGATTGTAAAAGATACCCTCTCTGTTTTCTTAAAGAAATTGTCAAGGAGGATGAACTGGTGTTGAGGAAAAGCATTTATTCTGGAGCTAGTTGTGCTGTTTGTCATGGTAACACTGAGATGAGGTTTACAAGCCAGCTAGTTGTGAAGGTGTCCACTTTCAATGAAGTAACATCTGGAATAGCATGAGATTTGTGGTTTTCCTTAAAAACTGTTGGCTTAAACTAAAGCTTTCCAGATAAATTCTAGAGAGCTGCTAAATTTGGAAGGTGCCAAAGGAGATTTCAACTTTCCTGTTGCTCTGGTTCTGTTTTCCCCATTAGCCCTCTAGTTTCCACCCATGTTCCCCTCTGCACTACCTGGTGTACCCTACTCCTTCCTACCCTTGTGCTCCTGCAGCGTAGCTGGCTGCCTCACGGTTATCCATTAGCAACTATAGATTAAAAGAAGAAAAGTTCTTTTTTTAAATTTCTCATCTTCTCCTTGGGAGGAAAGTTCAGTACATGGTATAGAGGGTTTTTTTTAGGCTTTCTATTCTGTATTTAATTTGCAGCTGAGAGAAAAGCCCTGGATATGGGCTGTCCCACTGCAACGCCAAGAACAAAACACTGGATAAATACTTTCTGATACTTGTTCTTGGTGCATGTATTTAGGAACACAAGGAGCAGGGTCAGGAGAATAAGGAATGCTGCTTGTATGCTGGATTCACCTTCTCCAGCAGCATGTAGCTTGGCAGCATGGTGTCCCCCTCTACTCTGCCCTGGTCCCCCTCTACTCTGCCCTGGTGAGGCCTCATCTGGAATACTGCGTCCAGTTCTGGGCTCCCCAGTACAAAAAAGACAGGGATCTCTTGGAAAGAGTCCAGCGGAGGGCCACAAAGATGGTGAAGGGCCTGGAGCATCTCCCCTACGAGGAGAGACTTAGGGAACTGGGTCTGTTTAGCCTTGAGAAAAGAAGGCTGAGAGGAGACTTGATCCAGGTTTATAAATACCTGAAGTGTGGGAGCCATAGTGGCAAGGCTGGTCTGTTTTCAGTAGTGCGTGGGGACAGGACTAGGGGAAATGGGCTGAAACTTCAGCGTAGGAAGTTCCGCATGAATGTGTGCAAGAACTTCTTTACAGTGAGGGTGACAGAGCACTGGAACAGGCTGCCCAGGGAGGTGGTGGAGTCTCCTTCTCTGGAGATATTCAAGACCCACCTGGACGCCTACCTGTGTGACGTGGTGTAGGGAGCCTGCTTTGGCAGGGGGGTTGGATTCGATGATCTCTAGAGGTCCCTTCCAACCCCTACAATTCTGTGATTCTGTAGTCTATGGCTGCTCTTGTGCACTGTTTCAGAGTACCAGGTAGGTGGTTCAGTTTCCTGAACCAGGTGGTTCATCCCCAGTGGGATGGGTCTAGAGGAATTCATTTTGGCTCAAGTGCTGTCTTTGCATTCCTGTGCAGTACCCTGGTGCTGCCCAGTCTCCTATTGGCCTGTGGGCCGAAGTCTGTGAGGATGTCTGTGGTGTCACAGTGTCCAATCTACAAATATCATTGAGGATAGGTCTTTCTTACCTGAGTTACAGTGGTGAGAGGGCAGGGTCATGGCAGCGATAACTGCATGTCAAAATTAAGGTGTCTGTTCTTTTTATGTGCAGCAATGTTGAGGAAGTGTTTCTCCTGAGGAATGGCTTTCCTTTTCTTATCTCCTTTCCTTGTTCCCGTTCAGGAGTTTTGTTCCATGCTTGACATTAAGCAGTGCTTAAGAAGGCTTGTGTGGTTTGTTACCAATATGTATTGTCCTGAAAAATACTGGCCTTGAAAGCGTTAACTTGGTTTTGATAATCAAATGATAGTGAATGTTAATATTTAACTAAAACGTTGTGGGTTCTTTACGTATGACTTCTATTTACAGTGAGACCTGTTCAAGATACCAACATGACAACTTGTTTGGTTTTTTATTTATCTGGATGGTGAAGCCAGCCCCACCAGAATGTGGCTTTCCGGAATAAGTGTGGTTAGCTGAAAACTGAGGTGTGCCATTAGGGCACTGTAGAAAAGATCTTTGCATGTCTCAGTCAGTTCTAGTGAGAGGCGTCATTGCTCCAGTCTTTTCATGCATCTGGAGGGTGGCAAACATCTGTGGGTATTAAAGTAAAGCATAGGTTTGAAGTCAGTCAGATCTGTGACAGTGGTTTCCCTGTGATGTCACAACGTACGTAGAAAAGATGCAGCACAGAGATGTAGAAGGGAGGTGAAAGTATCCTACATGTGAATGTAGTGTCCATGAAAGCTGCAAGACTTAAGAAGTCTTAATATCTCCCAGTGCTTTGATGTTAGATGATACTGTGGAGTTGGCAAAAGGGGAAGCAAATTATAACAGCTGGAAAACAAGTTAGTTAACTAATCTTAATAGGGTGAAGTCTGGAGAAGATGAGAATGTCTCAGGATGAAGGGAACTGCTAGTGAAAATGAAAGAAGTGATAGAGAAGTGGGTGGTATGTGGATGCTACTAAAACTGATTTAACCATGTTGAGTATTCACAAGACTGTCATATGATTAACAAATCATATTTTAATTGTTGGTGTATTAGTGATGATTATTTACCTAGCAAACTTCCTTCTTCCCTGTCCCAGTGGGGAAAATAAACAGATCTGAGATGGGACCAAGGCTGGAAACAGAAGAACTAATTGCTCCTGTTTAAAATGTGAAACTGTAGATAGGAAGAAAGCTGCCTAGTTTGTGGTGTTTCAGACTGCATCTTGTCCCTGTTGGACTCTGCTGATGTTGTGGTTTTTGGATAGCTTGGAGGCTCATCTTCACCTGTTGCATGAACTAAGGAGTAATTTGGTGCAGAGCAATAGAATTTATAATAGAAACCTTTTCTGTGTTAACATAGTGACTGGGTGACAAAGTTAGTTTCTATGGTCTTGTGTATTTGAAGTTTGTGACTTGTTTTTTTTTTGATCACACTGCTGCTGGAGCCATGTCACCACTGTGGGGAGAAGACCATCCCGGGTGAGCCATGATAAAAAGGCATTGAATACAATGCTGTGCTTACAGATGTGAGTGGGGAAGCTCAGCTGGCAGGCATAGAGTTGGGGCACAGAGTTACGCTGGGGGAGCACAGCCATCAGCATCGTGTCACAGGGACTAGTGGGGCCAACCTGTTTAGCCTGAGGTATTATATAGGGCAGTGGCTGAGAGTGTCTTAATGTACCCTGTGCCTTATGTTTGCCTCTTTGTGATAGAGCTGAAGTTTACAAAGCAGGTGGGAGCACTGTTTTAGGTATCAGTGTTTGCATAGAGATGTATGGTAGCGTGGCACCCAGCCCTCGTGCCTTATTTGTAAGGCTGAAATACCAGACTTTAAAAAAAATAAAAAATAAAAAAAAATAAAAAAAAATTAGTGTGGAAATATCACAGTGAAATCGTGCCTATCCCAAGGATGTATTTCAGCAACTCCGGCTTTGTTAAACTTCAGAAACTGTTAGGTAAGCTTTTGAGATCCACAGTTGTGTACTGCTTTGAAGGAATGTTTTCATAGGTACATGAAACTGCTTTCATGCAACACTGTGTGGTCTAATTATATCTTTCTGGGAAGCCTGCTGAACACATGTCCTCAGGCTCATGCATCCACTCCTCTTTCTCTCTCCTTTCCTGTCCCCCCAAACCCTTGGCTTTGTGGCAACTGTCAAAAGTATCTACACCCAAACACTTGATACTACTTGATACAATGCTAACAACAATATATTTCTTGCTGCCTGAGTAGAAGTTCTTGCAAACTTGGGCAGTTATGAACCCATCGGAATACCAGCGGGTGCTTTCTTAGTAGTGATTTTAGTAGAAGCATTTCTGTTTAACAAAAGCATCCATTCAGGACGAAGTTGAAAGAAGTTAAATATATGTGGTGTTTGGAAGTCTGGTGTCATGCAGAAAGGAAACAGCTTGAAAGTCAGGTGTTCCGGGTTCAGGCATTCCAGCATAGGAGGTGCATATTTCTTTGAGTAGCTCTTGAAAGAAAACATACAAAAAAAAAGCTTTCAGTAGCACTTTGCTGGCTTTCTTCTTGCTGTTCTTACTTTTTTGTTGTTGCCTTGACTCTCATTTTCCAAGTAAGTAGGTTGTACCTGGTAAGAAAATAGGGCTTTTGCAGGGATTTCCTCCCATCAATGGGAAAGACATGTTTTGGAAGACTGTTGCTGAATGTAGCTGGCCAAAGAAATTTGAATTTATTTTTGTCCCTTATTTTGAAGCCTTTCAGGATTATTTGGTTTATATTTAAAACTGCAAGTGACTGTTTTGGAATGTGACATTATACTTACTTACAGGTGGCTGTATTGGTGATCAAAAATGCCAGGTGTTCCTGAAAACAATTTACTGATGCTTCAAGTATATTTGAGACTGGGGAGTGTTTTGCCCAGCTGTGTGCTCAACGGAGTGGCATTGCTGCCCCGAGCCTTGAAGATTAAAAAGATTAAATGCTCTTTTGTTGCCACTGCTGGCAGGAAGGTGAGGCTGGAAATATGATGGGGCTTCCCCTGTTGTATTTTTTTTTGTCTTGATTTGTTGTTGTTCTGATGGGCTTTTTGTTCAAGGATGTCTGTCAGTAAAACCACCCCAACTCTGTGCTGCAGACAGGGTGGTATATGTCTCTGGGTGGCTTTTCCTGCAGCCTCTTCAGTGTTACAGCTGCAGGGTTACTTTCTGTAGAGCTGAGCATTGTGGTGTTTTCAGGATCTTGTACCTTTTCTCAAACTTTAACATTAAAACACAGACACGTTGTTACTTCTGGCTCGAGGCTGAGACAGCAAAGAGAGGAGCTTTGTCCTGTAGTAGCCTGTAGGGACTTCTTGTCACTGTCCTCTACAGCGGCTGTCACTGTGAGCAATTGAGTTACTGGGAGAAGGCATTAGTGATATGCGTAGTACAGTAGAAGGACTGACTGTCCTACTTCTTTGGTTGTGTTGGGGTTTATATCTGTTTGGTTTTTTTTTGGAGGGGGGGTATATTTGCTGTTTTTTTTCTGGTTGTACTTTGGCCTGCTGACTTGGAGCTTTTCCTCCAACAATAAGGGCCTGCAGATGGTTTTGATTTTTGTTATGCATAGGATATGAAAATCATCACTTTAATTCTTTTTTTTTTTTTTTTTTTTTTTTTTTTTTTATTTAGCTTGTTATATTTGGCGTGGGTTTGTTTGTTTGTTTTTTAACTAATTTTGTGGTTCATGTTTTTGGGGAAAAATACTGACAGAATGCAGAGGCATCGTAAACTCTCACTACACAAGGTGCTTGCATAGGAATGGAGATGGGTTCTAGAATGACATAGGGAAAACCACCAAGCTCTGGTAATAAAGTGATGAATCAGGAATGGGTGTTGGTGGCATGTAATTGATTCTTGTTTCCTAACTACTGTGCAACATAGCAGTGTGGGGCTTCTCCCTAAGAGGGGTCTTTGGGCCGCCCCAGCTGGCTGTGGCATGCATAACATTTAGAGGCTGAGGATCCCAGGGTAGCACCTCTTCTACAGGGACTAATGAAACAGACAAGGAATGGATTTTACATTTGCGTTTCACATAAAACTATTGCCTTAATTTCACTACAAATCTTGGCTTGCTGTATGAATCCTTTTCAGACTTCCATCTTATGTAAGGAAGATATGGGATGGTTACATTCAAGGTACACTAATGTTTGCTGAGCGTATTCTGAAGCATGTTTCTAACAGTCCTCCGGCTTGACTTCTGGCTTTTGAAGCACAGTTACACTCAGCATGGGTGGTGACTCACTGAGATCAGTTAAACATGAAGATGCTGAAGGTGTGACTCCTTAGGCTTTGACAAAAAGCGCTGTCAGCGTGTAAAAAACACTTGCAAATGTATTACATATCTGCTCAGGTGAAATTCTCTACATTGCTCTACTGTTACAGAAATGGCTTTTTTTCCCCATTTATTTATTTATTTTAGGACCCCTTGCCATGCTTTATGTAGCTCTGGGTTTGATTTTTATTATTTATTTATATATATATTTTAAAGCATAGCCTGTTGCTTCAGCACAATCTCTCTATCAGATCCTTTGCACTATGAGGCTGGATGGAAGATGGAGAAAACCCAGGGTTCACTGTGAGTTTACTAGCGTCCTTCCTTCAGGCTGCAGGCTGGTAACTACCAAATGGGAGGGAGACCATGGGCTTCTGCCAGAGCAGCTGCAGGATTTACTGGTCTTCCTGCTTGAAACAAGTTAGTCTCTCTTTTGTCAGAGGTGATAGGAGATTAGTGTCTAGTCTCTGGCCAAAACGGTCTTCTGGTCTTCTGGTGCATGTTTACTTGGAGTGCCATCTGAGCTGCCTCTCCCAGTGTGCAATGATGTGGGAACTTGCAATTTCTTAGTGAAACAGATCTGAGTATCCTATTTACCGGACAAAACCACTGGTGCTTGTAGTAGGCCGTACTGCATAGGCAGGCTTTCAGGGTTGCATGTGCTTGTGCCCCGTTGTGCTGCTCTCATGGATGTGGAAATGTTCTCAGTTGAGCCATACTGGGCTGCAGAGAAAGCCTTCAGAAGGCAGCAAGTGGCCAAATGCAGGATTGGCACGGAAATAGATGTTTTTGCTTTCACGGTGGCTGAGAAGTTGGGCAAGAGCCTTGAGAGCAAACAGACACATGGTTCCCAGATAGCTTATCAGAAAGTGCACTCGGCATTGCTGAAGGACTTGCTGAGAGTTTAACCTTTCTTCTGGTTTTAAGTTTCTGCTCTATGTGCTAAAGTGGACAATTTAGTGTCTGACATGTTGTCCCAGCATGGAATTTCACAACAGCCCTTTGTGAGGCTTGGTCTCCTCTAGCCATGAACCTTCACTTCCACCTGGCCTGGCATGGTACGTTCCCTGTCTGGGCTCTTGTGATGGCTAGCCATTGTGGCTGGCAGTGGTAGGCCCTGTAGGTAAATGGACCTCGTGTTCTTTTCATGGTGTTACTGCTCATCTGACAGTAATAAAATAAAAATGAGCAACTTATGAATATTAGAAGTACTTGTGTATAAATTTGGCTATTTTTAATGCCTTTAATTTATAATCTATGCTCAAGAGGTTTCTCACTCTTAAGACCTTCTGGATTGTGGAAATAAGCCCAGAGGCTTCTGGAAGTTTGTCTGGAACTCAGAGGTACCTCCTAAACGTGGTTTTGTTTGCAGCTTGCCTGCTCAGGTATCTTTGTTGCAAACTAAAAGCTGATTCTATAGTTGTGCAGATATGAAGTGGAGGAAATGTAATTCCTACTAAAATACTTAGAAAACGTCAAGAGCTGAGAAGAGCAGTTCTCACTGCCTTGCTGAGCTGCTTCCTGTAGATAGCCAATAGCTATTTGGTGGGGGGAAAAATAACCATACTACTTGCTTCTGGTTCCTTTATGTGCCTTCAATATGCAGCTTGCAGAATGGTGTAGAGAATCAGACAAGCCAGTACAGTGGCAAACTCAAAAATACATTTAATGAAAACGAACTCCTGAGCCCAAGTGTTTGCAGAAAGCTGGCGTGTTTCTTTCAGCCACAAAACGCTACGGTTCTTGGTGAGATGGTACGTTCTGGGGAGGATAATCTTCTGTGATGTTGAATGAACCAAATGGATGAGTCAGAGCTGTATGTCATGAAAATGCCTAACTCTGCACTGCACCTAATTGAGCTCTTTTGAGGGAAGGCGCTTCTTTTGAAGTTGCATCAGACTTTTGAGAATAAATTCATCTTTTTTATTTTGCATGATTGACCGCTAAATTTCAGTTAATATTTTTGCGACTGCCACTACAATTACATTATACACAAGCAGCTGTTTATTCTGTAGTTTTAATTCTGGTGTATCTGATCCTTCAAAGTTGGCTGTACTTATTTTTTATTAAATGTGTATGGCTCCTGTTACCATCAATATTTGAACACTTTACAAACCACGAGCAAACATGCCTTCCTACATTTATTCAAGGACAGAATAGAGCTATCTGCACTTTACATACAAGAGAGACTAAGTTGCCTGTCTGAGAGCAATGAGGATGTTGGGCTAAAGCCAGGAATGCAGCCTGACTCTCCTGAGGCTTAGTTTGAGCCTAAGAGGGAGAACATCTTGAAGGTTAGGGAAGCCTTGCTAGAGACCTTCATTATTCCCATCGAGTGCCCTAATAATGGGCTTCACGGAATGGTCCATTTTCTCTTCTTTTGGATGAAAAGGGTGGCTTTGGTATTAGAGATAGCTCTGGCATGAAAGTTTGTTTTGTGAGCTGTGATGGAGGCTAAGGCTCTCTGGCTCAAAACAAGGAGCTGATTTGACAGGACATATAATTAATCCCTGTCACCTTCCATATCTAAGCATGCTTTTCTGAAAACAGAAACATCTTAACGTTTTGCCTATGGGAGCCTAAAGCCAGAAGCCACTGGGATCTTGTGGCAAAGAAGTTGCTTTTCATGCTGTATCCCAGTGATACCATATAAGTCAATAGCAGAACATTGTCCTAGGTTGTCTAGCAGTAAGTGTTTGGGGACATTATGGTAATGCACCCTATTTGCATCAGTAGTGTCAGTTGTGCCCCACAGTGTCTAAACAAAAGTGGCCTGAGGAGGTAGAGATTTCAGTGTTGGGTGCTCCCCTTTTGTAAATATGGGCCTGATCAAACTCACTCAGATTAATCTTTATGTGAATTTCATGGGATTTGGGGCTCGATTTGAGAAGGAAAGCTCTCCCCTGTTGTTTCACCATAAGTTTCCATGCACTCATGCTAGGAATGAAGCTTAAAAAACAGTCTATTTCAATGTTAGTATGTTTAAAAGCATATGAGAAGTTCATATCTTATTTTTGTTTATCTGTCTTCTAGTGGGATCTTGTTTGTGATTCTGCCTGGAAAGTCCACATTGCAAAATTCTCCCTACTTGTAGGATTAATCTTCGGCCATTTGATAACAGGATGTATAGCTGACTGGTAAGTGCAATATCTTTTAATGCAGTATATCAATTAATTAAATGTCAATATTAAATATTGCTTAGATTTTTATCTACTTCATATTCATAAAGAACCTTTGCTTAATGATTTTCAGGTTTGGAAAAGAATGTGATGAACAGTTTAAAACTGTGTGTTAATTGCTTGAACTGAGTAATGTGCTCCAAGGTAAATAACAAGAAAATAAGCTATTTGATAGTTGACTTAGTTATTTCCTGCTGGCACAGTTTATTACAGCTGTAGAGCTAGTGCAGAAGTATGTATTTGCTAATCATGTAAGTGAAGCCTTTGCTTTAGGGTTTTCTTTTTTCTTTTACTGAACTAGGAGATAAGAAGCTGAAAGCAGCATTGATTTGATTGTATACAAGAGAGTTGTGTAATGTCAACCCCGTGTTTACACAGTGACTTTTAAGAGTGGTAGAAGCCTGTTTGTTGCAAACCTTTCAATTGTTCTATTTTTAAAGCTGTTGTTAAGCAAACGTTCTGAATTAGTGTTAAAGAATCTCAGCCTTAGGTGCTGTTGATATTGGGGTATTAGATTTGAGCACACAAAGTGCAGTTCCTTAAATTACAGTACTGAAAATATAATGAGGTTCCCCAGTTGTTCAGAGTTCAGTTTTTATGTAAAAAGAGGGTCTGGTAGCGCAGGAGAAGGGGAAGAAAATTGAAGGCCTGATTCAAGTGATTTAAAAGGAAACTTGCTGAATCTGAAACAATAGCTGTGATGCCGCCCCAGTCATTTCAGTGGCTTCCAGCACAATTGCAGTGTCAGAGCTTTAGTTGGCCCCGGGTTAACTCTTTCACTGTTTGCTAAGCCAGGAAAGGAGGGAGTTGCTTATTAAGGAAATTCTAAAAAGCCTCAGTGATGGCTCATCAGTCAGCGGGTAGAGAAAAGGCTCCCTGCAGCTGTGCAGCAATGCATCTCAAACTTGTATAGCAAAACTATGTCTTTCTTCTTGAACAATCATTAAATGTTTTTAGACAAATGAGGAATTCTGACTTCTCAGTGAAGCAGGGGATGGGCATGGTGAAATACAGTTGAATTTGATTAAAATGCTGCAGTAAAACAGGGCAGTAACAACATGTAGAAAGTATAGTGGGGAAATGAATCAGGGTTCTCACTTGGTTTTCCAAAATAGGAATCTGTATGAAAGAAGCAGACTTATTGCCAAGCTAGGGAAATGCTGCTGTAATTGACAAATAAGTCACAAATAAGCCAACAACTTGTTGCTTTAAGCACTGGCTTCAAGGGAAAAATCTGCAGTAAGCAGATTTAATAGCTCTCTGAGAAAGGAGTATCCTGTTCTTCCATCCGTTTCCTTCCTCAGTGTGTAGTTTGCTCTACCACATGTTCTTTTTCTGTGTTTTCCCTACAGTGAGATTAAGAGAGTTTAAGGACAGTTTGACAGATGTAATGCGATGGAGAAAAGGGTAGTTTGTTAAATAGGGGGGAAAAGAGTTCACCCCTTATCCTTTCGCAGGCATTGCATTGTTCTGGCTGCTGCCACCAAAGCTGATCCTGGTGCTGGTCCTCTTGCCCCCATCATTGTCATATAATGTAATTGATGCAGCAAGGTAGTTCTGCACTGGGGTAGTCCTTTTTCATCTGGTAGTGGCATTTGCTGCTGTTGAAAGAGCACCTAAACAGGATTTGCTTTGTTATTCAATCACTGTTTGAATTTCCTCTAAGACGGGGGGTTGTGTGGAAAGACAAATACAAAGCGGATTGTACTTGTGAAGAGTTATTTTAATTTTTAAAAAGTCAATCCACAGCAAGAGCAGGCAAGATAGGGCCAGATCAACATATGGAAGTGCTATAGTCTTTCACAATTCTCATTTCACTTGTATATCACTGTCCAGTTCAGGTCATCAGAAGAGGCTTTGGGTGTTTGGTTTAGATTGGTTGATTTGTTGCTGTTTGGTTGTGGAGTGTGTATTTTGTTATGGGGGGTTTTGGTGTTTTTTGTTTGTTTTAATTTGTTTTAAGCCCATAAGATCCAAGGCTTTGCTCTTCCTTTTTGAAAGGTTTTTAAAGCTGTACATGGCCATAGCATGGCATGCATTATGACAGTTTGCTATGCGGACTGGAGTGGTCTGTGTTCAACATACAGTAGATATGCTACCTGCCCTGGTACTCTTTGGCACCTTTGTACCAATTCAGATCCCAAAACTGAGAGAGAATGCCTGCAAGGACTGACACAGGAAGAATAATGAGATTGGCTGAAGAACCAGTCTTCTCAAGGGTGGCGCGATACATGTGTAAGAGCGTGGGAAGGGCAGGTCCTGTCCTCAAAACATTTGCCTTTGCCCTGTGCCTCTGATGACACTGGAAGTGTCTGTTTGATTCATCTGCATATCACTCTGCGTAGGTTGCAGGTTGATCAGAAGCCTGTGGTTGCTTTTATTCCTGGTTATTTACCTGTGTAGGCAGAATTTAACATCTGATATAGATAATAATACATGGTGTAGGCTGAGGCTGTTGTGGCATGGAAATTTCTCTGAAGTAGTGTGGATGGCAGCAGATAGCATCCCGGGTCTGTTTTTACAAGGGAGATTGTGTATGGTTTAATCTTTCACAAGCATTTCCATGTAGCATTAGTCAAATAACTCTGTCTACACATAAAAGGCTTTATATACTCTTAAGACAGCATCCTGTCAAAACGCTGCTGGATCACCAACGATGTGGCTGAAAGCTGCCCTGCAGTTCTGATTTCTTTTTATTTTGAGGAATGTAATGAATTTGGGGGTGAGGAGAAATGCTAGCTTTGTCTCTGAGAGGAGGTACTGAGGGGCTCAGGGGCTTTCAGAAAGCCCAGGAGGATCTCCTGATTCTTCATTAGCAGCAAACATTCATTTGCATAATTTGTATAATGGTAGAAGAAATTCCAAGCCCTAATGATGGGTAACCTCAAGTAAAGAGGAGGGGAGGAGGGGAGGGAGGGAACTGATGTCTGTGAAGCGTGGAGCCTTTTTTAATCAACATCAGGAAATGGCAGGTCAGGCTCGTGATGAGAATTTAACTCCCAATTCTGAGGGCTTACCTTAATGCCTTTCATCTATAAAATGCTTCCACAAATACTAATTGGTATGAATTGCAGCTTGACTGTTAGGAAAACAGGGCTGTGAAATTCTGTGCACATCCCTGATAACACAGTTGGCAGTTTTTGTATTCAGGATTTGGTATGAGGTATTTTACCTCCCTGCTCATGTGCTGTGTGCCCTGTAAACACAAAATGTAAAGCAGAGGCATCAGCAACTGCCATCATGTCCACCATGTTCCTGGCACATTGCATATCACTGAGGGGGAAGCAAAGCTGTGTTCTCACCTTGAGGCTTGTCTCTGATGATCTGCATTTGCACCCTGATGAAGAACCATCTCCCTCTGACCTTGTGGTCTCCAGCCTGCCCCCTGGTACTTGCTGCTTTCATAGAACAGAATATCCTGAGTTGGAAGGGACGCATGCGGATCCTTGAGTCCCAACTCCTGACTCTGCACAGGATGACCAATGTTTTATAAACGTGGAATGTTTGGTGCCAATGGCTTAAGTCTTGGTGAGGTATCCTGCAGTTGATGCTGCAGCTGGAAATAAATGAAAACCCCAAAACCTGTCCAATATCATCATCTCTGGTGTACTTTGAAAAAGTATAAGTGATGACAGAATTACTGATTTGCTTTTCCAGTTCCCAAAGGCATCAAATATGATACTTCCTTTCCAGCCCTTTGCCCTTCTATTTCATTGATCTTGCTCCACTTTAAAGCAAAATCCAAAGTTTTAGTTGTGACTTTGTGTATGAAATATGCTTTACAACTGCTGGTAACAATAAAATAATTGAGTTGAAACACTTCAGTATGTGAAACTGGATTAAGCAGTGATGTTTATATGCTCTTTGTTGCACTGACATACAGCCTGATAGCTGGCTTACAGCTGACAGTCTGCTTTGAATGGGTCTGTGAAAGCTGCCTACGAAAAGCAAGTTCATGTATTCTTGGTGGAAATGGCATATGGAGCCGACTGAAAGAAATCCTCAGTTCCACTGGAAAACTTGTGGGAGTTGACAAGTTGAAAAATTTTGGAAGTCTCCATGTAACGATCCAATTTTTGCTTAAAAATAGCAGCATGCTCTGGTGCTTCGTATTACCAGCCTTGTGCAGGAAAGGGGGGTGGGGGGTGGGAAGGGGAATTACAAACAGTGAGCATGTGAGATGTGTAAAAGGAATATGAAGCTTTGCATAGGGAACTGACTTCTGCAGCAGGTGCCCTGTGTTTGGTGGCAGCAGAGTTCCTTATCGGCACCTGCAGCTGAAAATTTTCTCCACCAGGAAGGGCTGGAAATGCTTACACCTCAGTTGCCAATGATTGCTTTGGAGTGGCTTCTTCCTCCTCTTCCCCCTTTTCAGCTGGTTCTGTGGGTCTTTTCAGCCACTGTGAGGATGTGAGGCGGATGGAAGAGTGGAGCTCACTGCTTTCCTGTGAGCATTACTATCAGCTGTCTGAGGATTAGGGGAGCAGCACAAACCCTGTTTTTACATTCAGTCCCCGTTTCTTAGGCTTGTCCTTAATAACGAAGCTAAGAGAAGTGATCTTTTGAGCACGCTTCTCTTGCAGAGGAGTCTGGAAGGTGCATGTCTGTTGGGAAGAAGAGACCTTTGCAATAAGCTCTGGCTGTAGGCTGTGGGGAAATAATATACGCTGTCGTGTAACATATATATCATAAACCCATCTTTTCTGCTACTGGAAGCTCTGAGAAGCTGTTTTTGATCTCCAAGATATTTGTTTATGGTCCTGTTGTAGTTCGTAGAAGTTTCCTCGTTAACTATTGGTGTTGTGCAATTGGTCAACTGATGTCTTATTGAAGAAGTAACAAATCACATGATGACCCTGCTTAATCCCACCTGAAATTAATCTGTCAATGCGAAGCTGACTGAAGAACTGAGTGGTTTTTAGCAAGCAGCAGGGTGGGCAAAATGGAACAAGTGTTAAAAATGGGTGGGAATATTTGGAAGGCATTGTACGATTTGTGCTACTGTTTGTAATGCTGGAATATTATGTCCATCCTGTCTTTTAACGCTATTTCTCTCTACTTCCTTTCCTATTTTTAGGGTTGGTCGGCGGCCCATACTGCTCTTCTCTGTCATATTCATTTTGATATTTGGACTGACTGTGGCACTCTCAGTGAATGTGACAATGTTCAGCACACTCAGGTTTTTTGAGGGGTTTTGCCTGGCTGGAATAGTCCTCTCCCTGTACGCATTGCGTGAGTATACCTTTACAGCCCATCCAAATGTATTTTTACACAGTATGTAGCTTGCTGTTCTGGGGCATCCTGCTTTCCTACAAGCAAACAGTTCTGAATCACACCCTTTGAAAAAAGCTTCAGCCTGTGTTTTGATAACAAAGTAGGGATTTTTGCAGCTATCTCTTTAGGTTGGTACAAAGCAATACTAAGCTTGGTAGGAGACTCAGTGCTTTTCCTGTCTGGAACTATTTCAAAAATTCCCCTGCTACTTGCAGTTAAGAGTCTCTTGTCCCTGCCTTGGATTATGAAGTACAGCAGAAGTATGTGAGATGTGGAGCCCAGTGTCTTCTTATCAAGTCTTCTTGATCTTTGTACTTTTTGTTCTTTTGTTTTGGAGTATTTCAAGGGGGATAAAACCTGAGAGAGTCTTGAAGGAAAGCCTATGAGAAATGTCTGCATACTCATAATATCTAGGAGAGATGCCTGTTAAACTTGTTGCCAAAACATATGGAAGTCCCATCCACAGGTTGTGCCTTGAGAAGGTGCGTGTGCAATGCCACCAGCCCTGACTGTGTCACTGGAATGCACTCTGGGGAGCTCTGTGTGCTTGTGCTTCCTTTGCTGTTTGTGATAAATGAGTAGTACACCACCTGAGACAAAATACATCATTTCCCCCTTTTTATTATGGCTCTGGAAAAGTATTGCCTAAATATATCCTGGGACTTGCTGTACAAATCTTCATAAAATTTTATTCACTTCCTATCTTAGCTGTTAAATCCTTATGGGTTATAGATACCACAGTATCCTCACTCTACATGGAGTATTAAGCTCTACAGTATTTGTTATTTTGTTTTGAGATTGTGCCACGGGGAAAATAACCCGAGTAGAATACGCAATGGTTTGTTCTTTTGCACTTCTTTGTAGTAGACAATGCAGTACCCAAGAGAGTTTCACTCTTTTTCTTCCTGCTTCTCTTGCCTTTGGTGGTGTAATCCCAAAAGGGGGATTGGACCAGATGATCTGCAGAAGTCTCTTCCAGCTCCTACAATTCTGTGACTCTGTAATTCCCAGCAAGAATTCTTCATCAAAAAGTAAAGCTATTATTGAAGACATCAAATCTTCTTTTGTATTCCCCCCACCACTGTATATAATATCAGTGAGAACTTCATTATCCCTTTTACTTAGTGACCCTAGAGATCTTGCTAGAACGGAAGAAACCGATTAGGATCTTCAGCTGGAATTCAGACTAGTTTGGATTTTTCACTGCTCATTGAAGTACGTGTGTTTTTTCTTGGTCGTGTTGTTGTTGGGTTTTTTGTTTTTTTTTTTTTAAGAGAGTCATTGCAACTGAAAATTTCAGTTGTGATATATACAAAAATTTCATCATGGTCCTGAGGGTGTGTGTTGTGTTGGAGTAGTTTGACATTAGTTTGCCAGACAATGTCTCATTCAAAAAAAAAATGGAAGATCAGGGTTAGTCCATGCTCTGCTTGATTCAGATCAAGGACTTGAATTTAATTTCAGGCCCACCCCCCACCATAATTGAAGTGTTTGCTTGTAATTGCTTACGTGAGTGTGCCCATTGCAAGTGGGCATATGTCTGCATAGGCATTGCAGCCTTCTGTGTAGTCGTCTTCTTTTTTCATAGCCCCTTTTCTCTTCTGTTACTGGTTTTGGTTTCTCCCACCAAAGCTTTGGGCCCCAGAATTCTCACTTGGTGGCCCTGAGCAGAACAATAGAAAATAGAAAGTTTATTCAGCCAGAAAGAGTCACCAGCTGAAATTTCTGAAGCTACTGTGTTGAAGAAAACTACAGGATTGCACAGCCTGCAAAGATAATTACTCTGCCACAGAGATCCTCTTTACACTGTGTCAAGCTCACTGGTTATGTGTGGATTTATGGTCTGCCTCAGGGAAATTGTAAATAACCATCCTGATGCTCTAGGAGTGGGAATAGCACCAAAGTGCTGCCTTTAAAGCAAAGGGCTGCTGAACTTGAGTTGCCTTTGCCGTTCACACCATGCTCTGCTCAACAGCCTAATGTGGTTTTCCTGTGGGTCCCTGCCAGTGTGCTGAGCAAGCCCTGGTACAGGCCTTCCTTTTTGTGCCACTACAGGCTGGCTTCAGCACTGCCATGAGTTGGCTTCTTGTAGGCTCTGCATATTGGAAAGGGGGCTGCAGCAAAATGCTGTTTGGCCTTTTTTTCTCAGGTGACAGCATGACAGGATGTGAGGAAATGGCCTCTCGTTGCACAGCAGAAGTTTAGATTGGATATTGGAAAGAATTTCTTCCTGGAAAGTGTGTTTAGATATTGGAATAGACAGTGGAGTTTGCATCCCTGTATTTAAGAGATGCGTGGATGTGGTGCTTATGAATATGGTTTAGTGGTGAATCTGGTAGTGTTATGTGATGGCTGGACTTGATGATCTTAAAGGTCTTTTCCAACCTAAATAATTCTGTGTCATCTTGTTGCTCAGGATTTAACTAATCAAAGTAGTTTCTTTGGCTAAGGTAAAAAGCTGTCTTGCAGTTGTTTTAGTTTTTGTCAAAACTTTTCCTGGGAAAGGATTTCAGATGAAACTTCTGGTGAACCTGCAGGAAGAGATGGTCTCTGCACAGGTGCTGGCACCTGCTGTGAAGGGAGTAAGTAGAGGAGAAACGAACCTGGGATTTTATTTCTCAGTGCTGCATTCATTGCCTTGTTTGGGAGAATAAGAGGGATATGGTCCTTCTCCCCTGAAGAAACTCCAATTCTGTGAAACACAGGCAGCTCTGAGAGGTCTTTCTTTCATGATGGAGCTTCCTGCCTCTTCTGCCCAGTGTGCTGTACACTACAGCCTGATGCACAGAACTTGGGTTGCTGGTTTGGTGACCTGCTGTGTTGGATGAGTAGGAGGGTGCTGAGACAGCAGGGTGGGTATTTCACATCAGCTGGTTGCAGGGTGCTGTAGCGTGCTGCCAGGCTGAAGGTGAGGGGCTTCAATTTGACCCATTGGGATGGAAAGACCAACAGCTGGGAGAATTGGCCTTGAAAGGGGAGGCAAAGGGAAACCACCCTGAGCAGTGCCATGTGTGCCTGAGTGCTGCCTCAGCTGATGCCTGCAGGCTTTTACAGCTGGTGAAGGTGTGCCGCTCCCCACAAATAGCTCTACTCACTGGCTGCCAGCCCTGTGGGACAAAGTATGCTCTGCAGATGTGGAAACCACAGACGTGAGCAGAAAATGTGACTCTGGAGAGCACAAAGGGAGCAGTTGCTGGTTCCTTCTAGCCTGGCAGGGATATTGGAGTGGCTTCATACTGCACTTCCCTAGCGCTGGGTTTCACAACCCACATGTGCTGATGCAAGAGCTGGCAGGGCTGCAAGCAGGAGATCTGCACCCATACCACTGCCAAGGCTGTGCTGGCATCAGTAGTTGTATGGGGAAGCTGTCCCCATCCCTCAAAGGGCAGGGCAAAGATCCTGCTGCCAGCAAGATGTGCCTAGCAGTCTCTTCTCACCTGCCTTTAGGTGTTCTCTGGGCCTGGGGGTGCAGAAGCTGTCATTTTCCAGAGCAGAAGCTGGGATGATGGCGTTAATTACATTTAAGAAGGAGGTGGGGGTGGAAGGTATTGTTCTGCAGCTCCCGTAGCAGCACTGGTGATCACACCTGAGATCAGGCAGCAGGAGCTGTGGTGTGGGTTTGCAGGCTGTTTGATTGTTTCATGGGTGGCTGGACTGCAGATTAGGCTGTGAAATTAGAAAGCCTAGGCTTGAATGGAGCAGTAAATAGGCTCTGAAAATAACTCTGCTGAAAGAGAGACATCATCTCTGCAGGTTGGAGTGAGGAAGCAGGGGTGCACCTCTAATGCGTAGTAGTGGGATGAGTAGGCACACTGTTTTCTCCCTTTCATTGGTAGGAGGAAAAAGGTAGAAACACAGTGAAAAATAATAGCTTGTGTTTGGAAAGGCTGAAGAACACTGGCAAAGGTTTCCAGACTGGTTAAGACGCCCAGCTGTGATGTATCTTTCTCAATTGTAGCTAGGTCAACCTAACCTGTTGCTTGTGAAAATTACAAGGCACTGACCTGAGAGAGGCTCAGTGTGACTTCTTAAGCTGCTTTTTTTTATTTTTATTTTTTTAATGCGTATCCTGGAAAGCTGGAACAGCATGCTAGAAAGCTTGCTAATGCTGAAGAATGAGCAGAGAAGCATGTGGACTCAGGGCTATGGAGCATCCCCAAGCACACAGCCCCCAACTCCATTGGAGCTGGAGTGATATAAGCAATAATTGCTCAATTTTTATTCTCTGTTTTCCTCTCCTGCCTCTTCAGCAGTAAACGTGGTCTTGGCTAGGCAAGGCAGGTGAGGTGCTACAGGCTTCAAGTCTGTGCTGTTCCATCTGAACCAACGGAATTAAAAACACTGTAATGCCTTCTTCTCTTCAGATCAGGGGAAGTGGAAAACATCCGGCTGTGTTCCAGTGCATTGACATGTGCTTCAGTTCTGCAGTAACACGCCGTTCTCTTGGCTGACACTTGGTGACAAGAGCAAGGTTGTTAAGCCACCTACCTTCTGTTTACATAACCAGCCTTCTCCTGCTCACGTAACCAGCCTTCTGTTCTGAGTCATCCAACTCAGGTCTGGGAGGGGTGATCATGGGAGGCTGTACTTCATAGAGGTCCCCCTAGAGTGGCCAGTAATTGCTAAATGGTTTGGACGTTTTTGGTAGAATTAAGTTGTGACTTCTCATAGAGTCTGCTGCCTTCCTCCTTGATGTTTCTTTCCCTTTTTTTTGCTGCTAAGAGTGGTGTGAACTCTTCTGGAGATGTGGAGCCTGCCCATGGTCTGGCATGCTTGTTTTAACCTCTGCTATCTGTTTTCCAGGTCTGAAGTGCCTTTGGAGCATTGTGGGCACTTTTTTCCCAATTTTTTGGAAATGTTGTACTGTTTGAGGCAGCAATTTGAAATAAATTTGTATCAACTCGTGAAACATGCCTAAGGGGAATAAAAACAGTATTCTCTGTAAAGCTCCTTGGGAGGTTATTATGAGAAATCCTACCTTCTGTTGTGCAGTTTCTTGTAACTCATCATAATTGTAATGACATTTCTAGGGATTTTTATTTCTTGTTGAGTAATGGTGGGCAGAATTGGAGCTGTGCTGGAGGGATGAGGAGACCTGAGAGCTCACAGCCACTGGAAGGAAGGGGGGTGGGTTGGTTCCTGCTTGCCTTCCAAGTTACCTCAGTTGCTTGTGGAACTGATCAATAAGAGGGAGTGTCTAAGATAGGTGCATAGTTAAATCAAAAAAGTTGCCTTTCATTTGTAGCTCCTTTGCTCAGATGAAGTGGTGTTAGAGCTTTCTTGTAAGTGCAAATTGTAAAACATCTTCTCACATGCTTCTGTGTGTGTGTGTGTGTGTGTGTGTGTGTGTGTTCCAACTGCTCTGTTTGTGTCAGCAGGGAAATGGAAATGTCCCATTACAGGGCACACCAGTCCTTAGTACTGCTGTATGTCTGACATCACAGCTTTGTTGGTAATCGTGGACTTGTTAAAGTTGGAGAAGACTTCTAAGATCATGGAGTCCAACCATCACCCTATCACCAAATTATACTTCTCTGATCTCAGAAGTATGTTTCTTCTCAGAAACCCAAGTGGATCAGAGGCAGGGATGTGAAAATTCTGTCAGTTGCGATTCTTATTTATTCATTTTTCCTGTCAGGAAATTGTATCTGCTACAGAAAGCTTCCTTTGTTGAAGGCATGCATATGCAGCCTATTCTGCTAAGTCTGATGGCTCACTGGAAATCACCTATGAATGGTGTTTCACTTCCCTTTCCTACTTTTGCTTGCGGACTTGTCAGAAAAATCCAAGTGTCAACAGGGTGTGCATAGAGGAAAAGAACGTGTATGTGGAAGGTGGATTTAGCAGTTATCTGCAGTGATTTTAATATTTAAGTCTAGCAACAAATGTCAGCACACAAATTCACTTAAATATTTATGTGCCTTTCAAGAGGAACTGTAATTTAACAAGACTAGCCAAATTTCCATCCCCAGTCACACAGACATGACTCTTATTTTCTCACCTACAAATAACATGACCCCATGGAATTTTTTTGCTAGTTCAACTTAATTAAATTTCACTCAAAGCATGAAATTTGCAGGCAGTGCTCACTGCAGTATTTCTAAAACTGCGTATTATTTTGTCAGATGTAATAAAAACTTCACTTTTGTTTTAATTGTTGCCTTTATTTGTGTGATTAAATTCTGTAGGCTGATGACACGCTGCACTAATTCTCATACACCCCATTTTTCTTTTTGAAAGAGAGCTACTCAGAGTTGCACTGTACATGCTGTAGTTACGAGTATGAGCTGTGTTTTTTGAGAACATCTCATCCCCTCTTCAATGAACTGTATAAACAACCAGGTAGTTCTTACAGATAAGTTTAGGCACGAGTGTCATTGCTAATTTGAAAACTTGTTTGCTTGCATTCTTTGAATTCTGGTTATGGTATGAATTTTGAGAGAAGAAATCAGTTCACTGGAATCTGCACCTTCAGTTCTGAGCTTGATGTTCCATGTAGGCATCTGATATGTTCAGTACTGAATCTTTGAGTTTAGGTTGAGTTGGGTGATCTAAAACATCCTGGAGTAAAGGGGCATTCGAAGAAAGCAACTTGGTTTGGAAGTGTGGCTATCTCCTGATGAGGGGTTTCTGTGCTGAAGTATGAATGGGAGTGTGGCTCACTCTTTGCTTCGCATGTTTGGGATCTGCATTCTTGTACCTCTGTGATTCAGGTTGGATTAGGAAAAAAAAAAATCTCAGAGCAGTAATGAATGCTGAATGGGCTGTCCATGGCAAAGAGGGATGTGGCTTAGTGTGCATAGCAAAATGGGTTGATGTCTGGACTTGATGATCTTTGCAGTCTCTTCCAATCTTAATTAGTCTATAGTTTCCCTGGCTCCTGGATGCCAAGCATCTCAGTCCAGCTTGTCTTCACAGGAATTCAGAGCAGATAAACCATTCTCATGGTTTCTCCCTTCTACCTTTCTGTCCTGTTACTTTGTGGCAGAGATTGCCCTCTGTAGAGGCACGCTGTTAGATTCAATGGTGAAGCCTCTGTAGTCTCCAGTATAGTCAGGCACTGTTGTGTAAATACATCTCTACCAGTGGCTTACCTCACATCATCAACATAATAGGGGGTATGCATTTCATTCTGCTTCTGTGTACCCTCTGAGGAGAGTAATTGCTGGCAGAGGTGGTCATGGAGCGCTGTTCCTTAGCTGAGGATGCAGAAGTATTTGGTATTATGGAGGAGGGCAAACTCTGATGGAGTGCTGCAATTAACAATCATCTGTTGGAAATAAGTACCAAGTGCTGAGGCTCAGGTAAGTTGCTTTGTGTACCAGCTGTTATCCAATCATTCAGACTAATGGTGTGGAGAAATTAAGAGGGTGTTTCCTCTGTGAAGCATTCAGTTCAATACATATTTAGACTCGTGGATCATTGTTTAAAATAAACAGATTAATGAATCTGTCAAGTTTTCTGATTGATGGGGAGTACAGTGCTGCTCTCTTAGCTGTTCTGCAAGGCCCTCTTCTAGACACATCGATGTTTTCGCCCAGATTTTGGTGCTGTGCTGGCAGCGTAGGTGCATTGTGAGTACTCAGAACTTTGTTTGCAACTTCATAAGGGAGGTTAGAAAGAAAAGATGCACCAGAAACACACGGGAAGCAGAATCAGTAATGTCAGACAGGGGATGCAATTTAAGAAGAAATGATTTTTGGGCTTTGTGTTTTTGGGTTGTTTTTCTTTTTTTAATTACAGTAAAAAGTGGACTGAAGGCAGGGAGGAAGAACAAGAGCAACTTAAAAATTGTATAATGATAGAAGTAGCTTGTATGTTGCAGTTGCAACTGGCATTTCTAAGAAAATCCTATTTTAATTTCCTTTATGGCTCTGGCATGAAAAGGGGGTTTAATCTCAAACTTGACTGACTTATTTCTCAAAACAAAAGCAAATCTATTTCTAGGAGGCTTGAAGAAAATTAATTAAAGAACCTCTGGTTTATAGATCCATTAAAAATAACTCTGCTTTGGAAGTTAAAGAAATAAAGCTGTCGTTGTTAGTCATTGATTGGAAAAATGATTTCTGTACCTATAGAGAAAACCAGTTGCTGCACTTCAGTGTTTTGGAATTTGGACAGGAGAAGCTTTGACTGTATGATCCTTGGTTCTACCCACATCGGTCTTTTGGGATGCTACATGTGCAGTTAGAGTTATGGACCATCCTGTCCTGTTCTTGCTTCCTTCATTCTTAGTGGTTACAATATATATAGAAGAGAATACATGGAGTTCAGTTTGCATCTTGTAAGCTTTTAACCTGATGGATTCAACTTTTTAAGGGAACAAATTTCACTCTTCTTGACCAAATGTCATATCTTGATAAACTAAAAATAAAAAGTAAGTATCTGTGCAGCTGACGTTTGTCTTGACGTTTTAGTCTGCCTTCCTTGGATGAGGGAAAGTGCTTCATGCAGCTCTGGGGACAGCAGTGCTTGGCAAGGCAGAGAACAAGAATAGCCTGTGCATGACCCGAGGAGGAAGAGTAAGGAAAACAGAATACATAGCGTGTACAACAGCTGTGCCTTCTCTCTTCTTCCTGGTAAGAGGGAATGTGACAGATAACTTTTCTGAAAGAAGAAATCCGCTTCTATGCAGTGAAGAGTAACAGCAACAATGAAAGATTTTGTATCCTAGCTATTTCAGAAACAAAAACACAGCTAAGAGAAGCAGGCTGTGCATCATGCTAGTCTGTGCAGATCTGGGCTGTATTGCCCTCCTGGTGCTTTGAGTGACTAGCAGCACTTGCATGGGACATATTCATGCCTTTTCCTGCTTGGACATCTTAGTGTGAGGTCTGTCCTGGTGAGAAAACATCTATTTATGCTATGTTTCTATTCTTACTTCAACCCAGGTTTGTGTCCCTGCCTGGTGCTACTCATCTGCAGCCACCCAGCTGCACTGTGGTTCTGAATACAGAAGTGGAAATCTCTCAGATATCTCACTGGCTCACACAATATAGGGCTGGTGGGCTTTTTTTTAAAGAAGAGACAAATCTCTTCCGTTCTCTGATCCCTAGAAGTAGCTAAAATATCAAAACTGCACTGCTGAAATAGGCTGAAGCTTTTTCCCTGCTCTTAGAAGGAGATACAAATTTAGCTTGCTATGGTGCCCTGCTGTAGATGCAGTTTTGTTCTTGAATGCTTGTTGCAGCAACCTGAAGTCTGGAAATTCTCCTGTTAAAAACAGATTAGTCTGCTACAAGTCACTGTGAAGCTTGCCTTTATTCTGCATGGGTCATTTTTGAACACAGAATTTAGAACGTCTTTCTTACAGGCTCTTTAGAGATTATACTGTGTTTAACTGCAGCTTGGCAGAGACAGCAGGTTTAATGTGTTCATCTAAATGTGTGTCTTGGACAGGTTGACATTTCCTCCCAGGATAGCTGACTGCTTGCAGTGGTAGCAGATGGAAGTCCTTTTGTGTCTTCTGGGCATTAACATGAGATGGAGATGAGTGGATGAACTGGCAGCAGAGAGGAGGACTCTTAAAAATGATTTATAGTGATCTGTATGGCTTTGTTTAACTTTATTTACTTCAGCTCGTGGTGTGAGGAAACTGGGTTTGGGTTTATTTAGAACTTCTAAAACTCAGTTGGAGAACCAAATATGATCAGGTCTTGCCTATGAGACTTCCAATTTTCTGGCTGGCTTTTCTTAGCAACATCTAAATTAGCGAATAAATAGAAAACTCCAGTCTGCCGATGACAACGAATAATGTGTGATTCAGAGTAAAACAACTTGATTGTGGACTTGGCAACCCTAAACCTTCAGGAGCAGAAATGCAGACCATCAATCTGATATTGCAGTGCTGGAAAGACTCATGAAAGGTCATTTTGTTGCTGTTCTTTTGGTAAATTAAATGCTTTAAGGAGAAGACTAGGTTTTATTTTTGGCTTTAGAGGGGAATAAAAAGTTAGGACTGAGGGGCAGAAATGACATTGCTTGCATCTAGTATAAAGATGCTGAAAGGTTCACTCTGTACTGCACACAGCTCGTATGACAAAGTCCCCAAAGATTTTTATAGGTTTTGGTGTGTTTTTTTTCCCCCTTGTTTCTTAATAGTTTTTTGATTGCTGCTTAGGTTGTTGCCTGACAATGTCTGACCACAGTGTACATCCCTATTTTAATATTGAACTGAGTAATACAATGGGAAGCTTCTAGTGTCGTGCATTTGGGCAACAGTATCACCCATATTTTTTTTTGCTATAAAAAGTAGTACTGAAAAAGGAAGGTTTTTTTTTCTCAGCACTGGAAGGGAGTAGTGCATATTCTTTGGAAAAGACCCATGAGACAGGTATGCTGCAACACAGACTACAATATATTAAGAGAATTCACTAAGATTTATAGAAGAATGTATGTGTCCTAATGATTCTGAATGGAGAATATTGGTCTGCAAAACATTATGCATAATTCTAACTTACATTTAAGGTGTTACTGTAACAAGGTTAAATGCCAAACCAGAATAGCATCATTTTTTTTCTGGTGCAATGCAGTTATGCTTGTACAGTTGGTGTGAAGCAGTGCTGCTGTGACACAAACCCTTTGACAATTTTAAGTCAGGCATTTGGTGTAAATTGTATCAGATGGAATGTCACTGTTTTTTTCCTGGTGATTGCTATCATGAGAACTGTGCTGCAGGTGTGATCCCAGCAGATGCTGTTGCTCAGTGATCACAGCCATAGCTTTCCTATTGCTGTGGTCACTGTACAGGAGAGCTGCATTTTCACTCTTTGGCTGCATGCTGACTCCTGGTATGAACCTGCATGGAGGAGCTCCTCCTGTTCCACATTCTGAGTTGAGCTGGTTTAGCCAGATTTGTGCTTGAAATCAGATGTGCAAGATGACAGGGATTAAAGGAATTCAGAAGCATCTCTTGAGCTATTACCCTCTGTCTTTTAAGAGATCCACCTTACACCTGCTGTGAGATTGCATCAGCAGTGGAGTTGGTGCAGCTGAGGGAACACAGCCTTTCCTTCTCACACCTCTATTGTCTGTGTGCATTGAGAATGAGCTGAAAGCAGATCAAATGGAAGGAAATCACAACATCGTGCAATGAGAAGGAATGGCAACAGCTTTTGGACCCCGGTAAAGGAAGTTAAAGAAACAAAGAGTGCTGTGCATATATGGCCTCTAGCTAAGCTTGCAGTTTTCATGTGGGAAGGGGGTGAAACTCTCTCAGCTCACTCTTTTTGATAAGAGTTCCTTTTCCTTTTCCTTTTCCTTTTCCTTTTCCTTTTCCTTTTCCTTTTCCTTTTCCTTTTCCTTTTCCTTTTCCTTTTCCTTTTCCTTTTCCTTTTCCTTTTCCTTTTCCTTTTCCTTTTCCTTTTCCTTTTCCTTTTCCTTTTCCTTTTCCTTTTCCTTTTCCTTTTCCTTTTCTTTTTCCTTTTCTTTTTCCTTTTCTTTTTCCTTTTCTTTTTCCTTTTCTTTTTCCTTTTCTTTTTCCTTTTCTTTTTCCTTTTCTTTTTCCTTTTCTTTTTCCTTTTCTTTTTCCTTTTCTTTTTCCTTTTCTTTTTCCTTTTCTTTTTCCTTTTCTTTTTCCTTTTCTTTTTCCTTTTCTTTTTCCTTTTCTTTTTCCTTTCCTTTTTCCTTTCCTTTTTCCTTTCCTTTTTTCCTTTCCTTTTTCCTTTCCTTTTTCCTTTCCTTTTTCCTTTCCTTTTTCCTTTCCTTTTTCCTTTCCTTTTTCCTTTCCTTTTTCCTTTCCTTTTTCCTTTCCTTTTTCCTTTCCTTTTTCCTTTCCTTTTTCCTTTCCTTTTTCCTTTCCTTTTTCCTTTCCTTTTTCCTTTCCTTTTTCCTTTCCTTTTTCCTTTCCTTTTTCCCTTTCCTTTTTCCCTTTCCTTTTTCCCTTTCCCTTTTCCCTTTCCCTTTTCCCTTTCCCTTTTCCCTTTCCCTTTTCCCTTTCCCTTTTCCCTTTCCCTTTTCCCTTTCCCTTTTCCCTTTCCCTTTTCCCTTTTCCCTTTCCCTTTTCCCTTTTCCCTT
Source organism: Excalfactoria chinensis (assembly GCF_039878825.1). Taxonomy (NCBI): domain Eukaryota; kingdom Metazoa; phylum Chordata; class Aves; order Galliformes; family Phasianidae; genus Excalfactoria; species Excalfactoria chinensis. The sequence goes on along the minus strand of NC_092826.1, from coordinate 78,988,735 downwards.
TCCCTTTTCCCTTTTCCTTTTCCCTTTCCCTTTTCCCTTTTCCCTTTTCCCTTTTCCCTTTTCCCTTTTCCCTTTTCCCTTTTCCCTTTTCCCTTTTCCCTTTTCCCTTTTCCCTTTTTCCCCCTCCTCCATTTGGAGTTCTGAAATGTTAGCAGCAGTCCTAGCAAAAACAGGTATATGAGCGAGTGGAGGAAAACAGATAAAAGGTACCTGATAAAGCACTAAATGGAAGTCATGGCAGATGACTTACAGAAGGGGAAGGCTGCCTAAAACCATATGCACGTTTCTTCTTTTGAAAACTGTATTGCCTTGAGATAAACATTCTACAGAAGGTGCTTCGTTTCTTTGGCATCTCTCTATGCTGTGGAAATCGTAAATGTCTTGTTCTGGGTCAAATTTAATTTCTGCGGTCTCTGAAAGTAATGTGATGCTCATAAATGTGATATTTATTCCATTCCTCATGCCCGGACTCCTAGACCGTATATTTTTACTGCAGGCTTCTCCCTTGCTGAACTACTCTGTTGTATCGTGGGAATTCGTAGGCAACAAGGACAGACTTAGGTGAAAACAGATGTCAAAATAAAATTTCTCGTGGGGTAGAGACTCCTCATCCCACACACACAATGTATATAATCTGCTATTGGCATAATCTCCTCTTTTATTCTTCTGCATGAGGTTCTTAGCAATGAACTGAGACTGGTTTACAGAAGATGCTGACTGAGCACAGTGTAGAATGCCCCGAGATGTTCACAGAGATACCTTGTGTGCTGCGTGGGTGTGAGGTGGGAGAGGCAGTTGTTCCCAAACCCTGAAGACATCAGCATCTGTGTGTTTGTACCTGATCACCAAGCGATTATTCCTTTCTCCATTCATTTAAATGAGGTTTACAGCAACAGCCCAAAGCCTTAGGGTGAGAAGTCAGAGCCTTTTTTGGGAAGCTCCTGGAGAGCCTTTAAATAGTGCAGCGAAGGCAAGAGCTGAGAGCCTGTCCTGCTCCTACAGTCCTGGGCTCTTCTGGACCTCTGTTCTGGGGGGATATATTCCAAAGTAATGATTTTTATTTTGTTTCTTTTGTATTTTTCTTTTTGTGTGGCATGGAATCGGTTAACCTTTCTATGTACTTTATCTTCTAAAGATAATGTGTTTAAGGTGCATAATGAAAGGTTGGCAGATACAAATTGTGAGTTTAGTTACATTTGATGGTAAAATGGTCTCAGATCGGGTGCTAGATCTACAGGCAGGCAGAACTGGCTCCTTACTGCTGGTGTGCTTGGCTCTGTTGGCAACACTCACATTCTGTGTAACACGGAAGAGTGCTTTTTTGTATATGAGTGTGATCCTGTGCCATTCTCCCTACCTACACTGACCTGAACTTTGTTGCCACTCTTCTCTCTCTCTTCTAGGCTTCCCTTCTCCATTTCTTTCTAAGTATTTTAGGGAATGTTGAGCCGCTTGAGGCAAGGAGAAGGAGCAAGTCACACTTTCATGTATCCTTATGGATTTGCTGATGGCACTGCACCCACTTTTGATCCAACAGTAGTGCTCTTCACCTGAGCAAAGTCATCTAATGCCATGCCTGTCTGCCTCACTACTGATGGTGATTTCCTGGCAGCGGCACTTAATGGCTTATGTCTATTATAAGCTTCAGCTGGATTCCCTGGACACAGCAGCATGATCTGTTCCTCCACTCATCGCCACCCCTCTGTAGGGCATTGTGGGTACTGGTAGCAGAGCAGCTGGCATTCTCATTACTTCCTGGGTTTGGTTTCTTTGCTGGCAAAACTTCTTAATGAAACACCTGATGAGTCAGTGTGAACTGATCTCGCTTGGGTGTAAGGCTGTCATCTCCCTGAAGGCCAGGGACAAGTTCTAAGTGTCAAGGATGCTGTACACTAAAAAGATGATGTAAATGTATAATTCTGCACTTGTACGGATAGCAAATTGTGAGCGGAACTGGTGCAGCCAGAAGGAAGAGTGTCCCCTAATCCCTTAGGCAGCCTTTGTACATAAGAGGGACACTTTAGATGTGCATATTGAAATTGATTTCATCTTTCTGCCCCATTAAACAAGCAATTGGTTTTCAGCAGCAGCTCGCAGATGAATCTGAGTCAAAGCAGGCTGATTAACTGGAGGATAGCCAACTTAGCAATTGTTTGTCATCTCCTGTTTAAATCTAGCTGTATACTTCAATAGACGTGTCAGAGGCTTAAAACTTCTCCCCTCAAGAGACAATGCAGTATATTAGTCTGTTGAGAAATTGCTGAGGTTTCAGCATCTGTACCAACTTCTGGATTTAACCAAGTACTGCTGCTGGAGTTGTTCACATCAGTGACTTGCAGCAAAGGCTGGAAGACTTTATTTGTGCCTCCTTGCATCCTGTGTTTATGAACGGATGGGTTGGAATTCAGTTGGATCAAATGCGCTGAAGTGAAACCTAATTCCTGTCAGTTAATAGCAACTATTTCTCATTCAGACAAATGCGCTCTGCTTTTTCTCTCAGAACTAGATGATCTGAGAGCACAAATGCCTGTTTGTATTCTGAATATCTGAATTTGGGATTTATTGGTGACTAACCTGACTTCTAAAAGGCAGCGGTGCTAAGGAGTGTCTGCTTAAAGTCTGACAGGTCTTATCTGTAATCTCCCAATATTTGTCGTCTTGATTAGTTTAAAGGAAAAATACTTGTATTTAAGAGTTCTTAATCTTCACAGTCTCTCTGTTGGTTTGTTGATCAGTGAAGCAAATAGACAGGGAGTGCGAGGAGAGAAGGTGAAGGGAGGGAGGAAGCTGCTACTGCTGTGTACAGGGTGCCTATGACTTATATTTTCTAATTCACTTCATTATTTCAAAGGAGAGTTAATGAAAATCAATGACTGTGATGCTACCTGGGGGTTGGGAACTGAAGTAAACCTACAAATGAAAATGCAAGCCTGTTGGGCACTTACTAATCTATATCAGGGACAAGTGGTATCCTTCAAGGGTCAGTGCTGTGACTGATGCTCTTTAATATCTTCATGGATGACATCAACAGTGGGATCGAGTACACTCTCAGCAAGTTTGCAGATGACATCAAGCTATGTGATGTTGTTCGCACACTCAAGGGACAGGATGCCATCCAGAAAGACCTAGACAGGCTCAAGCAGTGAGCCCAGGAGAACCTTACAAGGTACAACAAATCCAAATGCAAGGCCTGCACCTGGGTTGTGGCAACTCCTGCTATCAATGCAAGCTGGGGAATGAAAGAATGGAGCACAGCCTTGTCAGAATGTACAGATGGATGACAAGCTGAACATGAGCCAGCAATGCACCTTCACAGCCCAGAAAGCCAACTGTATCCTGGTCTGCATCAAGAGAAGCATGGCCACCAGGTTGAGGCATGGCCAGCCCCTTTAGATCTGAGCTGGTGAGACCTCACCTGGAGTACTGCAAACATATGTGGAGTCATCAGTACAAGGGTGATGTGGACCTCTTGGTGCCCATCCAGAGGAGGGCCACAAAAATGATTCAGCGAATGGAACACCTCTGCTTCAACGTGAGTGGTGTGAAGCAGGAGGACTCTCTACTTGCTCCTTGTGCCAGTACCAGTTTTCTTCCTGAGATCCCCTTATGTTTCCTAGCAGTGTTCAGTGAGCTGAGCAGCTCCTGCTGCTTTTTTTCAGGTGGGAGAGTCACAGCTGTGTGCTGGGCTTTGTCCTGGCCACCCTTCCACTTCTTGTTAAGTCTGGTTGATACCCACTTGGCATGAAAGTGAGACTGGCTAAGGTGTGTTGGGGAGAGGAAGGATAAGGCAGCTTTTTGAGACAAAAAGAGTAATAATGTGGTTCTGGTTTAGTCTCTGAATCCCAAGAAGTGGGAAGAGGTGAAGAGAGAAGTGGAGAGCCCTATCTTTGACACGATGTGTTTTCAGCTAGTGCATTGAGTGCTGATGGCTAGCGTAAGCCCTTTGAATTGATCACCTTCCAGCTTTCTTGTATTCAAAAATATGCAGAGCTTAAATTCTGAAGGTCTCTGCTGTGCAGTCAGTGATGTATAAGCAAAGACTTCCCGAGTGCTGGATTTTTTTTGTCCTTTTAACCTTTTTATTTTTTCATTTTTAGCAGTCCGTGCAGTTAAGGCCACACAGTGTTGTCTTTGTGGCTGATCCTGTTTTTTAACCCTGGTTTCTGGAGGCAAAAGATCAGGGTAGTATCATTCTGCCTCATCTAACTGTTTTTAATTTGGTTGGGGTGCTGCTCAGTTCCCAAACAAGATTATATGGGTTGCCTGGAGCAGGTCAGTTGTACAGTTAGTGCCTGGCATCACTGATGGCACAGTGTTTTTTTTCAACATAGAAAATAGGTTAAACTAAGCCTGTGCTCCTCGATTCCCTGCAGTGCTGTTGGTAACTGTGTGTACGATGAGTACTGGGTGGTATTGACAGCTGGTAGAAAAAGCAGTATTGTTTTTCAGTTTGGTGCTATTTTAGTCACTTGTCAGTTTTCAGCAGGACATCCAACAGGCAGCGTTGCTCCATCAGAGCAAAGTATGCACTTCCCGCTGTGATCACAGGAATGCACAGCTCTTCATTTCTGATGTTGGAGCACACGCATTTCTAGGATTGCTGAGGTCTACAGTTTAGTTTGGAATGCTGCTATAGCAGCGATGCTCCGAGTCCTCAGAAATACTGCCTGTTTGTTGTAAAGCTGTACGCATCTTACTTTAGAAACAAACTAATTACCAATTTTGTGTTCAAAAAGTAACTTCTTTTAAGGGATGGATGTGCAAACACAAAACAATTTCCTGATGTCCTGCAGTTTGTGGTGTTGATGTGAAAAACTGTGAGCTGGAGTGCACATACTTAAGTATTCTTCCTTCCTGGAACGGAGGAGCACAGCATTAGACCACAGTTCTCACCAGGAGCCAGATCTGTGTGCAGGACTCTGACACGCACACATTCACAAGAAATACGTTCTGAGTTGCATGCTTTTTTCCTTACACCACTGATCTGTAGCCACAGTGTTCTAGAGGTCATAAGCTGCCTTTCTTGCTTACTTCTACCTTTGAGAGGATCGGTTTATCTATTCTCCCTGGCTACTCCATATGCAGCACCAAACTAACTGTTGTCTGTAATTATGATTTCAGCTGTTCTCAGTTTATTGCTATTTATTTACCTTGGAAACTGGCCAGCGTTTTCCATGGGATTATTTCTCATTGCTGAAGTCAGGATGGCTAAGGCAAAGCAAAGCAACTATTAGTTTTTAGGCACCGAAGGCCAACTCGGGACTTTGGAAGCCTTTAATTTACAGCCCGGAATTGTTTGCTGCCCAGTGTAGGGGAGCTAGAAAGTGCTGTTGCTTGCATATATTCACCTAATGTTTTGCCTCCCATGAAAATGTGAGAAATACTGCAAAGATCACTGATGAACTGTAAAAGCAGTACCTGCTGTAGGAAGCAATCTTGCTACTTTTTGGTTAACTGCCAGCAGAACAGAGCAAAAGGAGCTTTTTCCCCGATGGAAGGGCAAAGCTATGATAGGAGGAGGAGCCTCAGCAGCAGTCTGAGAAGTGACAAAGAAATTTGTAGAAGGAGAGACAGCATTTTGTAAGGAGCAGCATGGACACATCTAATGAAGCAGATCTCAGTGGATGGTGTTTGTTTCTTAGCTCACTGCAGTGGCTGTTTTGATTAGGCTTTCCACTGTGTTGAAATGTCCTGGAGTAGGTAAGGAGTGCAGGTAATGAGTGTTGTTTTTCTTGAGGTAATAGCTTTGCTTATTTGAGCCAAAGGAAGACAGGAAGCCAAGTTAATTTAGTATGGGCTTCATCTATGAGGTTTCTGGTGCCTTTTATTATTATTTTCTTTTCCATGGTGAAAACTGGCAGAATAGGAAAGGAGTCTTTGCGACCTGATGGCTGAGCAAAACAAGACTGCTAATTATGTTTAGGAGGGTTGCTTAGATTGTCATAAATATTTCTGCTTGCATTTAAACCCACAGACGTCCTTTTTTAAGAAGATAAGAATTCAGGGTGGATGTCACTTGCAATTCATGGACTTCACTCCCTGTTTTTGTTCCGGTGCTGACTCCTGTGTGGCTTTATTTGGGCGGGCCAATTGCTGGGTGAAACTACCTGACCTGTCAATTGCTAAAGCTGGGCAAATGAAGGGTTTATAATTACCTTGCCTCAGGAATGAGACCTGAAGTGTTATCTGACTTTGGCTTCCCTTGCCCTCTAGCTGCTGCCTCTCAAGTGTTGGGTGCCTGGAGGCTACCACAGGAGCAGCAGCCCAGCGCTTGGGGTACAGTGGGACCCCACAGGGGTTCTCTTGCTCTCCTTTTCATAAACACAAAGTGAGTGGAAAGCTGCAAAGTTTGAGTCACCTTGTCTTTCACTATAATGAGGCAAGGGGGAGGAGGAGGAGGCAACTGGATTCAGATTTCCTGTTGTTCTCCCTCTTCTGGCTTAGTTTCTCAGCTTTCCTACCCCCTTGCTACATGCCCTTGTGATCCCCTGTCAGGCTGTGCTGCTGCACAAGGAAGCCTTTGTTGCAGATGGAGTGTGGTATTTATGTGTTGTGAGAAACACTACAACAGCAATCTATATTGGAGGCTCCAGGCACTTTGGAGCACTTCAGACCTGAGCTGTGTGGCCCACACCCCTGTGAGGTAAGCATAGAGCTGTAGGGAGGCTTCAGGCAAATGGAGAGGATGCTGCAATGCCAGCCAGTGTAAAACAGTGCTGGTGGTCGCTGCCATGTAGGTGTTTCTTCAAAGCAACTGCTGTGTGTCCACACAACAGCAGAGCAAATCTTAAGATATCTGTAGAAGGGAAGAAACTTTTGATAGATCAGTCATACAGAAGTTGCAGGGAGCATCATCTGCTTGGAGAAGGAATACTTCTTGGGGGAGTTCCGCCTGCAAGGTGCTTTCCTTCACTTACAACTCCCAGTCTGCACTGTGTCCAGCAGCCCTCCCATGTCTGCATTAGGGTGGCTCATTGCTCTGTTATACCAAATGTCATTAAGAAAAAGCTGTCATGGGAAGGCCATAGGCACTGCATGGAGCCTTCTTTTGAGTAAGCCTGTTGATGCTGTGCTGCAAGTGTATCTTGTTCAAAGGCAGTACTAATTATAAATCAGTCTTGGGAGATGAGGGTAAAAATATCTTTAGTTGGCTTGTCTCTGTAAACAACCTGTGATGCTATTTGGAAACATGGCACAGTTTCTGTGTTACAGGGAATACACATGCTGTGCGTGAATGACTTTAGCACAGCCATGGTGCAGAGCTTTCTCCTGGTCCTACCTATGAACAAAGCAAGAAAGGGATTTTTGTTTGAATATCAGAGAGGTCAGAGTCAATGAGTTGCTCCATGGTGCAATAAAGGGAGATATTGTTTTCCTCAGAACTGGAGGAGGAAGAGGTGTTTATAGCAAGCATCTCCCACCTTTTCTTCTTTTAAAGAAACTCCAACAAGGAAGCACCCTTGGAGTACCCCTATGTTCTTGCTGTATGGATTTGGGTAAAATCTCTCCTGTGCTTTACAGGACAAATAGGTCGTGCTGGTTGACCTGTGTTCTGAGCTATATTTCTTATGAAACAGGCCAAATATGGGTGGAAGAGCAGTCGATACACCCGCTAAAGTGCCACCAGCTCAATACTTTGGGACTACACTGATAGTCTTGAGGGGAGAATGCCTGAAGTGCACAAAAGGATTTATCGTCTGGACTAAATTATTCATTGGGGTACTAAAAGAAGAGCATGTGAAAATGTAAACTGCATAGCACACTGCAGGCTGTACCGAGCTAAAGGACAGGTAATGATCTTAGGGAGAAGACAGAGGATTTCAATTAGTGTAGTGCTGTCAGAGCATATAGCAGCACAAGGGCAATGCCAGGTATTCGTCATAGTTGTACTTGTTTTTTGGTAGCTTAAATACAGTAGGGCTTAGTGTGTATTAACAATAGGTTAAAGAACTTGTTTTCTCTGTCACTAGCAGTGCTTCAGGCAAAATCCTTCTCTTCACGAAGAAGGTCTTGCCATAGTCTCGATGACAAGCTCAGGTATTGTAGCAGTGGGATTTGATTACAGAAAGTACTAGGGCATGATTAGAAGTAGTTTGCATTCCAGATGGTAATTAATGTGCTGGAAGTTGGTCAGCTTGGAAAAGGACTTGAGCATTTGGGGGAAGAAGATGCTTTTCTGTGCTTGTTTCCAACTCTCCCCCTTTTCTTCCTCCTGCTCTCTCTCTCTCTCTTATTAATTAATAATAGTCTTTGTGTGGGTGAAGATTTGTAGAGCCCGGAGTGAAATGAACTAGGAATGACCTGGGAACTTCTGCCATTCTGCATGTATATATATAGCTCCTAGACAGCCACAACAAAGGAGATACTGCTAATGATTTTCCAAATTTGATGGAGGCATGAATTAAAAAAAGGTACTTGGATATTTTTGGAAGATGTTGAGCAAAAATTTTCTCAATTTAGAAGCTGCTTGATCTGTTTTTAAATAAAGAAAACGTGAAAGTCAGCTAAAAAGAAGATGAGGGAGAAGATTTTGTTGTGCTTCTTGGCCTTGTCTTTGTTTTCACTCTACAAGAGTATCTGTGTTTCAAACTATACCAGGAGAGAAGGGAGAACAGAGATATATAAGTTAGGTGTGCAAATAAAGTTGAAATGGCTTTCTGCAAAGAGAAGATTATCACACAGGATATGCAGTGGAAACCACAGATCTTTCTCATTATTACAGATAGCCTGGGAGATACTGCAGGGATCTCATGTGAGATTAGAAAACTAAGCAGATCTGTCTTTCAGTGATATGATTAGGGTTAAGGTCATCCCTGCCACCTTCGCCTGGGGAAAATTTAGTCCTGTGTGCCTGAGGAACTGAGTAGTTGATGTCATTTTCTGTTGCTCAGCTGTGGAATGCTTGGTTTTTGGCTGGATGATTTTCTGTTTGTGTCATTTACACATCTTTCTGGTCCCTCAGCATCTACAAATGTTCTTGTGTCCTGGGACAAATCTAGCCTGGCTCATTGCTTGCATTCTTTTGAATTGTAAGACTCTCCGTTTAGCTCTTCACCCTCTGCTGAGTTCAGGTAATTCCTTGTCTGATATGTTTTAGCTTTCATCCTCTTACTTAGTGTTACACCTAGTTTGGCAAGGCTTTAATTTTATGTCCCTTTAGCTCTGCTCAGTGGTCCATTACTATTCATGTGGCCCAAAGGAATGGGTGAAAAAATTCTTCAACATAAGTAGTTGCTTCCAGCAGGGTCAGAGATTTTGGTGCATTAAGTATAAGGCTATACCAAAATCGTTCTGAAGAGCTGTGCTTTCTATAAAGGTTTAAATTGTTTACATCCTCTTTTTGCTGTAAGACAACAATGTTCTTGATTGTAGCATTGCTCAGATTTTTTGGAAGCTGTCATCTATTGATAGGTGTGACCTATCAAGAAGATATGACCCGAATTGTCACAGTTCTGCTTCATTTCTCCTTGCTCTTTGGAGTTGTTCCACTCTCCCTTTGTTAAGCCTGGAAAGTGCTTTTGAAGGAGGAGTGTGTCCTCCCAGTCATTAAGCCTTTCCTTAGACCATGTTCTAATCTTAGACACCCATTTAAGAAGAAGAAAAACTTTCTTCCTTCAGTGCAAGTTAGGAGCTAGCAGGTCTGCCGTGGGAACAATTAGCATTTCTTTTCTTGTCACTTTAAAATGTATAGCTGTTACTATGCTACAGTTCACGTGCTAGCCTAAGAGCTATGGTTCAAACTGAAGTAGTTAATGAACTTCCTTGCTTCTAGCAGCTTGTATGCTTTGGCAAGTATGCGAGTCATCCGAACTAAATGAATGCAAATTGGCTGGTTACTTCAGATAGAGCTGAGGTGCACAAAAACTGTGATTACATCATGCTTGGGGTGAGTCTCCATGCGTGCTGGAAGTACTTCTATGTATAGGTTGAATATGATCCAACTGAGAGGTGTCAGCAAAGTGATCTTCATGTCCATGACATAGCAAACAAGAAGAGGAAAAAAAAGGCTTAAAAACAAAAAATAAAACAACAAAAAGGACACAAAAAACACCACACAGGGGTTTTGCAGGGTCTTTGCTTATAGCTAGGGTATATTTGTCTCCGTGTTTATTACTGTGTAATTGGCGTTGTGAAAGAACTGGCATCTTACATAGAATTACACGAGCTACTTTGTCCTGAGCCTGTTTTCTGTAAGTTAATTTCCAATATGTCTTTTACTAGTAATCATCAAGTATTTGTGAGCAGAGAGGTGACATATTGTAACATATGAAGTAAAAGAGCTGAAATGAAATCAGATGATTGACGGTAAGGGGGAGGGGAGCATAAGGAAGACAGCTTGATTAGCTGCCAACATGACAAAGAGTGTTAGTTCACTGTTGGTTTCTTTTGTTTAATTTTTGTTTTCAGTTTTGATTGCCTGGTTGGGCTCTGAAAGGTGTATTATTTATGTAAGGTAGTGCTGTCATTTCTTCAAGATGAATGCTTATAGCCATTTATATAAATAGAAGGTCTGGTACTGGCAGGATTGATGCAGAAATACAGGTATCAAGCTGGATTTGCTGTATGCCATACATTCTCCTTACTTTTCTGGGATTTGTAGCACAAAACTGTTGTTGTTAAAAGCAAAGCTTCTTTAGGGCGTTAGTTTAACATGTTTACTCTAAGCTTCTGAAATGCTGAATTGAAATTGTTTCCCAGTTTGTATGCGCTGCCAAGCCTTCAGCAAGAATGGGGAGAGTAACTTGGTTAGCTTTCATTCTGCCCTCTGCACAACACTGAACTGATTGTGACTGTACTGAATGAAGTGGTCAGAAGTGGAGGGGGGGGGAGGGGAAAGAAGCTGAACACGGTGTTAATAGTGTCAAGCAGTATGGTTGCATAGCTTCAGCATTTTATACAGAATATGTATAAAGTCACGTGTTTTGTTGTTTTTTGTTGGGCTTTTTTGTTTGTTTTCCTTCCAGGCAATAAATAATGCATAATTGAAACTTTAATTTGTTGAACAAATTAATATATTTTTCTCAGAAGTCAGGGTCAAGCTTTCTTGGCACAGGCAAACATTTAACAATTATTTTTATTTAATCCAAACAATCTTCGCTGTTGGCAGACAAATTGCCTGTGTCATTTCATGCTCCGTGTTGCCAACACGTTCTCTGTTTTCCATAGTGCTTGTTATATCAGAGAATCAAAGAATGGCCTGGATTGGAAGGGACCTCAAGGATCATCAAGTTCCAGCCCTGCTGTCACTGCAGGGTTGCCATGAGATCAAAGTCTGAGATCAGATCATCCAGGGCTCCATCCAACCTGGCCTTAAACACCTCCAGGGATGGGGCATCCACAGCCTCTCTGGGCAGCTTGTTCCAGCACTTCAGCACTCTCAGTAAAAAACTTCCCTCTGACATCTAATTTAAATCTCCTTTTGTTTAAAACCATTTCCCCTGTCCTATCATTATCTACCCTTGTAAAAAGTTGATTTGCCTCGTGTATAAACTCTCTTTAAATATTGGAAGGCTGAAATGAGGTCTCCCTGCAGCCTTCTCTTTTCTAGACTGAACAAGCCTGGTTCCTTCAGTGTATTTTAATAGGAGAGGTGATCCAGCCCTCTGATCATTTCATGGCCCTCCTGTGGACCTTCTTCATCTTTCCTGTTTTGGGGGGCCCAGACTTGTACACAGTACTCCAGCTGGGTCCTCATGAAGGCAGAGTAGATGGGGACAACCACATCCCCTCTCTCTGCTGGCCACCCTTCTTCTGATGGAACTCAGGATACCCTTGGCCTTCTGGGCTGCAAGCGCACACTGCTGGCTCATGTTCAGTTTTTCATCAACAAATGAGAAATCATATTGTGCATACTCACTGCAGGTTATTTTTTTTTCTGGAATATCAAGCCAATTTGGTGTGAAAGAAGAAAACTTTTCTCCTTGGGCTATTGCTGCTTTCTATATATTTCATATTTTAACTGATTTATACTCATAAGAGCTAGTCTCATAGTAAGAAAGCAAGTCTTAATAGTGCGAGGGATAAATTGGCAGCAGCTTATGGTAATTGTTAGGACTGAGTGGACATCAGGAGAAGGGCTGCCCTTGCTGAACCAAGGCTAAGTTATGGATATTTTAGTGGTTCATTAACTAATATTGAGAGCATGGACCTGAACTGAATTTTTGGGGGTATGTTTGTTTTAGCCAGGTGTTGTGGCTTACTCAGTTTGGTGACGTTGTAAATCAGCGTGATATGCAGGGGTGGAATCAGACCATTTAAAACACTCTTGCAAGTCTCTTTGGCATGCCAAGAAGGCCAGAATATTTAGTTTTGAAAGTGTGATAGCTGCCATGAAAGCAATTAGTACTTTCTTTAGGAGTATCCTTTCCCTGGCTTTGTAGTTCAAAAGTAGTTAATGGTTTGTCCCCTGCAAGCTGTGTCAGGGAGCTACTAGTCTAGTGAGGAAGCAATCCCAAGTATTACCAGGTGGCTCGGGCATGGGCCACAGCTGGAAAGAACACTCCGCATTTCCTGTCCTTGCCTTCAGTGTCCTGCATCCCTGAGCCTAGAAATTTGTCATTCTGTTAACTGATTTTTTTTCTAATCCTGCTTGCCTACAAAAATCAACTAATTTAGCACAGTTGGTCACCGTGTATTCTAGTTCTCTCCCTCATTCATTCTTTCTTTTACTCGCCCTCATCCCTTTTGAGCCCATTTACCAGTTTCAGCCTACACTCTGTGCCATGGCTTAGCCATGGCTCTCTTTCTGAGGAGTCATCTCTCATTTCTTTGCAGTGCCCTCCATTTGACTTAAACACCACAGGCTTCATATGCAGCTCCTCACTATTATTCTGGCCCTCACTTAGAAAACAGGTGTTCCTAGACTTAAACTTTGGAAAGCTGAAGGAGTGCCTAGAACTGAGATTGGTGGGGCTGCAAGCTAGGCATGCGGCAGTTGCTGTGTGTTGCCCCAGCTGCGTTAAAATGCTCAGCATTCGGTACCTTCAGAGGGTGCTGAGCTTCATCTGGAAGGCAGGAGGAGGCTCTTGCAAAAGTTTTGGAGTAGGTAGTGAAATAGGAAGAAGCTCATGGGGCGTTTAAGCTTTGTTAGCCATTGCCAAGTTTCCACAGGGTTGTAATGTCAAGTGCTTCTGTAAACAAGACCTCAGCCCACGCTCTCCTCCTGTGTAGGTGGACACAGAGCTTTCAGTTAAAACCCTGTGCATGCCTGTGTGCAGAAGTAGTAATGACTGACCTAATGACTCTGCCAACTAAACTTTAACTTTCAAGTCTCATTATATGGCTGTCAGGCTTAGGAAATGCTTACACATCCTGAAGCTTCCTGGACAAATGGGTGCAATGTAAAATATTTCCAGCTCCAGGAGCAGCTGAATAAAAGGAAAAGTAGCACAGCTCAAAAATAAAAGGAAGCGCCCTCTCATTTCAGGTTAAATAAATAGATGACGAGCTCTGAAACTGGTTGTTCCAACTTTGTTGACAGGAGGCTTTACTGAGACCTGTGCTGGGCATGGCTTGTGGTGCTTGAATGTCTCAAGATATGACTGAGATTTGGTCACCAAATGCAGGTGCAGGTAAACTTCTGGCCAGGGAGTGGTTGGTGCCAGGTGACAAAATGCATCTCAGCATGGCACGATTGCTCAGGCAGGGTAGCAGGGCAGCTGTGATGGGGTGTCTCATTCTCTGAGTGAAGGCCATTGCTTCTTGGGACCCATATTGTTCCTCTCACAAAGCCCGTATTAGGCTGCCTTGAATGTGGTAGGTGCTGGATGGGGTGTAAGCAAATCTGCAGCTTCTTTCTGCCTTTCTCCAAAGGGACTAGGAATCTTCTTGTGAAGAAAGGTTTTTTTGCTATTATTTTTAGTGCTATTTGATAAAGCAGTTTTTGAGGTGAAGATAGCTGCTGGTAGAACAGTAATCCCCAGCGGCAACTTCTTTTTCACATATTGATTATACAGCCATGTCTGTAGACCAAAAGTCTGTTTATTTTTTAGGATTTTTTGAACTTGCTTCAGTGCTTTGAAGCTATTTGGAATAGAAACAATCAAAACAGAGTAATGAACTTCATGTGTGCACAAAGATGTTATATCAATTAGTGCTGGAGAAATCCACACCAAGGGGTCTTTGGGCTATTGCTTTTCTGGTTTGTGGATTCAAACCAAGATGTATTTGCAGTTAGAGCAAGAATTTTTGCTTACGTTTAACACACAGGCTGACAGACCTAGGAAATCCTTACGCGTGCTTTGCTGTTCTTAAGATATCTAGTGACACTTCTGGGATATGGCTCCTTCTGGAAGGGAAGCTGGATGGTATTTAGAAATCTCTTGAGTTACAGGTTTTTACTGATGCACATCCAGTATTCATTTGTCTGAAAATGTCATTCATTCAAAGGTCAAACTCAAACCTACTTGAATATAAACATATTAGTTTTCTCCTCTTCTTTGAAGAAGGCTGGAAAGAAGCTGCTAGGATATGTGTTTCCTTGCTTAGAGTGCTTTGGATGTCCCTTAAGTCCTTGGATGGGAAGAATGCCTCATGATTGTTCAAACCCAGTTGGATTTACATGCTTGGCAATAAGGCTGTTCTGGGAAATGGAATGAACCTACAGAGGGATATATTTAAAGAACGGAACTGTAGTGAACACACATAGAAGTGAATTTAAATTTAATTAAGTGGATTTAAATCCACTTGTCTAATCTCCCAGACCAAAGTATCATTTGCTCTGTAAGTTCATTTCCTATTGGCTTGGGTGCTTTTTTCTTTTTTTTTCTTTCCCTCTAGTTGTTTGCTGTCAATTTTTTGCTTCTGAGATTTAAGAGCCTTTAAAAAAAGATATATATATAAATATGTATATCAAGGTTAGGAGCTTCATAGAGAGCTTTCTGTACATCAAAAATCTACTGTCAAAGTAATATCAAAAATCTAATGTCAAAGCAATATGTAAAGAGTGCTTTTCCGTACATCTTAATTGAGGAAGAGCTTTTCAAATCAAAGCCGCTTCTACGGCCTTCTTTTTTATTTCCCCCAAGAAAAGTGCTTTCGAAAGGAACATCTGATATTGTTGTTGCAAAATATTCTAGTCTTAGAAAAATTGGGAAGGAATATCAATGGTCTGGCCTCATCCTACCACCTGATAACTGCACGGTTCTGTCTCAACATAAATGTCATCAGTAAAATATTGTTAACAGTGTGCTGGAATACTGAAGTTGTGGTTGTATGATGCGGTAAATGAGTTTTTGGTTGTTTGTTTTTTGGTTTGTACCTGTAATGTTTAGGGCAATGGCACTCTGGTCCTCAACCACAGTCAGTATAAAAGAATCATAATTCGGCAGTTTTAGAAATTTCTGCTTTATAAGCATGGAAATACACACAAAGTGCATGTTGGGATATGGGGACGTCTGCATGTGCAGGGTCAGGTTACAAATGTTTGTTCCTAAACCACACAACATGTACTTACAGTAAGAGCCCCATTCATTCAGGTCAGGGTCTGCAGCAGGGTCATATGCTGCTTTAACGTAGTCCACAAAATTGCAGTGATTTTGCCAGTAATTGCAAAAGCTGGATCCATCTGCTAAGTCCAAATCCCAATTTCACATCGTATCTTAAAATAGAATATTTGGTGTGGGAAATACCAAGAGTTGGCCATAGATTTTATATTCTTGCCTTCAGGCTGAAACTCTAGCTTAAAATAAGAGCTAAATTATTTAAGATGCTTTTCCAAAGGAAAGTGATCACTGGTAGTAATTCAAATACGATGACTTGTAATTAAGTATAGTTTTCACATTCGTTTGGCTCTGTTCCTGGAAAACTGGGTGGGTGCATACTGTATCTCTCTGTACACGTTCTTACTCAAGCAGTTGTAGGGCTCAGCTCGCACTTGCTCAGATCCTGATTAATAGCTGTTTTTTTTTTCCCTTGTAGCTTGTGCCAAGCTGCGTTTGGATGGAAAGTTGAGTTGAAAAGCACAAACAGCATTTAAAGACTAATTATTAGTAAAATAAAAGCTTGTTCACGAGCTCTTCTGCTTAAGTGAGATGGAAATTTATCAAAATGTGTTTCTGTTCTTTCCAGCTACCCAATCTCTTTAAACAAAGGGAGCGTTGTGGCTTTTTGTTTCTGGTCACTGTGCCCTTCAAGGTTTTAGATATGACAGTAGATAACATAGTGTGTACTGGAGAGATGAGTAAGCTGTTGGTGTCCCGAAACTTCCCCTCAGGTCATTGTCAGCATCAGGTTCAAAGCCTGTAGTAATGGGTTACTTGAAACAAGCTGAAATAAACTTAAATTAATTCTTTGCACGTCTGTGAGAAAGTGGAGCTGTCAAAAAATTAGAAAGACTTTCTGCAAACTCCTGTTTCAGGGCCTTAGTCAAGGGCTGCTGTGACTTCAGCATCTGCCTTTCTTTAAAGTTTTCACAGCAAATCGTATACTTTTGAATTAATTTTGTTTAATTTTGTTTTTAGAATTAGTTTTGAATATAGTAAGCATACTTTGATTTCAGCAGTAGAAGTGAAAGGATTTGATTAAGAAGTTCAGATCTACTTTAAATCTGGCTACAGAAGCACATGGAAGTGTGATTTGGAGTGAAAGGGTTCCTCATTCCCTAAACCACCTCCCATCCCAGCAGGTCTTACTTTTGCTGGTATCCTGATTTTAAAATTGGGTAAGCATCATACAGAGATGAAAAACAACATACTCAAACTGGTTTTCTAGGAAGGAAGGCTAGTCCTAAATATTGCAGCACATCAGAGATTAAAAGCGAAGTAGCTGGGTGTGTACGTCAAAAATAAGGCAAGATTTCCGTGAACTACCTGATATTTCTGCAGTGCATTTGGCAGACTTGAGGTATTTCAGAAACTGCTTGTGGTGTGAGAAGGAGCATCTTTCAACTCATATTTGGAATGCCTGGGATCCTCCAGTATGGTGAGAGGGGGAAGAGCAACAGCAAAAAACTTCTTAGAACTTCTAACTTTATCTTTGTTCCCTACCTCATTCCAGTGGTGTATGACAGCCCTTATATCAAGGAAGACTGTGTGCTTAGGTGCTGCTTTGCAGGTAGGCTGGCATAATTCCTAAGTCAGGAGTATGGGAATGAGAAATATCACCTTATATCTGTTCAGGTAGGTGTGTTCCCATTGGAAGAAGGAGGAACAGCGATTCAGGAAGAGCAGATATCAGATTTATGGTGTTTGTTGCTGTTTCTTAATTTCTATGAAAAAAAAAAAAAACAAAAAACAAAAAACAAGTAGCATCAGGCATGGATGTTATTCCTTATTTCTTCTTTTTTAACAGTTCCTTGATGTAAAAAAAAAATTGCTTGGGTGAAATTGCACAGTCATATAATCATAGACTCATAGTATGGTATGGACAGAGTGGCTTGTATCAGAAATAGTGTAGACAGCAGGTCTAGGGAGGTGATCATCCCTCTGTATTCAGCTCTGGTGAGGCTGCATCTCGAGTACTGTGTTCAGTTTTGAGCCCCTTGCTATAAGAAAGACATTGAGTGTGTCCAGAGAAGGGCAACAAAAGCTGGTGAGGGGTCTGGAGCACAAGTCTTCTGGGGGTAACAAAAGCAGCTGAGGGATTCTTTAGCCCAGAAAAGTGGATGCTCGGGGGAAGCAATTGCTTTCTGCAACTCCCTGAAAGGAGGTTATATTGAAATGAAGATTGGTCACTTTTCCCAGGTTACTAGCAATATGATGAGAGATGGTGGCGGCCCTAAGTTGTGCCAGGAGAAACTGGATATTAGGAAAAATTTCTTCTTAAAAAGAGTGGTGAGATCTTGGAACAAACTGCCTGTGGAGGTGGTGGAGTCACTGTTCCTGGAGATGTTCAACAAAAGGGTATAAGCAGCACTGAGGGACATGGTTTGTGGGCATGGTGGTGATGGGTTGATGGTTGGACTAGATGATCTTAGTGGTCTTTTCCAACCTTTATGAATCTACGATATTGCTGTTAAGCAAGGAAGGCTTTGGGTCTGGTTGTTACCATTATAAATGGAAGAATAACCCTTATGGTTTGTGAGAGTGGCGATGAACAAGCAAAAAGCAAAAATGTCTGAGATGGATGTGTTTGGCTGTGGGAAAGAGGTGGTGCCAGGCTGCTTGGAATGCAGCTACTTAGAGAAGGAAGACCGATCACCAAAGGAGGATGCTTCCTTTTGCTCGCTCTGCAGCTCTCCTCCATGCAGAGACCTGGCACACTGCCTGCTTGTGTAAGCAAGCAGCATTGCTACAAACAAGCAGGCAAAGCATGTATTATGGATAGTGTCTCCAAAAAAGCCTGTTAGAAAGAGAAATATCTTAATTCTCAAATAGCACCAACTTGTGTTCTTTGATTTCCTATGCAGAAGACATCCTCAGTCTGGCTCCTGAGGAAAAAGGTACTATTTTTCAAGCTCTGTGTCTTTTGTCTTTTCCCTTTATACATTTATGAGACTTAAAAGGATCTTCTTCTTTCTAACAGCTAACCCAATTCAAAGGAAACTCTGTGGTCCCTCTCAAAGAGAGATGGTGGCCGCTGAAGGATTTCAGGCGCACACAGTGCCAAGATGGGACTTGGGGGACATGGCACATAGCTGCTATCTGAAGAAAATGGGAAGGGAGTTCAGGCTGTTTCTTTTGAGGATCAGTTATTAAGCCTCACATCTGTGTCTTTGGATAAGGAGCGGATTTGACCCATGGTACATAACACCATAAATTACTTTGTGGTTGTCTTCTAATACAAGATACGGAAATCTGCTTTGTTGCCAGCATTGCAGATGTACAAAGAATCTACCTATTGCCTTTCCTTCTTTCATTCCATGTTAACCATGTAAGTGTCCTACCGTGTTACATTAACGCCACCACAGAGCCGTCTGTTAGTAGCATTCACAGTGTTGGTTAGCAAGTTTTTCACAGGGAATGTGCTTCAGTCAGAGAAAACTTACTTTTTTTTAGCCATAGTTCTGCATATTCTGGTCCTGTATAGGATGCATTTGGCCATGAGCCTTCATAAGCTTCAGTGTATGCCTTGCAACAGGGATCAGTTTTAATTCAAGCAATAATGTGTGGAGGAAAAGACTCTTTTATTGTCTTGTGGATGTTTTTTTAGATGCCTCACACACAGATCTCCCAGAATGCTTTCACACATCATTAGTTATCTTAATGCTTTGTCAAAACCACAGTCACCCATCCTACTTCATCTACATTTCCTTGGAAATTCAGTGCTCCCTTTGCTTCCTTGCCAAGAAGTGCATTGAGGATCATTTGGTGTGTAACCGGTTGAGTGCTCCCCTGGTGGCAAATGTCCCTAGGGCTGCACGGCTGTGTGCATGCTGGGGGGCAAGAGGCTGCCAGCTTCTGGCCTTGTTTCACTGCCTGATCTACCTAGTAGTTTCACCTGTAATTTTATTTGCATATCTTATTTATTTTTGAAAATCAACCTGTTTTTCTATAGTCCCTACAAAAAGAAAAACTGAATGAGGGGAAATTTACTCAAGTGGAAGAAGCCACTGGGTGTTTTAGCACCAAGGAAGTAAGAACCTGAAACAGACAAGCTTTTTCTCTTCACTGCTTTGGTACAAGGTATAATCAAACACATCCTTTGAGTTGTCTGTACCTTATATTCTTCTTTGATTAAGTCTTTGTTGTACATGACGATGCTTTTTGTAGCACAGATGGATATTTGGCTGTTTCAAAACGCAGTGTGTTTAAGTGGAAGTAGCATGGTCAGTCGCAAAGCGGAAGCAGCAGAGGGAAGCATCAGACATTGGAAAACCTGTTTCGTGGGCTACAGGCGTATTGTAAACATAAGAATTTCTTCCTGAAGTACATTCTCTAGCTGAAAATGTTGGTTTGTTGCTGCTGTGATTGCATTCTTTCAGGCTAGTACCAATTGTACTCATCAAGAATGTCCAAAATGATTTTCCCATGATAATTCTGACGTTGGCCATTTATGTCCCGTTATCTGCTGTCCTATTTCTGTCTTAAATAATAAGCTCAGATTTCTTCATAATGACAATTTCCTAATCTCCCCTGAAATAAATTGTGCCTTCTATGAATGTTTCTAGGAGATCTATGAATAATTGACTACCAAGAAAAGGGAAAATCCTTTTAATAGGCAATTGAATCTGATATGATGTATGAAAATTAATAAGTAGATCTAAAGCTTTAGATTTGCTATAAATAGTTCAGTGTAGGTGTACAGTGTTCAGGCATGAAGATGCTCTTAGTAGTACCAATTCCAGACATTTTTCTTTTCCAGATGTTTTCTGTATGCCTCTAAATAACGTCAGTGTATTTTTCCTAATGGTTCAGTTTGCGGTTGATGCGTTGCGGTTCTGTGTTTGAATGCACGGACACACTGAAATTGTCACATTATTCATGTCTAGGTGAGGGAGAGGATCCAAAACAAAATCCATTTAATTTTACTTTCTTTTGTTTCTTCCTTTCTGTTTTTTTTTTTTGTTTTTGTTTTTTGTTTTTCTAAATTATTATTAACTCCTCAACATCTGTTTCCTCTTTGTTATGCTTTTGCAGGCATTTGCTACAGTGGAAAAAGCCTTGTATCTTTTAGGATGGGCGTGCAATGATTATTGAAATGAAAAATATTTTACAGCTGTTGCTCTTACGGTTGCTTTTGTATGCAGCTACTGATGAGCCAATAATAAATCAGTGCAAGCCTTTCATGCCCACGCTTTTCCTTCTTTGCACAGAACTTGGATATTTTTTGCTGCTTGCTCTCCTTTGTGTGGTGGACTGCCTAGGGAGTTTTCCTGTTCTGGAGGAGGATTTTGAAATGAAGTTACTACCACGCTTCAGATCTTAATCTCCACCACTGTTTGCAGATGATTCTCTAGCAGCCAGCTGGGTCAATATTAAAACCATGCTGTGCTGCTGAAAACCCCGCAGCCATGTCTGTATCAGCATTTCCAATTTCTCGTATCTGGCGTTCAGAAATTGACTGTAAATCGAGTTCCCTGTGGGGAAGAAAGGGTATAAGCAGCAGTGCTCACCGAGCTTCTCACCCATCTGGCTGTGTTGAGCCCATAGGGCTGAGCCAGACACGGGTACAGGGGATGCTTGCAGGAAAGGCAACCGCAAGCACAGGAGGGAAGCGGTAGTTTTGCGTTGGTGCTCATTGCCAAGCTGCGCTGCTTTTGATGAGCTGTGTAGGGCTGGGAACCAATTACATTGTTATCTTGGTATCCATGCTGCAGGCACTTTTTTTTTTTTTTTTTTTTTTTTCCTTAATAAACAATTTGCCTTGTTTAATTTCTGTGCTGCCTATGTTTGTATTCTCTTTTTAGGAACTTGTGTTATTGCCTTTTGTCAGCCATAGTTGTAGTAATACATACATTAATGTGGTTAGGCTTGTACCTGGGTGGTTGTTTTATTTTTTTATTTCCTGTGTGGTTCCCAATCCCTCCCTTGATTTGCATCTTCCCAAATTAAAAACTAACTCCACAGTACGGTTGCTTTTGCTTTGATCACTGTGGCCATGCAGAAGGGTTGCCCCGTCCTTGGAGGTGTTCAAGACCAGGTTGGACGGGGCTCTGGGCAACCTGATCTAGTAAAGGCGTATGTTTGGTGGCCCTGCTAGGCAGGGGGGTTGGAACTACATGATCCTTGAGGTCCCTTCCAACCCGGGTCATTCTGTGATTCTGTGATTCTGTGGTTGCTGGAGACAGCAGCATTGTGGTGACAGTGGCATTCTGATAGTAGCTGTCTCAGCAGTTCTCTGGCTTGTTCACCCTCAACTTTCCCATCTCTATTTGTTTCCATTTCAAAGGTGGCCTCCTTCTTAGGAGGGTTTATTTTAATCAAATGCACGTGGGTGCCTGGCTGTGTTATTTATAGGTCTGTGTGCCAAATGCAAAGTGATCTGAGCCACAGCTTCTGAATAAGTTAGAGGAGATTCCAACTCAAGGTGAGGGCTGTTCCCACTGTTTAACTCTGTGCAGGCAAAGGGATGTGTTGTCTGCATTCAGGAGTGAGGTAACTCATGATAGGTTTGTGGAAGTTTTGCAGGTTGTTTATGTATGGGCAGCGTACTGTCACGCATTGAACACTGGAATATAGAATCATAGAATCATTTGAGTTGGAAGGGAGCCTTCCAACTAGCTGGACATCTAGCCCAACTTCCCTGCAGTGAACAGCAACACCCACAGCTATATCAGGTCGCTCAGAGCCCCAGCCAACCTGACCTCAAGAGTCTCCAGGGATGGGGCAACCATTACATCTCTGGGCAACTGTTCCAGTGCCTCACCACCCTCACTGTAGAAGACTTTTTCCAACCTCTTTTAGTTTACTATATCCAATCTCCAGAGTTATAAATGCTGTTTCTTGCCTCTAGCTCACTCTCCCCCAATATGGATTTTTTGGTTTTTTTTGGTGGTTGGTATGGCTATCTGTGTTGGAAGGTGTGAGGTAGATCTTGCATTTTGTCTTCTCTTCTGGTGCTGTCTCTTACTGTCATTAGGACACAGTGACCATCGTTGGCCAGGCTATCCTTTCTCAGTAATGGTCTTATCCACTGCCTTCTGTAAGGCAGGAAAGCAAAATTAAATAACCAGCCCGTGGCGTCCTTCATTTCTTGCTGCTCTGGGCTCAGGGATGCTTGCTTTCTCCTACACAGATATACTGCAACCATGTATAAGGTTCAGTTTTGGAGAACCTGGGCTGACCTCCAGCTGTGCTCTCCAAGGAGCACAAACAGGCTGGCCACACGGGCACTGTACACTGGGACTAGAGTAAGCCCTACAGGGTGCAGTGATGTGAGCAGGCAACCAGGGCTGCATCAGGGTAGCTGCAGAGCAGAACAAATGCCTTGGCCGTGCATTCAGCTCTGCTCTGTGCAGGAAGAGCTCCTTGCTCTCAGTGCTGATGGACCCTCAACCACCCACCCCTTGCATATTTAATGTAGCCAGATGTTTAATTTAGCAGATCCACTTCCTACGTTTATTTATACAGTAAAAATAAAAAATGTGTTGCAGGCAGCTGGGCACTTGACATCAGCTCACATTAAAGCAGAAGAAATTTCAAGATGAGAAGCCTGTGGTGCTGGTTCTTCTCTTACAAATACTACCTCTATACCCAGGCTGATGAATGCCTTTTTACGCATTGAAATGAGATCTGTGTTTCTTTCAGAGGCAAATTCTGAACTGTTCAGGCATAGCTGTACACAGATGCAGATATCCCCAGCAAAATAAAAGCTCATTATGACAAATACAATTTTACAGGCTACAGAAATTAATGGTGTATTTTACTGGCTTGTGAATGTGTAGAGGAGTCCTGATGCCAGTGGTTTTTCTATGAATGCAGCACGTACCCTGAGTGGAGATTTTTCCACTGAAATGTGATTGTAGGGGTTGGGATTTTTGTTGTTTAAGGGCAGTGCAGTACCACATAACCCTTGGAAAACCAATTCCCTTTCAGTCTCTGTCAGGCTGTGCACTGCAGAGCAGATGTCTGGCACCTCACCCGCTTGGAACTCAGGTTGTTTTGTCATCCAGCACTTATGAGCACCAAGCATTTCCTCTCCTTTAAACGAAGGTAGCTTTATTTAGAAAAGAGCTTGCTTTCATCTATTTTTGCTCTCGGTAGAAATGGAATTCCTACTTCCACATGGAACATCTGGTGAAACTGTAAATGTGAGGAAGTGACTGAAGAAGTGGTTCAAGTGAAGTGTTGCGTATTGCATGGTTTTCTGTGTGTTTTATCTTGGCTTAACTATATAGGAAAATCCTGTAAAATAAGGAAACAGTGGCAATAATAGAAGCTCCTGTTCTTAGAAACCTGAGCTTAACATTGCTTTGTGAGAAATAGATGGCTGACAAAGACGCTAGCAGTGCTGCAGAGGGTGTCTGCAAGTGTCATGCAAGCAAACAAGGTGGTCTAAAGAGACTTCTTGCTTTAACTTTCCCTGCAGTCTCATGCGGGAGCTGTCTCAGATTATGGAAGCATGGGCTGAGTTCAGAGGTCAGAGAGCTGTAGCGGCCTCTGTCTGTGCTCTCCCTGTGGAACTTGTGGGCCATGTGTCTTTAGACATGCCTGCTTTTTCTCATTTTGACCAGCGAGCTCAAAGGTAATGAGGCAAGGCAGGTTGTGGCAGTCTTCATCCCATGTAATGTTAGCCATTTAATTTTACCACCACATGTTCTGATCCTCACATCTCATAAAGTTCCTTTAATCCCTCCTCCAGACCTCAAGATGGCAAAAAGCCCTTCCTTCTGAGACTGCACTTTGAATAATGAAAACTGAAAAGGAAAATAGTAGATTTGTTTTTTCTCCTGTAGTCCATAAATAGCATAGTATGCCTATAGAAGCTTTGTGTTTTGCAGCTTTATATTGTATTTTAGTTTACTGTCTAGAACCTGTAGTTCGGAACAGTTCTGCTCTTTATTTTTATGACTCTTGTGTTACTCTTCCTTGCTTACTTGCTTATTTTTGCCTTTGGCTTGGAATTCAAGATGTGTCCCATTTATAAGGCCCTCTGAGCTTTATCCTTCATTGTGCAAGCTTTGGAGTTCAACTTAACAAATACAGATGCTCTATGGCGGCACCCTCCACATGTCTGTCATAGCTGAAGGGTTTACAGCACTGTCAAATGTCTTTAGTTTTTTCCTTTAAATTTTGATTAGAAACATCACTCAGCAAGACGGAGCAGCAGCTCACATTTTCTCTGCTTCTGTAAACACATATAAATGGAAGTGAAAATTAGTTTTTCAAAAAACATCTACGCTGCTTTTAAGTAAGAGCAGATCTTATGGATTTAGTTATTCTTTGCAGGCATACAAACCAGATTGCCTTTTAGATATAGATCATTGGTGAGTACCTTCACTGAGAAGGCAGTACTGGCAAGGGTCACCCAGAGAAGCTCTGGATATCCCATCCCTGGAGGTGTTCGAGTCCAGGTTGGATGGAGCCTGGGGTTGCCTGATGTAGTGCCAAATTTAGTGGTTAGCAGCCCTGTCCATGGTGGGGGGGATTGGAACTAGATGAACTTTGAGGTCCCTTCCAACCCAAGCTATTCTGTGGTCTTGGTAAAATCAGGATGTTAAGTACGGAGTGGTTTTCCTAATAGGACTATGCAGCTTAAAAGTTGCATTGGAATCTTTTTGCTAGTTGGTCCAGTGCTGCCTCTGGGGAGCTGCTGGTGTCCCACCACTGCCTGGGGCCACTGAGGAGGTCTTGTGGGCAGGGAGTGGCAGGGCCATCAAAAAAACAACCTTTTTTCTCCCATCACTCAGTGCTTGTCTCAGGGATGGATATACCCATTGAATTTACCACGTTCCTTTAAGTGGCTGGGTATGACTGCAGAGCAAAGGGTTTGCAGTTTTCAGTCTGAGCTGAAAACTGAGCTTAGCTCTCATAGTTCTCCAGTTCTGCCTTTTCTTTCCTATCTCTTTACTGGCAAGAAGATCAAAAGGAAAATTTGGAAACTTTGACTTAACTATTCCTGTTGTGTTAAGCAACAGGGTGATTTGTTTGTAGCTTAGTATGGGAAGACACATGGAAAACTTCAGAACAGGCAACTAGCCCATGAGAAAGGGCTCTTATTAACTTGAGAAAACAAGTAAACTGCCTCTAGCTTCTGCTGGTAGCTGGAAGAAGCTTGTTTGTGAGAAACTGCTTTGTAGCTGTAACTAGGTATCCTTGCTTATCCTGATAACGTCATACTTTATTGTCTCCCACTGTTATGTATGTGGCTGCAGTGCTAAGGAGCATGTGGACATCTTGCTGACCACCATGAGTATCTGCAGGGGGAACCCCAGGGCTGCCCCCAGTAGTGAGGACTTGGTGGAAGCTGGCCACCCCCAGTAATTTGAGTGCCTCTTTATTAAACTTGTGAATGGTAATTTGTCTCCATGTACTTTCTTTGACATCAGTAAACCTTATGCAGAAGTGCTAATGCTTTTGCATTACTGAAGGAAAGCTAACATGATGAGCTGAGAACACTATATCTATAGTTCCATCGTTTCCCACACCCTACTCCCCACCTTCCCATCTTCTTTCTTCTTCCCAGTCCCCTTCTCTGTTGCACCAGAAGGGTGGTAAATGCAGAAGGGACACCTAACACCACATGCTGTGCAGTGCAGGCACTGCCTGCAAAAGGTACACCATGTCAAAGTCATGCTGTCAACTGTGAGCAATCCATGTATTGTTGTACAAATGTTAATAGGATTGTAACTGAGATGTTGCTTGCTTTTTGCATTTGTCTTCAAGGCAAACGCATGTCAAACAGCAAAACTTAGTAGAGATACAACCTCCCTCGAATCGCATGACCTTACTGCTGCACAGTTGCACACAGGCAGGTGAGATCTGTGCCAGGTCTCCTGGCATTGCCTCTGCCCATAGCTCTTAACCTGCCTCTGGCTTTTCACCACCAGAAGCAGTGAAACACAGCTCAGTCATACCCACTGTGTGAAATGCGTGAGTAAAGAATTGCTTGGAAGTTGATAAGGAAAGGTTAAAGATTAACCTCCAAAGGGCAGAGGAGTGCATGTATATATCTCGACAATTCTAATTGCAGTTGTGATGCGTACGAAGTTTGCTAACACTGTCGAGAGAACAAATGAAAAATCCACTTCTGCGAAGTGCAGCTGGATTCTTTCCAAAGAGCTTAGTTTCTTTTAAATGTTATTTTATTAATTAGTTCAGCAATTCGTTCTGGTTTTGTTTGGAACAAATCAGCAAGTGTTGCCATCTTTTAAACTCCGCTGTGAGGGACAGAGTTGAATGAAAGAGGTTTTTCACTGCTGAGAGCCAGCGTCCTCTGCAGGCCCTTCTTCTGCAAAGGGACATCTCTGTTAATCTCTGTGAAAGGGGGTTATGACGAAATGTCAGCTTTCTCACTTCCAGTTATTACAAATGAACAGGGAGCGGTGATGTTCTGCCATCTGTTCAGCAGAAATATCCCACTTTTACCATGGTTTTATCAGATTATATTGGTATTTTCCCCTGCTAGGACTAGCCTGCTTGGATTTTACATACAGTTAACTAACTCATATGTTTTTCAGAGATCCTACCCTTGGAAAACTTCAAATCCAAGTGGATGTTCTTGGATGGACTGTTTTGGTATTGTGTGGGCATACATAGCAGAGCAGTTTATGTGGACGTTTTAATGCCAGTAGCTCTTGTACTGTTCTTCATCCTCAAGTCAGTCACTCTAAGGAGTTCCACTTCCTCAGTTGCCATGAGGGCATTTTCATTCTGTGTCCCTTTCTTTGCCTTCCCCTGATCTGTGTCAGTTTTCAGCATTGTTTAAATTCTCCAACAAATACAGGCACACAGTTCCCTCATCGGAAGCATAAAAAAAGAAGAGAGAGATTCTCTGATGCTTCTTGCGCTGTAGTTTTTGTTTCAGCTGCTTTTTTTCCTCCCCATCAAAAAGATGACAGTTGTGATTTAGAACCTGCCAGAAGAAAAGGGGCCAGCTGGCGTGAACACAGAGGTGTTAGGTTTGCAAAATAGTCATGTGATCAGCTGCATGCTTCCTTTAGAGCAAGCCAACATTCTGGAACAAGGAAGAATGCAACAATTCTAGGCTATCTTACTCTGGGGCAAAAATAAAAACAAATACTGATGTGGTTTTGGAAAGTCTGAGGTGAGGACAGGAGGTTATTGGGCTGACCCATTTCTTTTATGGGGAGAATTCAGGAAATGCTGAGCCTTGTGTTGGCTGGATGTTGGACAAGAGGTGTTGCCATCTTGGTTGGTGCCGTGTGACTGCATATTGCAGTGCTCATAGTGGCAGAAGTTGGGTATTGAGGTTGGAGGGCGCTTTGCCTAGTGGCATCTGTAACAGTACACTGGTGGCTGGACTCAAAATGAGCACGTAGTGTGGTTTTGGTGAGAGAGAAACCCATTCAAATGAGTTATTTATCTCCTAGCTTAGCCTGATGGTGCCAGGTGCATGCCCTGACCAGGCGTAGGGAGTGCCACTATGTATGTAATGAGATGTGACTGGGCTGCCCATCACAGTCTTAGAATCACAGAATTGTGGAATAGCCTGGGTTGTATAAGGACCGTATAATGTTCTAGTTTCAACCCCCCTGCTATGTGCAGGGTCTCCAACCACCAGACCAGGCTGCCCAGAGCCACATCCAGCTTGGCCTTGAATGCCTGCAGGGATGGGGCATCCACAGCCTCCTTGGGCAACCTGTGCCAGTGCGTCACCACCCCCTGAGTGAAAAACCTCCTCCTAATATCTAACCTAAACCTCCCCTGTCTCAGATTAAAATCATTCCCTCTGTCACCTCAGGATACATGTTTGCAAGTGGCTGGTTGGATAGTTAAACACATTCATTGGGTGTAAATGGTGGCATAGTGCATGTTTAAAAGAGATGGACCCTGAGATATGTGGAAAAGTACTTTTGAAGGAACATCGTTGCCCTTTCCCATACATTTTAGGATAGCTTTTGTCCTGTGCTGTATAGAAAGAAAATAACCCCATTTCTCTTACTTGAAGTTTAGTCTGTTACAGCTCTCTTTGCTTGACAACAGATTGAATTTCTCCAGAGAGGAAATTAGATTTTTCCCTTTTCTTTCTCTCCATCTCTGTCGTTTGTTTACATGAATTGGCTGATTGCGGTGTGTGCGATAACCTTTCCTTCCACATTCTGCTTTATTTGCTGTTCCTTAATAAACTGTATTTACACACACTGCCTCCTTTTAGCTGCTTCTGGTGACAACCAAAACGATCAAGAAAAAGCACTGTGTCTAAACTGAGCCAGGAGTGCCAGCAGGCTTAACCTGTGCTGAATTAGAAACACGCTGATTGAGGCAAGGAGAGAATTGAGCTCCTGAGTAGGGTGTGCGGCACTTACGAGTTTGAGTCTGTAAGTGCCTGAAAATTTGGATATATATGCAGGTATTTGGTGAATTTTATTCATGTATTTATTTTTCCCCTGGCAGCCAGCTGCAAACTTAGAAGTCTTGCTGGGGAGTTATTAATAGCTTCTGCTGTAATAGTATCTGGTAGTCTAGCCATGGGCTGGCATGGGGGCTGTGTTCCTCTAGGAACATCCAGCAGAATTATCTGCTCCCAGCTGAGGGCAAAGGAAGAGGCCCCTGGGGTTTGAGAAAGCTTGGTGGGAGTTGTGAAATACAGGGCAGTAGAATGGGATCACCTCTCAGCACTCCCCAGGATCACTAGGTGCTGGAGTGTGCCGCGCACAGAGAGTTTATAATGCTACCGACACTAATGATTTCAGGTGCCCTGCATTTTACACCTAATTCTACGCTGCCTGAGCTTTCCCTCTGCTCACCTTGTAATGAGGGCTTTGTTGCAGAACTGACTGTTCTCCTCCCTTTTGAGGTAAGGGTTGCATCGAGAGCCCTTGGAGTGTGGGAACTAAGACCTTTGGGTAGATAGCAATATGGTGAAAACTGCCAAAAGCTGATTTTCTTTTTCTTTTTTCTTTTCCTCCCAGCATTTCTTAAAATACAATATGAAACTGAAAATAAATCTGTAGTCAGACCATCTCCTCAAGGATTCCTTTTTTTCAGTGGGAAGCAACAGCCCAGGCTTCAGGTGTTTTTCCTTGGCCGTTTTCTCCAAGGGATTATCCTATATAATTACAGCCTTGGCAGCTCATAGACTGAAACTGGGAGGGGAGAGAACACTGCAAAGGCACAGAAAGCGGTTAGCTTGTGGTTTGTAATGTACCTAGTGTATGGACTGCATTGAGAGAATTGCTTTGTGCTTTGGGACCAGAGACGGTGAGTGAATGCTAAAGAGTTCTTCAGGCAGTGTGACTTAACCTCTTTTCCCTCTTGATGTATTATTTGCAAATGGCTTACTGCTTTTTCTTCTTTTTGGTTTTTCTTTTTAAAATGAAAGTCTTTGCTGTTCATCCTTGTGCTAATGTCAGCCTTTGAGAACAAATGAGGGTCTTTCTGAAATCTGAAGCAGGAAGTCTATTACCAGTGCGCAAGGCTAAGACCAAGCAGGAAAGCCTGGTCATGGCCCTTAGTCCCTTCCCAGCCTGCTTAGCAGGTTTGGGACCTTGTGGCTGTGTGAGCTGATGTCAGCCCAGTGTTAATGTCGTCCTTCCTCCATAGTTGCCTGTGTGTCCATCTCCTCTGCAGAGTCTCCCATGAGCTCACTCCTCTCACCTGAACCATGACCTGAGCTCTCTGCCCCCGGCCTTGTAAACCTTGCTGGCCGTGCAGGGCCATGTGGTGCAGTGGTGCCCTTTTCTGTAAATCTGAGCCTTTTTGGTGGGCTGTTTGGATGGCAGTTAATTTGGGAATGGAGCAGTCTAGAGCCCTGTTGTCTTTAGCCAGCTGTATCTAGGTTTCCAAAAATGATTTTAAAAAAGAAGTGAAAGCTATTGGGACTAATGGTTGAAGACAAATGCAAGCATGAGATGTGCCATACTTCTTCTGCTTAATATCCCTTCCAGACCAAGCCAATGTATGATTCTATGATCTAGAAGGATTAAAACATCCCAGGAGTGTGTGTTGCTCTGTTAGGGACCAAGCAGGGCCTTTGCTGGTGTGCTAGAGGGTAGAGGAAGAAGGTTGGTGTGTGAATCAGCAGTGGAGTTTTGAGTCCTCTGAAATCTGTCCTTCTGCCCTCATAGTTAGCATGCCAAAAAATGTTCACTTGAATGTCCTTTTCTTGAGCTCATTCTTTGTCATTGGGAGCAGCCAGCATTGGTGCCATGGTTCTTATTCCCTTGGCTAATATTTGAAAATATTTCCATTTCTCTGTTCTTTTTTTCCCTCTTGGTCATGATAATTTATGACCACGGCCGTGTTCGTCACATTTTTTTTATACCTTTAGGTTTCTCTTTTCTCCTTCCACCTGGGTGAAGTCGCAGAAGGGCTGTGATTGACATGGTGGATGTCTGCCAGCCCCACACTCTGCCTTCTTCTGGTGCCTGCTCATTTGTTCCTCTCACACGTTATCGCTATGGTCTTGTTCATCAGTAGTTGTAACACTTGTCGTGGGGGTTACTGCATGAGGCTGACCGTAGCAAGGTGTCTGTCCCTGGTGCTTTTCCCTCAGTGCCTGGGGATATCTCTGTGCATCCTGCATGGTTAGCCATGGGGTTACACTGAGTGCAGCACACAGCCACCAAAAATGGTTGGTGCCCCGTCAGAGGGACATGGTTCACATTGTCTCTCTGTGTGGCGGGCTTGCAGACTGTAAGGTTAGTGTATGCCATGGGTTAACCAGTATTCATTGATTTGCTTATTTCCCTAGTGGAATGGCACCAGATAGAGTTCCAAAGCAGAATTCTGCTTTTCACTTCTTTGTCTCCCATCAGAGTGTGGGCCATGCACTGAAACTCATGGTGTTGTGTCTCGCGTTTGTGGTGCTTGCAGAGCCCACACCTGCATCACATGTGGTGAAGCAATTGCCTGTAGGAACACAACTACAGGGCAAATAAGCAAAGTCTTTTCAGTGCCTCTCTCCTTGCCCACACAGTGTTTTCCAAGAACAAACAGATGTGTCCAGGAGTTTATGATACTGGTGGCCATTTCCATGGTTTGTGTGTATGTTAAGGGTTTGTTTGACTCTCTACAGTCAGCAAGATATTTGAGTTGCAAACCTTTTTGCTGAAGGGGAGAGCTGGAGTTTTCTCACTGGATTTGCCAGAGAGCTGATCTCTGTCTTTCAGTGATTTCACATGAGTTGGTAATATCTCTTGTGGGACTGGGTGAGCGCATCGCGGCCCTGGTAAGAGCATCAATCAGGAAGCCCTTGCTAGTCCTGCATAGAGGTGCTGCAGTGTCTTTACTGACGGGGCTGGAAAAAGCCTGACCGCTAAATGCTTGCTAAAAACAGCAGCACTGAATATTTTATTGTATCACATCGAAGGCAGAGGTTGTGGAAAGTCAGTAGACTGTCCTGATGTGTAGAACATTTCAACAGAGATGCGATATTTCATTTAGGCAGAGCACTTGCTGATGACGCTTGAAGGTCATGCTCACCCAACTACTGCAAGGACTTTTCTTCCCCTATCCAGTTCTTCCAGGGGAAAAGGCAAAAAAGGCTTGTGATTATCCAGAAGAGAAAACAGATGCCAGACTACCACTGAGGTGATTTTCATCCTATCCAATGACTGACTGCTGCACGTGGAGTTACATGCATTATGCTCCAGTGACTCCAAAGAGCATAACTTCCTTATTTTCATGCCTCTTCCTGACGTCATGAAGAAGTTGTTCTTGTCTCAGTGAATTTTTGTTATCTCGTGCTAACCTGAGCAATGCAATTGAAATGCCAAAGTCTCACCTATCTAATGCAGACTTCCTGTTTCTATAGCAACGGAAGTCATCCTTGCACTTAGTGGAGGCATACTGGAGCATGAGAAACTGCGACTTCAGGGTGTAGGAAAGCAAACAGAAACATTTGTGCTTGAAGATCAGGAAAAGAAAATACAAGTGACCTCTTGGCACAATTAAAGAAATGGCTGAGGCTTGGAATATTTCATTAGTAAGATTGAAGCTGTATTAGTATCATAAGAAGTCCTGTGTTTTAATCTCATTTCCCTAATTAAAATGTAAAAGCCCTTTATAGCAAATGAGAGTCTTTGAGGGTTTTTTCTCCCCCTTCATTTTCCAGAGCTGTTGTGTTTCTGGTTACACTAATGAAAATTTGGGCTGCCTCACAACCGATGTGTTTCCCTTTTGTGCTGGTAGAAAAGCATCAGTGTTTTTTGTCACTGACCGAAAGAAAAGGAAACAAACAGCATGTGGTGCCTAATCCTATATTTGATCCGCAGGCGGCCAGTTCCTGGTCAGTGGGTTTAGATCTGTGTTACAGAGATAAGTGCTGAACAAGCTACAGATGAGAAAGTGAATGAATGAGCAGCTGTCTCCTCTTCCTATTGTCTTATGGCTTTTCAAGTACTATTTTAACAACCATTAAATCATAATTTAAAATAACTGTAGGAAACATCCCAAGGAAAAACACCAGCACTGACAGCAACACATCATGAGTGTTTATGAGCTTGTGTTTGTGTATCAGCATACTGATAAGTACTGCACAACAGTCATGGCAGGTTTATTGTACTTGGTTATTAATCTGTGAAAGTGAATGTAGGCAAGTGAGAAATATGACACAGGGGGTTCTATGATATTCCTACTAGCGAAAACATTATTTATGTTTGGATATATTTTAAAAAGGCAGTCCAATTTTAATGCTGTTTCTTCTGGGTATAAGAAAAGAAAAAGAAAAAGCTGCCTTTTTGATAAATTCATCTTAGTTTCTCAAGAATAAAGGTAGCCAGAATTCAGGATTTAAGGAAGCTTTTAATCTACTGGCATCACTTGTCACTGGGCAGCTGAAACAGCCGGTTCTAGCAGTGATGGTGGTTGTTTGCCCTACAACAAAAGGAGGGATGGGAGACAGGATAAGGCAGATACAAGGCTGTCTTGTTTGAAAGTTGATCAAGACTAGTTATTATGAAAATAAAAACCACACCCAGAAACAATCCACTCAGCAAAATCCGACTTGAAACCAGCTGACTTGCAGCATGTTTAGCTGTGAGAAGCTAGCATCCCATAGGAGCTGGGATCCTGCTGAGAGCTGTGCTTTTCTGCCTCCAGCAGACTGACTGGGAGGTGTCTGCTGTCTTTGAGAATCGCAGTAAGGCTCTACATGAAATCTGTGGATCACCTGTCATCTTCTAGTCTCCTTAAATATACATACATATATATATATGTATGTCTATATGTATATATATATATAGTTTTTTGGGGGGTGGAGGCATAGGCTGACAGTCAGAGATGCAGCAGGTCTGCAGGAGATGCAGTATGTTCATGGAAGTTGCGCATGTTAGCACCACAGCCAGCTGCTAATGAGCTTCCCTTTTGCTGCAAGGGTATTTGAAGCCCAAATACGTGAGGGAACAGGATTTATGGGATGGTCAAAGGTCTTGACGCTAAGTCTGTGGAATTTCATGAAGCTGGGCTGCCTGCTGTGGGGAGGTGCTTCTGTGGGGGTCTGAATGCATTGCATGTGCTCTGTGTTTCAGGGATAGAGCTCTGCCCTCCTGCACATCGGTTCATGATCACCATGGTGGCAAGCTTCATTGAAATGGCGGGGCAGTTCCTGATGCCAGGGCTGGCTGCTCTCTGCAGGGACTGGCAGGTCCTCCAGGCTGTCATCATCTGCCCCTTCCTACTGATGCTGCTCTACTGGGTGTAAGTATTTCTTCCCTCTCAGGTCAAAGGCAACACAAGTTCCTAGTGCTGGACTTGAGAGGTGCCTGGATATAACGGTGCTTCTCCATACGTCTAGATTATTACCTTGTTCTTCCACTCACTTTGTGTGAAGTTTTGGCTGCGGAGTAAGAAGAAATAATGTTGCAGCTTACTGTAGTAGCCATAAGTTTTACATGTTGATGTGTCAGGACTCAGTAGATGAGTATTCTGTTGGGCAGAAAGTTGTACTTAGTAATTTTTCTGGCAGTAGCTTCCACTTTAGAGATACAAAAGGATGTGTCCCAGCCTAACTGCTTCAACTTGTGGCTGCACAGCTCGGTTTTCTCTTTAAACCTGCACTGTGGTTCTGGGCAGTCGCTGTTCATTCCTTTGGCCTTGGTTAAGCCCATCTAGGTAAAAATAACACACCTCTGCTCATGAGTATTACAACTGGGCCCAGTGTGTGCACGAGGTGGCTGGCTCTGAGCCTCCCTGCTAGTTGTTGCCCAAATTAATGTGCGCCAGGCTGGCAGCCATGTAGCCAACCTGCACTGGGAAGCACTCCCACAGGTCGCTTCTCTTTTCTGGCTCCTTGTCCTCCTTCACTGCCAGCCCTGTGGGCTGTGATTTGGCAAAGGGTTCCAGGCCTGGTGCTGCCTGTCCTGGAGAAGTGGGGGGGGGGGCCTCTATCCTCACCAGAACTTCATAAACCTCCCAAAACCGTGTATTTTTGCTTCTGTCTTAAGAGTGACACACAGTGGTGGCATAACATAGCAGAGACTAGTGAGAGCAGGGTTGTACAAAACCATAACAGTGAGAACAGAGTAGATAATTAAATTTAAAGTAATGCTGGCCATGTTTAAATGTATAGTTGCTATAGACTGGAAAAGGAGCAAGTTGTTGGTTGTAACACCTAACAAGTTGCAATGTGTAAGAACTTGTTATGATATGTGACACTTAAGTTCTACGTTTTTTCTGTTCTTGGGTAAAGATGGAGTTCTCATCCATTCATCACCATTACCCCATACGTAGAAATCTCTTTGCCCGTCTCTGAGCTCACATAAGTAGACATACTACAGCTTGGGCTGAGGGCAAAGAGCAGCTCAGGGGAAAGTTATAGGTCTTTTATAGGATAATGACCTCTTTTACCTTCTTGTTTTCCAATATATAATAAGTATTTTGCTGGTGATACCTTGATGTTGAATAGCCTAGAACGTTGCTGATGTACAAGACTGTTTTCCCAAACCTGCCACGTGATGTACACATGCAAACGGAAAACTCTTGCAGTTCTATTCCCAAGCCTTGTGCTGGGATCCCACCATCTGAAGGGCGTTATATCCACCAGTGGATAGAACCCAGTGCAGTGCTTACTGATATCTGTGTCCAAGCAGAAGGAAGATGTCTAATGAACATGGTAAACAGGATGAGCCCCCAGTAGTTTTCTGGAAGAAGCAGCGTGTTCCCCACATGGCTGAGGCAAAATCTCCTGCATTTCCTCTGAGAATTCAACAGGGACCTCTTCACAAGGGATTGTAGTAATAGCAAATGCTAGAACTTGTTACCAAATCTGCAAGAGGTTTGTGGTGTTTTTGCTGGGCAGGATGGGCAGAGAGCACAAATTAATCCCGCTTAGATGATATGTGATATGATAAACAGGCCAAGCAGCAGAATTTGCATTGCCTGGGGTTTTTGCATTTGCTGAAATGGGCTCTGCTGTGGTATGTATAAATACATCTAAATACACTCACATACTTTATCTGCAATGAAGTTCTTGCTAAGGGTGAGGTCCAAATTGCAGTAACCTTAAAAAGTAGTAACCTAACAGTACAATCAACTGCTCCACTGCTTAGAAGAGCTGGGGCTGCATTTGCAGCAAGGGTCGGTGCTTTGTGAAGGAAATATGAGTTGTACCATATATTTGAAGTTAAAAGAAGCTGATAAATCCATTCTTAGAAAGGTCTTTTGGAAAATGAGTGAAAATGAGGACAAAGCAAGAAGGAAAAAAAGACGCCCATTCTGAAAGTATCTGTATTGATGGAAGTGTAGGGCTCTGGTGGGGGTGGTTGGTGGGTTTTTTTGAATGGTTTTTGTTTTTTATTTTTTAGATCTTTATTTTGTGTGGCTTTTGTTCATTTGATTGATTGTTCATTTTAAATGAAAAGAAAATGAACTTAGCTGAAAAGGAAATAAGGGAGAATTAAGCTGGAGATTCAGGTGAATGGCAGCGCTTGAGGGAAACGAGCAGATGAAAAATAAACTCTTTTAAAAGATGACTGTATGTGCATTTGTGTGTATGCTCGTAAGGCAACTCAATTAACATCAACTTGTCTTTACTGGGAGAAATTTTTATAGCAGCTACTGAACTTTATCTGGCGTACACACCATATTCACTCGTATAAGAGAAGGCCTTTAAATCAGCATGTGAGGAGGAAGATTTTTTACATGTTTAAAAATTAAACAATTCTGTTCCGTTATAATCCTGGAAAGTAATTTTTCACTTTTTAATCTCCATCTTTACAAGAGATTTCAAATCGCTTCTGTCAGATGTTTTCCTTCTGTGGCCTGAATTATCCTGTGTAACCGTGCAGCTCATCTGTCCCCTGCCTGGCAGCAAATGTCTCCTGCTCACGGTGCTTCCTCCTTCTCCCCGTTCTTTCACAATGGTATTAATAGGCAGAACTCCTCTACTGTGTTATAGAATTCTAATATGTCCTATCTCAAGGTGATAGGATGGTTCCTATATCATTTGTGGATCGATGTAAAAGGGAATGGCACCAATTCCCGTGCTCTGAGCCTTTTTTTTCTCCTATATTTTTAACAGATGATTTTTCCACTTTTTGAAAATAGTTTTATTACCCACAAATACCTAAATGAGCAGCTGCCCGCTATACTTTAACTCTGGCAGAAACCGGGCAGCAACCCTAATGTGTTTTCCATCTCTGAAGTATTTTCCCAGAGTCCCTACGGTGGCTGATGGCTACGCAGCAGTTTGAGGCATCCAAGGAACTTATCCTGCAGCTCACGCGCAAGAACAGGATGAACACGGAAAGTGACATCAAAGGAGTGGTGCCTGGTGAGTAGAACAGGCATCCATGAATCTGTCTATTCAGATGAAATTCTTTTCTATAAGTTATTATCCAGATGCTTTTTTAACTTTGCTGGTACTCACTGTCAAGGGTCTCTGAAGTAGCTCACGTCAGTTTGGTTTTGTGCTTAAGCTTGGTAGTCATACCAAGGCCAGTGCTGTGATTTCTGTAGTAGCTGGCAGACCTGTGTTAATTATCTGGTTTGCATGTGAATTGCATATCTGAAGTTTCTTGGATCTACATCACACACAGCATGGCTGTATGATGTAAATGACATTTTCTTGGTAAAGTTCTGGAAAGCTCAAGGGTGTGGAGCAACCCCTGATCTCCATCCCTGTCTCTTGCAGATCTTCTGCAGGGTAGATGAAGGGACTTGGAGAAAATGTTCTTCAGAGGCAATGAAAGGTCTCACAGTTAGACTTGGAGATTCTCAACCAAGTCTAAAATTGGCCTTTCTCAGCTAGTTAGCTACTTGAGTTTGCTGACAAAGTGTGTTTTTAGGGGAAAAATAATTACTTGAGTTTCCTTGCAGGAAAACGATAAAGATGCAACTTGGTGCTAGAGGGATTTATTTAAGCTATTTCTAGTTCCAGTGTTACTGAAGGAGTGCTAAGTATCAAAATGGTTTTATGACTATTACTTTTGATTATTTTTTCAGTTTCATGGTAGAGCCACACTCCTGTTCAGGGAGGACTCCCACTCATGTGCAAAACGGTGTTATTGTACCTCTTAGTGGTATGGACTCTTCCTGCAAATGCAGTTAGATATTGTAGTTGTCAGCATGTTACCTTCTGAACACCTTCCTAAGTAATACAGAATGTGCTCAGTTCTGCCACTTTGCTGATGCTGGATTTTTTATTTATTTATTTATTTATTTATTTATTTATTTATTTTGTGATTTGTTTTATTCTCTGAAGTGGTTGGAAAACATTTTGCTTCAGTCCAGGCCTGTTGTGTTGCTGTTTAGTATTAGTGATAGTAGCCTTGTGTGGTGGAGTCACTCTGTCTGTTGTTGCATACAGTCTCTTCCAGCTAGAAACCCCAGTGTAATTCTACTCACCTATATCAGTCAAATTGGTGTACCCTGTGTAACAGATTGTTACTGGAGTTGTATGTATATATTTTGGCAGCTTCTAACAGTTCAGTAATAGAAAGAATTGGCATTGAAATGAGTGAAATATTTCTGGGATGGAAGAAAATGCAATTTTGAATTGTGGCCCAAGCAGTGAATGGGTATATTTTCCCTTCTGAAGAACTGTGCTGCTCCCATTGTTGGAGGAAAGCTTTTAATTCTTCCTTTGGTTGTGCTACATATAGTAGAAACCAACCTTCTGTAGCCTCTTCGTGCTGTAGAGTGGTGACCCATGTGTTAGATAGGAAAAAAAAAGAAAAACTCATTTGCTCTGTTTGAATCAATCCATGAGGTAAAAGCAGTTTGTCAGTGTTCTCCTAGAAGATGCCTCCAAAGAGAAGAATGAATTGTCATACTAGTGGTCGCACTGGGGTTGTGATAACAGCTTCTATGTCTGGAGACCAGCACAGACAGCTGATGGGCAGTGCTTAGCCTGCAAGGCAGTAGGCAAACAAATTAAAGCTGGACAAGAGATGTGGATTGGGGTTGAAAGCACTGTAAATTAACACTGCCCTCATCTTCTCAGTGACCTGAGTGGTGTCTCCCAGGGACCGGTGCTCTTTGACATGTTTATCAGTGATATAGATGATGGGATTGAGTGCACCCTCAGCAAAGTTTGCTGTTGACACCAAGCTGAGCAGTAAAGTTGATGCAACAGAAGCAAGGGATGCTATCCAGAGGGGCCTTGATAAACTTGAAAGGTAGGCCCATGTGAGCCTAATGAGATTCAACAAAGCCAAAGTGTAAAGTGTTACAATTGGGTCAGGGTAATCCCTGTTGTGAGGTGCTGGAACAAGTTGCTGTGGATGCCCCATCCGTGGAGGTGTTTAAGGCCAGCTTGAATGGGACCCTGAGCAACCTGATCTAGTAATTTTTCTAGCAACTGGCAACCCTGCCTGTGGCAGTGGGTTTGGAACTTAGTGATTCTTGAGGTCTTTCCCGATCCAAGCCATTCTGTGATTCTGTGACCTGCCCTAAGGATGTGAAGGCAATGTATGTTCTGAACTGCAAAACAAATGGAAGGTTGGCCCCTCAGCCAGGGCTTTGTTCTGGGGCAACTGGTACACCTTTTGATTTGGGCTATGTGAACAGTTTGCCATCTCAAGGAGGGCTGGTGGTTTATGCAGTTGTATTTTCTTCTTTAACACAAGAATAGTAGATGCACATACTAAATATCTCTGAAGTCTCAACATTTTACCAGTTGGCTCAACAGTTCACCTTCTGTTTTTTGCAAGGGAAGTTTGCATTCATTGTTGCAACAAACTAATTATTTTTACCCCGCTGCATTTTGAAATGTAACTTACAAAGCAGGCCTGTTTTGTTGAGAAATATTTCAGAACATCCCCAGAATGAAGCCATCTTCAGTCATGAGCAAATTAAATATTCTGATAATATTAATTTGGTAGAGGTTTTTCGCTGCCAGTTTCTTCTAAAACTTTCTCATCTCTTCTGTGTTCCACTGTGGAGAATGGAGATCAAGTGCAGTTTTCATTACAGCTTTACACTCCCGTTCTACACTTCACTGGTCCACCATGAACCCCTTGAGTACTGCATGTCATTTTGGGCTCCATAAAGCTATCAGAATATCCAAAGGAGGGCTGTGAAGATGGCAAAGGATGCTTTTTTTTTGCTCAACCCTAGCTGAAAACACAAACTAGAATGGTGCTGTGGACATAGTGTATATAGACATTACTATTTAAGGTAGAGCCATTCCATTCCATGGAAGAAGGCACAAAAATATTCTTGCAGCTTGGTGAAATAATACTGATGTAATTACAAAATTGTATGGTGGTGATAAGTATTGCGTGTGCGTACGAATGCTGGCTGCTGCTAGGAAAGATGTGGTTTTCAAGGGGTTTTTCTTTGAATTAAAAAAAAAATATACATATAACAGATCTCCTTATGTCTGAGTCAGTCTACTATTACAGTACTGTGTACGGACTGGGATGGATGAAGAGCCAGGTGTATTAGACAGAGGAAGAAAGGAAGTTCCCTAGGTCAGTGACACAGGGTAGCCTCATGTGATGCTGCTCCATACAAACCTGCTGGATGTGTTCCTTTACAAGATCCTGTTTCTTGGTTGTTTATTAGTGCCGAGCTTAAGTACCCCATGCAAGTCCCTGGGGTTAGTCAGGTACATTGTGGGAAATTCAGTTCAAACCATTGGAATAAAGGCAGCCTTCAAGTCTCACGGACAAAAGAGATTTCTGTGTTAAAGGAAACCAGCCAGCAAGCAGTGATTTCTGTTGCCCTCTTGAATATCCGATCAGTTTTCAGAAGGGGCTCCTTTTTTCCTGACAGTCCCTTCTTGTCTGCCAGTGGCAGCTGATGAAGTTTGTGCAGCTCCTTCAAGGCGTGCCATACAGGAAAAATAGTGAGCAACAAGAGTAAGACTGATGAATGTATGTCCTCTTTTGCTGGTTGAATATACAGAAATGGAAGGAGGTCACGCATGCACTGGCTATATGTATCCCTGTGAAGACAGTAATGACATGACAGCTACAGGATTTGAAGAGGGAGGGCGTAGAAGGGAGCACTGCACTCAGAATGTGCCTTGTGGTGCCACTGGGAAAAGCCAAATACGCTGTAAAATAAAACAAAATATAAAGAAGCAATCAGGTGGTGGTCAGCTTCTCTTAAAGCCTGACTGAACTTCAGTGGGAGCTTGGCATGGAGGGCTAGCAACCCTGTTGATCTCACTGCTCATGTGAACAGGGCATGAATGTGGAGCAAGGAGAGGAAACATAAAGAACCAATCAGAGGAGAAGAGCACTAAGAGGGACTGCTAACAGAGAGGAGAGGGAGTAGGAGGTTGAAAAGAGTTGTGGGGGAAAAGTATAAAGATAGTTGAAGGTGACCTCCATGAGCAAAGACAACAGGGACAGAGGGCATTAATGGCTGCAGAGGAAGGAAGAAGGAGAGCTAGGGCACAAAGACCAAAGAGGCTGTTACTACTTGCTTCCTCCTCTCTCCAGAACAAGTTGTCAAGCCCTAGGATGTAGTTTCAGCATTCTTCTCCTGTGAAACCCACTTCTAAAATGTGTGCCTCACTCCTCTGCTGCCCACCTTGCTTGAAGCTCCCTCCATAGCTCCAGCCACAGATAGCCGTAACACTTGTGTAGGTATCTGAAACATGATAGCCCAAGTACAGCTCCACACAATGACATTTGAGATATTCTTTTTTGTTTATTTTTGAATGCTGGTAAGGTTAGCAGAATGTAAATATTGGCAAGTCAGGCTCTCAGAAATGCAAAAAGTCAGGTTGCCTGGGCAACCCTTGCTTGGCCTCCTGTCATGAAGATAAGATGATACAGCCTTTAATAACGTGACTGCAACCTATTTTTTCACAGGACATAGGATGGAGGAATCAGTGCATAGGATGGACGATGCTGTGGGAATGAAGCTGTTGTCTGTTCCTCATTTGTTGCAGAATTTGGAAGGTGTGTAGTGAACGAGCCAGAGGGTTGCAGGAGGAAAGAGGGCAGTCCTGGGGGAATGGAGCTGAATAGCTCGTGAAGAGCTGTACTCATGTCTGTGTCCACCAGGGATGTTCGTGCACAGTGATGGAACATTCCCTGCAATTAAGCTTTTCCAGTTGTCACCAATCATTGTTTCTTCAGTGTGTGTCCCTATAGCATGTATTTCTGGGGCTTGGTTTGCAGAAAGGTAGTGTTTATTTCAGTACCTACAGTGAATATTGCATGCAGAGCAACCCAGAGCTCATATTTCTCAAGCTATAATCCTAAAATTACTGAGTGATTTTTTTTTCTCATTCTGGACATTATTTCTCTGCATTTCATCTCCCTGCATTGCAAAACTGGAATAATCTTACGAGAAAGCAGTGGGGGTGATTCCATTGATATTTATGAAGTACGGGAGTATTCTGACAGCACTGTGGGAATGTCTCTCGGGAAACCTACCATTTTGTATTCACTGTGAGGTCTGAATAATAAGGCAGAGGGGCGCAACTTGAATGAGAAAGGTAGAGAATGTCGTTAATAGCTCATTTGCTGACTGCAATGAACATTTTGGAAGAGGAAAGCAATGTGCGATCATCTAATTAAGTGCTGTATCATAATGTGTATGAGCGACTGAAAGTTGCAATGGAAACCTTGTGCCTGGCTTTTCCCACCTTTTTTTGAATGTAATTAGAAACACGGATTGAAACAGATTATTGCAGTCAGTCATTTGTGTTTGTAGTCAATGAGTTACACAGTTGCTTTGACTACCTGGGATTCCTCTTAAATGCTGTTAGCTTTTTTGTCCCATGCTTTTGTTGGAAAGCTATTCCCTAATCCGGATTGCTCTTACGCTTGGCTACATTTTAGCATTCAGTTCAAATATACTGTAGCTGTCCAGATTCTTTGTCTTTTTTCTGTTCCCATTTGCTCCTGTTCTGCAACTGTCTCTATCTTAATTTTCTTTTTCCCTTTTCCCACACTGTATTGGCAGACAGCTGGAGTTCTTCTCTATCTCCTCTCCTTTGATAAATAGGCTTACCAAGGCTTTAGTTTCTCAAATATTGATGACTAGAATTGTAAAAGAGCACCCATATTTCATTGTGTGGTTTGGAAATACTTTATAAATGCGGCATGTGGGTTCCATATAGTCAGAGCAGAAGCAGAGAGCCAGCGGCATTGCAGTCCTTGTTAAAAGCTCATATTCCAGCAGAAGCGCTTCTCTTGAATTGCTGAGTTGTATTTTGTATTTCCAACTTGCATCTGCCACACACGATCTCAGGTTCATCCACTTATCTCTGTTGTCCCATTTCTGTGCTGAACGGCTGATAGCGCCTCACTGTCATCAGCAGTCGTCATTGACACATCCCTAAGTTTTGTGCCGAACTCCCTACTGCGTTTATTAAATATCGTTTTTGTTTTTGAGAATGACAAGTCACCCCAGCAGTAATCTCCTCCATCCTGCTCTCATTTCCATTTTTGTGCCCCTTTTTGCTGCCTTTCCATCAGTCAGCCCTTTACCCAGCTCATACTTTTGCATGTGACTTGATAGCCTTCAATACTCCTCCAACATGAGGCTTTTAAAAAGTACGACATGCCGGGCTGCCAGTCCTTGAAGAGGACAGTGTGGCTGTGGGCAGGTTGCTCAGCTCTGCATTTCATCTTTCTGCCTCCTGCTGTTGAGCTCTGGGGACCGACGGAGCCTTTCTGTTATGCTTCCATAGCTCTTTTCATGTTCAAAACACTACTGACAGTAGCACTTAGCAGCCAGAAAAATGCAACAACTCTCCGTCACCATATGGCATTTGTCACCTTGGACATCCTTTTTCAGAGGTTTGCTTCAAGCTTTGTCCACTTTGCCTTTGCCAAGCAGTGCGGGGATGGGTGGCTTCATTTGAAGCCTTGAGAGATGCTTTACAGTTTTGAAAGCCGTGGTCCCGAGATGTAGTGAATCCCACGAGAATCCAGCAGCGCTGGGAGCTGGAAGCTGATGGGGTTCCCCTCCCTGTGAGACTGTCAGAATGTTCCAGTGAATAGCTTTAATTTCCACTGAGACGTGAAGAGCGAGCATGCTGACAGTTTTCCTACCGAGTCCTTGAATAGGAAGCCCGCAGTGTGTGTGGGCTCTGGAGTATGGGAAAGCTCATAATGGGCCTCTGGGAACGTGGGGGAAAATGTATTTTATTTTCCACACTCTCCTTTCTGGCGTATCAGTC
This sequence comes from Excalfactoria chinensis, assembly GCF_039878825.1. Lineage (NCBI taxonomy): Eukaryota > Metazoa > Chordata > Aves > Galliformes > Phasianidae > Excalfactoria > Excalfactoria chinensis. The sequence continues at coordinate 78,944,704 of NC_092826.1, read as the reverse complement.
AGAACCAAAATGTTTAATGCAAATTCCTTCTGAACTGATGACTTCGGTGCAAAATCAAAGGAAAGACTGGGGGAGGGGCAGTTGTTCTGCTGTAACTGGCAGAGCAATAGTTTGCTTCTATGTGACTTTAATGGACGTTGGCTCGACTTTTAAGATCATATCATTGACCCGTGGAGTTTAGACAGCCAAGGAGCTGCCAGGGCCGTGCTGCTGCTCTCCTGGTGGCCTATCACAGTCACATACCTGATTTGTTGCAATCTCAGTGATGTTTTGCCTCTTGTAAATGTTTGTGTGGGGGTAGATGAGTTAGGCTTGGGGTTGGTTTTTTTTGGTATATATAAAGGATGGAGGAAGCCATCGGAAAGATATATGATATTGGAGACTTGGGGAGAGCCAGTCATCTGAAGGAAGTGACTTGTGAGTAGATTTGGATTTTTTAAATATTGAAGAGATGGGGGGAAAATAAGTGGTAGAGTCCAAAGGCTCCGACAACATTACATGAAAGAATGGAAATAGCACTTGACTTAAGTATATATATATATACATATATATATATATATATCTTGTGTCCTCTTCATTTCATTTAATGAAGTTGCGGTTCAGCAAAGCACAGATTGACAATGAAAAATGACTTTGAGAATCACAAGCACCCAAACTGGGAAAGCCCAAAGAGCGTGGTGTTAGGGACAGTCTGCTGCTGACAGAGGAGGAAATGTTTTGCTTTGAGAGTCCAGATCTGGTCGTACTTAAACAGACGGAGAGAAAACCCTGGTGCCCACAAGAAGTCTGTACAGTGTGTATTGTGTGGATGGTGATTTTCATTGTTTCTCTTGAGCCAAGTTAGTAAACAGTCATCCTCTGTTCAGCTCTGCGAAACCTTGTGCTTTTTCTTCTGCTTTGCTTGACGTTTTCAGTACAAAAGGTTTAGCAAGGGCTCAGTTATAGACTTTAGAACACTGTCTTATCTGGCTGCTTTAGTTGTTCGGAATTATTATCTTCCCATTTAATCCTTTCCAGAATCTTGCTACAAAAATCATTTTGACCTTGCTCTGTGAGATTAAGTACCGCCATTTTTATTGCTTTCTTTGTTAAAATAGCCCCGATCCATTGCTGTGCCCGCTGGGTGCTCCTGTCTTGCAAATATTAATTTGGCCAATTTCCTCTTTTGCTCCAGCTCTGCTGTTATGATTCTGTGGGCCTCACGCTGCATAGATGCTGGGGAGAATGGATATTATCAGGTATAAGGAGACTAGTGCCATAATATCCTGCTTAAGTACGGTCATTAAGTACAATGAAATACCTCTCATTTTTTTTTCTCAGAAATATCCCACATAGTTAGAGCAGATAGGTGACCAGGAGTGACCTGTGAGCAGTGAACAGTGAGACTATTTGCATCCAAATAGTCTTTCTTTGCTTTATTATTTTTATGACACTGTTTTGCAGTAACAGCGGACAAATGCGTCTTTTGTTTTGGTTGTAAATTAGAGTTGGTCTATCTCATTTCTCCCCAGTGGTTTGCTTTTTATTTCTTTTTTCTCCTCCTCTCTCTCTCTGTCTTGCATCTCTTGAAGGGATTACTGTTCAGTGAGTAGAGCAGAGGCCAGGGCAGTGCAGTGTGGGCAGCTGAGGACACTGGGCTGATTGCCCATGCACAAAGGGAAAGGATGCAGGGTGCAAAACAGGGCTCTGCTGCTGCTGTGGAGCAGGCTGGAAAGCAGCAATACAAGTCTTTGCCCTAAAAAACAGTCATGGTTTGCACTCCTGGGATAGAGCGTTTTTTATTATTCTGTTTTATAGCTGTGGCTTCTGCTTGCAGCAGGCTTCATGCCCTCCTGGTCATCGCACTGCTATTATATCTTAGAATCATGGAATCATTCAGATTGGAAAAGACCTCTAAGGTCATCTCGTCCAACCACCAGGCCATCCCCACCGTGCCCACTAACCATGTCCCTCAGTGCCACATCCACACGTTTCTTAAATGCTTCCAGGGATGGTATCTCCAACTGCTTCCCATAGCTTGGGAACAGTGGTCCTGTTGCATCCTGGGTAGGAAAGAGTTCACTTTCAGTCTCTAGGCTGATGATATTTTGGAACTGAGCAGCATCCTTCATTTCATCCTACACCAAGGAGGGTATCAGATACTATATTTGAGAGGTTTGTGTGTTGTAGGATTGTAAATAGAAGTTGTTTTGCAGTTAGCTCAGTAGTTTAAGGACAAATCTGGTTCAACCATCAACCCATGCCCACCATGCCTACTAACCATACCCTTCAGTGCCACATCCACACATTTCCTGAACACCTCTAGGGATAGTGACTCCACCACCTCCCCGGGCAGCCCATTCCAGTGCTTTACCACTCTTTCTGAGAAGAAATTTGTCTAAATATCCAACCTGCACCTCTCTTGGTGCAACTTAAGGCCGTTAACTCTTGTCCTATCACTAATTACCTAACGATTTGGTTCATTTGTTTTCTTTCAGAGCTGGAAAAGGAGATCACTAGGAGATCGAAGAAAGTCTGCATAATCAAAGTGGTGGGAACCAGGAACCTGTGGAAAAACATTGTGGTACTGTGTGTGAACTCGTAAGTCCCATACTGTGTTTCTGTTTGAGTATTTTTGTGGTTGGTGACCTGAAAGAAATGATGGGGACTCTCCAGTGAGGGACCCTTAGCTTGAGTCTGATAAAGACCGTGGAAAAGCATGAGCTGTTGCAGAGAGCAGTTTTATACGACAGAGTGGAGGAAATGGTCGGTCATCTCAGACAGCAGCACCATGTGTCTTCCCAAGTATTACGCTGCAAGTGCATTGCCATCAGAACTGCTCTGACAGATCTCACACAGCTGCATGCTTATAGTTGCAAACTCTTCTGCTGGCATCCTGGAGGGGATTTTTGAAATCATTAACACCACGGGAGCACAAGCCTGAATTGTTTACATCTGATATAGCTGCGTTGCAGAGGAAGACATTGCTTACCAGCAAACACAAGCTTTGCTCCCTTGTACAGCAGTGCCCTTGATGTGGCCTCAGAAAGAAACTGCACGTGGACCAGTCTTAATGCAGAGAGGACAGCCCCTGAGAGGCATGCAGTTCTGCACTGGTTGCAGAGCCAACTCTCTTCTTTGGGCATTGCATTCCTCTTTGCCACTTCTCAGTATTTGGCCTGGTTCTGAACCAATGTCTTCTTCTTAGGCTGAGCAAGCGGATTGAACAGCCAGAGTTAGCTGTATGTGGAATTCTCCCTTTCACCCACACCCTTTCTAGTGACGCATGTTTGGAAATTCCCTAATCCAGAACTAGGGAGCCCACAGAGCAACTTAGAGCAATAGAGCATGGAGGCTGTTTGCCATCCAAATAGAGTGTGTAGCTGATGTGTGTTTAAGGAAATAGCTTGCAGGTTTGTCTTTATGAAGTGGGAAAAAGTAAATCTAAGTTCTGTTGATTCTGTTGCTTGGGTCTGCACTTGATTTTAGCAGCGTGGATGGGACATGGAGGAGGAACCTTTCTCAGGGAGTGGCGAGATACCAAGGGAGATAAATGTCATCAGTTTCAACAAGATAACTGAGTAATTCATGGGGAAGCAGACTGGGTAGCAGAGCACAGATGATGTGCTAATCTGGCTTATTGGTCATGGCCTAAATATCAACCTTAGCAAAGCATGTGTGCATGCACAGAAGAGGAGAAGATAGAAGCTGGTAAATGCTGCTTCTTTGTTAAAAAATGAGTTTGCTAATTAGTATTTCGCTTAGAGGAGGAGTTATCCAGATACCCAAAGCAGGTGACATTTCTGTATAATGGCAGGTAGCTGTGCTGCTGTTTGTTGTTGTGGGGAGGAGTGCGGTGCTGGGTGGGGTATTCTTGAACTGTGGTGTTGATTCACAAGGTTGCAAGAAAAATTCCCCAGGCTCCATGTAGTCACACACTCAGCAATTGTGTATTCCCCAGATGTTTCTATGCTTAAATTAATACCCGGTTTACACTGACAAGTGCTTCAAGTTCCTGACACTCGGGAGGATAGAGGTGCATCAGCATAATGCACCTGCCATTCATTTTTGGAGACCCAAGTCTGCAGCGCTGTGAGGCACTATGAATTTGACATGAGCTTACAGTAGGTTTGTCAGGTGTAGGTGCTGGGGCAGGAGGCCCTTCCCTGTGGGGGTACCGCTGCTGCCCTGGGGGCTGTTGAGTTGAGAGCATCGACCTCCTGCCAAAGCTGTGCTGCTACAGTGCAGTGTTGGCACCACACTGGAGTGGCATTAGGGCTTCTCACAATGATTTCTGTGCCTCCAGCCTCCCTGCTGGAAGGGAGCTTCCTTGTCTTCTTTTCTTTTTGCTTTCTAGCATTGAGGGGAAAGGACAGGAAGGAGTATGACAGAGCAACGAGACGTGGAATCATTGGCATTGTGAAAAGCCTTCTAAAAGGAGAGATGTTGCTCTAATGTGATATACATGTGTAGACTGAACTAGGGGTTGTTGTTTCATCATAGTAATAATCATTGCAGAACAATGAGTGACTTTGAAAGCTCATTTCTGAGGGGTTTTCAGTTGTAACAGGCTAACATGGGGGGTGAGATGCCATCCGTAGTATAATCCAGTGCTGTGGGCAGGAGGGGCTTTCTGGAAGAGGTGTTTGCATTGTGCTGTGTTCTGCCACCCAAGCACACAGGTTGCTCCATCACAGCAGTGCTGGTAGAGTGGCCATCAGCAGTTGGATATTGGAAACAGTGAGATGCTTGAGAGAGGAGTTCCAAAATGTGTTGGGAAAACCAGTCATAGAATCTTAGAATCACAGAATGTCTCAAGTTGGAAAGGACCATAAGGATCATTGAGTTGGAGCTAAGAGTCCTTACAAAATTTATCATATCCTGATCTTGAGCAAAAGCTGTACGAATGATGACAGTAGATTGCGAATCTCTTCTTGAATAAGGTTTCTTTTTTTAATTTCCTATTTTAATCATTTCTTCTTTTAATGACAGCACCTGGAGGATGAATTAGAGATGGGTCTTTTTGCAGTAGGTGTTGTATTCTCACAGCAGAATTGCTTCCCACGTGAATATGTTTCTGTGTTGAATTACATTGCAGTACATGGTGATGATCTCTCGCTGCCCTTTCCTGTTCCCTAGGCTGACTGGCTACGGCATTCACCACTGTTTTGCAAAAAGCATGATGGGGCACGAAGCGAAGATGACGATTACCCAGAACTTCTATGCAGACTACTATACCATGGCTGGGATTGCGCTGGCATCCTGCCTGGCCATGTGCCCTGTGGTTAGTTTCCTGGGGAGGAGAGGAGGGCTCCTGCTCTTCATGATCCTCACAGCCCTGGCATCGCTTCTGCAGCTGGGCCTTCTGAACTGTAAGTTGGAGATGAGCTTTCCGGGACCACAAGAGGCTGAGTGTGATACATAGGGGTAAAATGGCCATAGAGGTTGATGGCAGAGAGTCTGACAGCCACATAGCTGTTTGGGAACATGGCTGATTTCTGTGCCATATGATTCTGCTGATGGTGATTACAGAAATGTCACTTAGAGTATATTTAGGCTCCCTTTTATTTGTAGTACATCATTAGGTGCTCATAGGAGTCTCCTTTTCGATGTTTCCTTGCACTGTACAGGTACAGAGATTAACACTATCACAGTTAAGAATTCACTGTTGAATTTTGGATGAAGGTTCCTTGCTTTCCGTTTTTTTCCTACGGGAGGGGAGAATTGATTTTAAATTGTTCATGGAGTTGTTGGAAAATGTTATGCATTTTTTCATGCATTGATTCCTCCCCACCTCCAAAGATCTTTGGATAAGGGACCAGGGAAGGTTTCCATTGCCCCTCTCAGATTTGACATGCAGTACACCTGCTTAGCTTCAGTGGCTGAATTTATCTGAAGGTTTCTCCAAACGCCTGTTGCCTTAGATTCATTAAGAAGAGGAATTGTGTTCTGGATGAGTCCCAGTGGTAAAGCTTATTGAGTGTTGGTGCTGCTTCTAGTTCTGTCACGTGAAGACAAACAAAAAAAAACCATTTATTTCAGTGAAATGGGCTTTTGGGAAGGAACTGAGTAGGGGCTTGGGAAGGAAGAAACTTCCCACTTGGTGTGCTTTACAAATGGCCTCTATAAGAAGCAGGAGCTAAAGCAATAGGTGCATGTCTTCTGCCTACTCTGACCATCTTGCTACTTAGAAATAGTGTGTGGGTGGCAGAGAAGCAGAGCTGAGGAGCCCTACTTCTACTGTGGCATGTGTGTAAGGTCAACGTGTATATGTAGGTATGATTTCTTGAGGTGATGCATCTCGTCTAAGAGGTTGTTCCTTTCAAAAGCAAGAGATTCTGCCCTTCTTCTGGGGGCTGTTGGGAGACAGAGACGTGCCTCTGAACAAACTGGAATTGTGACAAACACGAGAACACTGGTTGTTGCTGTTTTCTACTTCTAAGTTTAGAAATGACTTCAGAACTTTAATGAGAGAGAGTTTTTACTTTGAGGATGGAAAGATTTTTATGTTTCCTTGTGTTGAGGGGGAGCCCTTGGCCAGCAAATGTTGCCCATATTTACAGACCATATTTCCTGAAAGTGTTGACCAAGTTAACCTTTAGTGAACACTCTATTTGTGGAAGTGAGAAGGGGGAACAGTGAATATCTTTCAGGACATTGAGGAGACTCCAGTGTTGCTCTCCACTTGGTACAGATGTTTACATTTCCTTTAAGTGCACGTACTGTGGTACTGTGCCCAACAGTGTCAGCTGAAAGGGGAGAAGCTCCCTGCCACATCTCGTTTGGAAATACTGTGACATGCAGATGCACACCGTGTGTGTGTGTGTATTCTCCCAGAACTCCAGGTTGTGGTGATAGTATCCAGCAGGGTCTCTACAATACATTCATCTTTCTTTTTAAGGGCATCAGATATTTGTGGAGGCTGCGGAGTTAATAAACGTAGTTGCTTTGTAGAGAGAAAGTGCACTGGAGCCGTTAAAATCTGGTTTCAGTTTTTTCAGCAACAAGGGCTGATGGTAGGAAGGAATGTCCTGTAAGAATTGCTAGAACCTTTTCCGTGATGGGTCTGTGTGGTTTTGTGAGCAAAGGCAGTGGTGCAGCTGCCCAGAGAAGCTGTGCTGCCCCATCTCTGGAAGCTCAAGGCCAGGTTGGACGGGCCCCTGGGCAGCCTGAGCTGGCAGGGAGCAGCCCTGCCCATAGCTAGGGGTTGGAGCTGGGTGGACTGTAAGGTCTTGTCCAACCCAAACCATTCTGTGACATGAAGTAGCTAATGTGTAAAAACAGCCACAGACCCTAAGTGCTTTCTGCTATGCTGACACTTACACTTTAGCAGATGCTCTGTTTCTGTAGGCTGTCCCTTCTTTCCTTCCCCCATTTCTTTGTGCAAAGTGGAGAGAGAGGCAGCCTTGAGCTTTGGAGCAGTTTGTCTCTTCCTGCTCTAGACCATACCCCACTTCTTCCCCAAAACTGCTGGAGAGAAGTAGCGACCCTACCAAGTATTAAATCTGCTGCAGCTATATGTAGTTTAGCATAATTTGGGTGTAATTAGCAAATGAAACGGGAATTGCAGAAAAGGGGAGAGGAGTGTATCCATCAGCAGCAGGCATTGTGGCTCATCCTGATCAATGCTTGCTCCAGACCCCAGGGTGCCCCTTGCATTGCTGCCGAGTGAGGAGGTCACTCACCACTTAGCGATGCTGACACTGAGAGCTTTGCTCCAAGCACAGCCTGCATTGGCCATCTCCTTGGGGCTGCAGGATGGGGGCAGTTCTCTACTCCCTCTTCATTAACAACAAAGAGGCCTTTGTGTTATCCCAGCAGTAATTCTGGGTCTCTTCAAAATGCGTTTCCTCTGTGGTTATTATCACCATTCCATTAGCATTTATTTGGCTGAAGCTGGCACGTCGCATCAGAGGGCATGCCAGTCCTGCTGTGGGACAGGGGGAGTGCGTGGGGCTGAGGGAGGCATGCGGGGCTTGTCTTGTCTTTTTTTACTCTGAATGAGTTGCATGAGTAACAGCAGTACATTCCTGTTTTCTCTCCCTCTCTTATTTTTATCATATTATAACTTCCGTGATCTTGGACACAGTGATTGGAAAATACAGTCAACTTCCAGACTCAGGTACGGTTTACATGCATGTCTGCAACGTGCAAGAAGCAATGCTGAAGTCTGTTCTGAGAAGGGGACTCAGACACTATTTCTCAGTCTGAAGTAATGTTGTGGCAATAGCATGGGCTACATAAAGTGCCCAAGAGCCTCACAGAGTCCCAGAGTGCAAGGTACTGCACTCACATCCCTGTCTGCCAGCAGGATTTGTCCTCTCCTGCAGACTTGTGGTACACGGCATAAAGGGTTCAGCCCTCAGCAGGCTGTGGGAATCACTGGATACACTGCAGAACTTGTGACCTGAGTACTCCCATATACTTTTTGCTCTCCCAAGAGCTGATATTTTCAGCAAGAATGTAAGTGGGTGGTTATCCATTGGATCCAACACAGTGGGTCAAGCTGAGTTGCAAATCTGCAGACCCATCACTTGCAGGGCATTGGCAGGTGGAATGGAAGTGGGAGCACATCTGTTTCCCTGCCCTGACGTCCCATGAGCCTCTCCAGCACCCAGGCCTGTGAGCTGTACCAGATGATGGCAACCTGATGAACACCGCCTGCATCCGCCTGTCTGTCAAATGTGGGAGGGAAATGTGTGTCTGGTGCCTAAAAGGCTGCCCAAATAGGTGGGGGTTTTTTTTGGTCTTTTACCTTTTTGTGGTGGCTGGGTATAAATAATGCAGAGATCACTGCCATTTTTGGCACAACATTACAATGTTTCTTCATCTGTGTTTATGTCTTGGATGCTTGGGAAAGGATTTTATAAATACCTGTCTTAAATTAGCATTACAGAAATGACTCAAATCCTTATTTGAGGGGAATGAGTAACGTAGACCTGTTTTCTTGTTTTCCTTCTTGGAGATGTGGCCTCCTTCTCTCTTTTCATGCTCATCCTTGTCTTGACAGGTATGAGTGACAGTGTCAAAGACAAGTTCTCTACCGCATTTTCCATTGTGGGGATGTTTTCTTCGCATGCTGTTGGAAGTCTCAGCGTATTCTTCTGTGCCGAAATCACACCCACAGTAATAAGGTGAGACAGCAGGGCCCCTCACCTTAAAGTGCAGGGAAGAAATTGAACTCATTTTCTTAATAATGGGCTGTGTAACTTAACACGTTGTTTGGGGGGGGATCTCCCATAATTGGAGAAAGTGCAGTAATTTCTGAGCCACTTTTTAATCGCTGCAGTCTGTCTGTCTAAGTGAATGCCTATCTGAGGACAGAGGGGCTTTGTTTCAGATGGCTCCACCTCATACCCTATCGTGGCGATTTTCAGCAGGCCAGTCATCACATGAAGTGCAGTTGTTTACAGCATGGTACGGTCTAAAGTACTTAGCTGAACCAGATCCTGTAGTTTTATACCATTTTCTTACTCTGCTTACCCTGCTGGATTTGTACAAGCAGTGTGAGCCCACAGTTGGATATAAGATAGATTGATACAAGTGGGCAAAGATGGACGTAGCTGCAGTCAGTTCCCTGCCTTCGTAGGGTGAGTTAATCCTACATTAGGAGTGGTTCACTGGAAAGGACTTGCTGCAGTATGCAGTGATCTGCAGTTTCACCTACAGCACCACTTAGTTCTGCCTTTACTACAGAATCATGCTCTGCCTCTTTACCATCTTTCTCTTTGGCCCCAGATCTATCTTAGCCAAGGCTCAATGTTTCTCTAAAGAGGAGTGCTCTCATGCTGGGCAGTAGTAGAACTCGGGCAGATGATCTCTGGAGAGCCTTCAGTAACTTGTCTTTGTATTGTGAGGCTTTTGTACCATGTTATTTATTCACCGTTATCTTTCCCGGCACAAAGTTTGTGCTTGTGTGTTCTGGATTGTGCTTTCAGCAATGCCACAGCGATTCCGGAGTCCACCCTGATTCCCATTGAATTTCATAGGAATGTAGGTCATACGGGTGGGAGGGAGAGGGGAGAGAGGAGGAGGAGATTCTGTGCTTCCCTCTTCCCCTCCAATTACACGGTTTTTCAGTAACTTTGTAAAAGCTTTATAACAAAACTGTCAGATTTGCCCATCCCCTCAGTCCACAGCCTGCTCTTCTAAGCTCTCTGACTTTGGGAGCGTATTTTACAGATAACATTATTCCCACAGGGAAGGGCAATGTGAGTGGCGAGCAGATTGCACAGCAGCCCAAAACACTAGCAGCTATTTATTTACGTGCCTGTCAGTTTGGTCTCTTTATGCCTCTTTAATTTTCTTCTCATCTCTGTTTGAAAGGCCTGCAGATAAGGAATTGGCTGAGTCCACTAGAAGGGGATCTGCCAAGTGGGGTCAGATATGCAGTGTGAACCTAGCAAGCTTTTTCCTTAAACCGCTCGTGTTGTAACGGAGAGGGGAACAAATTCCTGTCTGGGAACCAAAGTTGTGCTTCCCCTGGCTCTACTGGGTGACACCAGCCGAGTGACAACAGCTGGATGTGCCTCAGGGTCCCCGTTTATAAATAGGGATGATGATACTCTGCAGCGCTTTGCAGTCCTACCATTGCAAACCTGTTGATGACATCAGCTCGGGGCTGTAATTATGTTGTGGCTCTCAGGACAGTCTGTAAACATGTCTCAGTAGGAAGTACAGTTAAGCTGTCTGTGCCTTGCACTGCAGTGGGCTCTGGCCTCGTTGCCTGTTTTCCAGAATACCACCTCCCTTAGTGTTTCAGAGCATCATACTGGGCTTTTGGTTGAACCTTGAGGAGCCTTAAGAGAAGTAGTGAGAGAACTGGAGCTGTCTCTGAGGTTTCCCTTAGCAGGTGGTTTATTTGTACCACGGACTTACAGCTACTGAATGTGAGCATCAAGTAGAGCTGGTAATCCATCTCCAGTAAGCTTGATGAGAATACCATTGTGGGTTGCACAGCTCCTCAGTAGGAATGGGCTGAGGAAAGCATGGTGTCCTCTCCCTGTCCTCTGTGTTCTCAGTCACTAACAAGTGGGAAAAGAGGCCTGGACTGGGAGTTCTTTTGGTGCCCTGCTGTTAACTGGGACCTGGACCAGGCTGGTCTTTGCAAAGGCATCAGGGCCATGGGTGTCCAAACTCTGGCCTGGAGCTCAGGCTCCAGCAGGGCTGTTTGTGTAAGAGGAAGGCTGGCAAAAGCCACAGGAGCATTCGGGGGATGATTTCAGAAGCAGCTGAACAGACGGGATAAAGTCCTAATAAGCAGTTGGTTCTGAGGACAAATGGCCAACCCAAGATAGGATGACAGTGCACTGTGCTAAGCTGAGAAGGGCAAGTCCTTCCTGTCAGGCTCAGCCGGGCTGAGGCCAAGAGCCCTGGGGAGGATGTTGTGCTGCTTTCTGATGGGCACTACAGCCCCCAGGGGCCTGCACTGGGCAGCTGTTTCAGGCACAGGCCCCTTCAGGACAGGGCAGGTCTGCCAGGCCACCTGCTCACTGCTGTGCAGCAACATGAGCTCTGTCTGCTCCCTAGTGGTGGCACTGCTTCCCTGTTCTCAGAGCTTTCTGCTTTTTTGCTTTTCTTCCCCCCTCCCATTTTCATATTTGCAGCATAGTCAGACATGAAAAAACTAAGCACACCAATGTATACTTTCAGTCCTTCTCCTGCCAGTTTCTGAGGGCAGGATAAAGTAACGCTTGCTCTAATTACTGACACAACGTGGAAAAACTGTATATTTCCTGACTCCAAATGTGAAGCTGCTTGCCCTGTAGTGACAGAGCTGCCTTTGTTGCCTTTTTCTGCTTCTTTTCAGCCTCTCCAATGTCCTTCCGCAGCTGCTTTTAAGGCTCCCGTTAGGTCCCCTGACTCGCTGGGATGCAGTGTAGCTGCAGCAAGTGCTGATGTGAGCGAGCCAACTTGGAGAGCGGCTCACCATGTGTTCGGGAGGGAAGTTCTGCACAGCACCCATGTGAGCCTATTAATGAAGCTGCAGGGAGGCCGCTTGCACAAGGGGCGCATTCAGCGAGGTTTCTAAATTGCCATCGGAAAGCTGGCAAGGTTTTAATTAGGGCTTTGGCAGTATTTGGGGAAAATTCACTCCTATCTGTGTAAAGAGCTTCACCAAGTCGGGAGAAGCAGAAGGTACCTAAAGGAATTTTTAGAGAGAGAGTTTATTAAAACCTGCACATCTCTGCCACTGGGCCTGACCTCCCTCTGCAGGAGAGGGCGCCTTGGGAAGGGCACGCTGCAGCTCTGTGGGATGCAGCTAAAGGGAGCCGCTTTGGGTTACAGCCAGGAGGTCGTGGTGTTCCTGCCACAGAAACAGGTCTGCCCATGTCCATAGTGTCAGCAGGCGGGGTGGGACAGCCTCAGCCACGTGGCTGGATGTGCACGGGGCTTGGAGAGGCTTCAGGGAAGGTAAGGCATTGCCAGAGGGGCTGCTTGCATAACCCAGAGTCAAAATGGCATGGAATGCAGCTGGTACAAACATTTCCTTTCTTGTGATGGGGTGACAGGAGAGGCTGGTTTCACACTTCAGCTTTGAGCTTTACTGCATTTTCACTCTTTTTCAGTGCTTGCATGTATGATCTCAGTACTCCGGCATGTTGCTGTAATAAATAAGCATTTGTGCCATATTCTATGAAGTTCCCCATTTATAATGTAAGCATTTACCTGAATTCACCTTTTTGTCACCCCTTGTTGCACAGCATGCAAATACATGAGGAAAGCAAGAGCAAGGTGAGGCGCCTCCCTCATGGCAAGTTAGGAAGAGATCTCAGAAATGAATCCCAGAATTCTTGGCTTATTCTCCTCTTTCAGCCACTTGCTGTGTTATCTTTTATTTTTTTCTTTCTTTCTTTCTTTCTGAAAATGATTCATGTTGTACAACGCCGGTGCATGTAGAGGTTCCAGCCCCAACACATTTTATAGGGAAAATATTTCAGTGCTCATACAGCAGAATGAGGCAATAGTCTGTGAAGCCTCATCTCCTGCCTCCACTGTCCATTGCTGCCAGGTACTTCAGGGACAGCCGAAATAGACTTCTGCACCTACCACTTCAGGTGTGTCTTGTGTAAGCAGGATGCTAAGCACAATCTGGTTTGCCCTTGCTAAATACAGGAGCACTTGGAATATGTTAGAGGGCTATACTCGCACAGTACAGCTGCTCTTCTCCTTGTGTAGGTACAGTTACGTGGGTGTGGAAAGATACTTGAGTAAGTATGGTTATTTCTCCCCATAGCAGCAGATAGGCAGTAATCATCTACAGCAGCAAAGCAACACAGCTTTTTTTTCCACACAGCACAGAAGCTGTGAGCAAACAGCTTTGTCTCAGAGATTTCAGAGTCCATGTGCCCAAGTTGCTTGCCCAGTAAGACAGCATTGAGTCTCAAGTCAAAGGGGTGTTCAGGTGCTTTTCCAGCACAGTCGTGCGAGGTTGGGCTCTCACCTCTGCTATATTTGCAGGGGTGGAGGGCTGGGACTGGTCCTGGCCAGTGCAGGTTTTGGCCGCCTGACTGCCCCCATCATGGAGCTGCACAACCAGAAAGGCTACTTCCTGCACCACGTCATCTTTGCCTGCTGTACGCTCATCTGCATCATCTGCATCCTGCTGCTGCCGGAGAGCAAGAACCAGAACCTGCCTGAGAACATCCCAGACGGGGAGCACTACACCAGGCAGCCCCTCCTGCCTCACAAGAAGGGCGAGCAGCCCCTGCTCCTCACAAACTCTGAACTCAAGGACTACTCGGGCCTTCACGACTCAGCAACTGTGAGCGATGGCATCTCGGAGAACACCACTGCCAACGGGATGAAGTCTATGTAACTGGGTGGATTTTCTCCTTTTTCTTCTTGGTTTTTGTTTCTTTGGTGGGTTTTTTGTTGTATTGTTTTGGTTTTGTTTTCCGTTCTTCCCTTCCTTTTGTATTTTATTTGATGCTGTTGTGCAGGAGGAACAGCACTTTGGGCAAAGGTGTTTTGCACAGGTTTTACGAACCAGCAACAGAGCAGATGCAAACTTGGGGGAATTCAACTCTGTTGCTAAAGCAACTTGTAGGAATCATCAGCTGTTGTGCGGATCACTCTTGAAAAATCATGGGGGAAAATACTCCTCTGAGAAAGGACCTGGCTGGAGGTAGCCCTTCAGAACTCTTTTTTTCCTGCCATTAAATATGTATATTTATTTTGATTTATTCTCAAGAAGCACTTTATTTCCTTTTCCTTTCATAGATCACAAAAATGAAGCCATCTTATTATAAGAGGTGCAGCCATTCCAAGAAAGAAACCATGGGTGGAGGGCGGGGGGGGGGAGGAGTGGGGAGGTTGTTTTTTGTTTTCTTTTTGTGTTCCTTTAAAGGAAGGAGGTATCACTGCAAAGTTGAACCTTGACTTGTGCAACATTCTTCTGCCTGTCTAGAAAGGCAAAGCGCCCCGGTTGCCTGCTGTGTTTGTATACACCAAAAAAAAAAGAACAAAAAAAGAAGAAGAAACAAAGCAAAACCTGTTGTGACTCAAATTCTGACTGCATTTTAGGCAGCTTATGGTTCTTTTTTATAGCCCGTGTGCATTGAAAAGTTACTTTCTAAATTAGTACGGGTTTTTTTTTTTTTCACCAAACGCATCGAAGAAAATCCTACCCAAACAAGCTGGTTTTTCAGTGAGAATCAGCCTTATGCATTTTAAGAGTCGGTTAACCTATTTTAGACTGTTCCTGCTGGTGTTTAGTACTAATGTAGATGTAAATGATTTTGACCGATGATGCAAAAAATCAGTTTTGCCAAGAATGGCTTTATTACTGGGAGGTCCTGAACCTACAGCTGACATCTCCAGAAGACCACGGACCAGCAGTAACAAAAAGTAAGGAGCATTGGCTACAGTTTGTACTTTTATTTCCCAAGGCAGCGTGGCTGCCTTTGCCAGTCCTGGGAAATGAGAGTCCTGGCATTGCCCTGCCTGCGTTTAGAACCAGGGGTTTTGCTACCAATTTAAGTGGACAAAATGTTTAAGTGACTATCAGAAAGGAAGGAATTGATAGCCTGGGAATGATTTATTGTCTGCTGTTGGCCGTCTTTGGACTTTCTGAAATGATTTCTGGTTCTGACCCGTGAATACACGGTGAGCTCACCTGTACTTCCCCCCTTTCCCAATTGCTTTTGTCAGATTTTCTTTCAGGAAAAAAAGAAAACAAACAAACAAAAAAAATTAAATGGGGTCAGTCCCACTCTGCTACTCCAAGGAAGGTGAATATCCAATTTGTCACGTACTGTATGGATAGCACTTTGATCACGGCCACTTGACATCCTTCCTCTGGACTCCAAGCCAACTACTTGCATTGGCCATCAGCTATTGGTTCTCACTGTGTGATGACTGTGAGGACCCAGTTCAGTGCGAGAACACTGTAAACAAACAGCTTTCTTGCATTGTAATTAAGCTCTCTCCTCTCCCTCCCTCTTTTCCACTCAGGCCATCCATTTGTGATTGCGCAGTAGTGCAGACGTTTGAACAAACAGAGCAGCAGGATGTCGATGTTGTATTGCGTGTCCATATGATTGCCACTTTGTTTGATGTACATCTTGCGTTTGCGAGCATGGAAAGCGCTTGTTTGCGCTTTCCTCCTCTACCTGCCCTCCCCTTCCTCCTTTGCTGTATATAAATTGTCTACTAACTACTGAACGTAACAATTTCCATCCTCCACTAGGCTGCTGATGTCCTCTTCCAGTCCCCAGTATATCAGAGAGGTGCTGCCACGGCAGGCACTGAGGTACACAGCACAGCTCAGATACTGCCGAGCAGGAGGACAGGTAGACCCGCGGGAACGACAGAGTTTGTCGTGTTGAGTATAACAATGTTGTCCTTAAGCTACTAATGTTTGTACAGAGGATGTGGACATTTGGGTTCTTCCTGAGCCCGGTACGAAACACTGGACCAGTTGATGCTAATTTTGCCCACAATTACACTACTGTTTTTTCATCTGTGCTAGACTTGCTGTGATGGCGAGAGCCTGATCTTCCTTACACCAAAGTTTTACTGCCCAGTTTGAGAGTGGCCATTTCCCTTTCTGTTCTGTGCTGACTTCCATGATCTGTGCTCACCTAAAGAAAACCCAAGGCCTTTCGAGTCCATGCGGTATCCACGTGCCAAACTTGTGCAATACCTCTCGCCTTCAACTTAAGACGTTTGTGGAAAGCCACACGCACTGGGGGGAAGAAGTGAGTTCACAAGGGAAATTGACGAGGCAGAACAAGTTTGAAGGGAACAGAAAAGGTCTTTGTGCGTGTGTACTCAAGCTGCGGTACGGCTCTTGGAGCCCATTCACACAGCTGGCTGCTTGCAGCACCGTCAGCGGTCCCAGTATGCTCACAGCTGGTGTCCACAGCGCTTTATCGTTTCCTATTGTGGTGTTTGCTCTCTGAGGACAGGCAGGCCCAGGGAAGAGAATGCTTGTTTAAAAGTATCAACGTTGATGTAATGAACACGAGGTGACAGGAATATTTGGCGCTTTTTGTTGTCGTTAATTCTTTAAAAAGTCACATGAATTACTGCAGGCTTTTTTGTTGTTTGTTTCCCTGTAAACAGATACTTGGTACTGATCTGCAGTGTGGGGAGTCACAACTTCTCAGGCCAGTTTGGCCCTCCACCTCCGTTGTGATAGTAAAACACAGAATCGGTAGCTTGTTTTGCACCTTCTGAAAAGATGAACAATTATGTGTGTTTTCTTCTGTTCATGTTTCCTTCTCCCCACGCTCGCATAGCTGGAAAGCTTTTCTTGAGCTTCTCTGGTGTGGGAGAGCTCAGAGGAGCAGTCGGGTGCCGCAGGCAGACACTCAATGCCTTGTTGCTTGGCCATCGGCTCGTCCATCCGCTCCTCTGCAGTCATGGCCAGGAGTTGCTCTTCTGCAACGGCCGTTTCTAGCCACCACAGTGCAAGAAGCGCTCCAAGTTGTCCTGTCCACATCAGTCTTTTTCTGTGAGCCTTCGGCAACCTCTCAGCCCGTCCATGGATTTTTTTCTTTTGGCTTACCAGTCAAGGGCTTTCTTCTTTCTTTCTCGTTTTAAAGAAAAATGTGAAAGTGACGTTATGCTTGATCTTGGTTGTCTTTCCTTTTAAGGTTTCTGTAATGCTTGTGCTGCCCGATGCACTACAGACAGATACAGACAGCATGAAGAAAGCTGCCATCTGTTTGGAGGTGTTTTTGGCACCTGTGAGAGGGTTCTGTCTGATGTACCCTGCAGTTTTGGTGAGCACGTTTGTTGTACGGTTGTTGGTTTTGGTTTTTTTTTATCATTATTATTATTTTTAATGGAAGTACTTTGCTTAACTGTTGCCACTTCCTGGAGCCAAACACTAAAGGTCACCAAATTGGAAGCAGAAGTGCCATTAAATGAACTCTGTGAATGTCAAGTCAAGTTGCGCCTGTAGCTGGCACATAAGACAACACTATTTAAAGTGAGGGATCATCTCCCCCACTGTAACTTTTTTTTTTTTTTTTTAAGACAAATGACAAACCTCATTTTAAATGTATTGTGTACAATGTTTTGGGAAAGGAGTAACAGTGTGTTATGTCTATGGGTGAGACTTCCCTCCCCATTGCGGTTTCTGATGAAATTTTAAAGAACTGTGTTAACTGTATGTTTTGATCATGAATAGTCTGGTGGTGCTTCCTCATAGCACAAGCTTAAATCGAGTACTGAAAACAGTCTTACAAGCTAAATGTCTGCATGATGTTACATCCGTTGTACCTACTGAGAAACTTTGTATGTAAATGTACAGAATAAAAAGATGTCGTCTCATCGGTTTGCTTTCTGTGGTCTGTCTCCCTCACTGTGAGTTCGGGTGAACCCTCCTCTACAAACAGAATGAAACGATTTCAGTTCGGGCTAATTAAATCTGCACATTGATTTGCAACTAATTACCCTCTGCATTCAGTCACTGAAGCCTGGGCTGTATAAATTAAAATCCTCTCCAACAGCTGCTTTTGCTGCTGTGATCTTGAGCTGCAGCCAACTGCTGGTGGCTGTGCCTACCAGGTAAGAACATGCCCAGTGCTCCCACATGGAATGTACGATGCCAATGGCAGGTCTGCAGCCATGGACATTACAACTCCTTCAGACAACTGGAGACTGGCTGTAATCCAGCATCACGCACCAACCTCTGGTGAACCTGGGATTTTTTGTTTGCATCAGAAGTTTGAGTCAGCTTGCAATAAAAAAAAGAAAAATACTACATTTGCTCATCAGGTTGCTGTGCTCAATGTTCCTGAAACTGCTGTGAAGAACAGGTACTGCTCAATAGCACGGCACGTATTGACAGCCACAAACAGTCATTACACCATTGGCTCTGTGGTGTTTTGGAGTTCGGGGGTTTTTTATTTCCCAGTTAATTTTTAGCTGCCTGTTTTGTTGAACAAAATAGCAAGGAGGGGTGGGGGGGGTTATACCTTTGAAAGGATATCCTAGCAAGAAGCAAGTCTAGAGCTGTAGCAACAGAATGCCTAGCAGTGGTGGTGGTATTGACTGCTCTGATTTCTCTAACAAGTATGTTCAATTTATACACGATGTATTTGTAGCAGCTGGCAGACTTACCTACTGCTCTAGAAGTCAAGCTGTGCTTTTTCCCTCTACATTGCTGTCAGGGCTGTACAGAAAACCCTTTGTGAAAGCCTCCCAGTATCCAGAAGATGGAAGGCGATTCAGTGTTTAGCGCTAGTACAACAGCAACTAAAATGACAGAGCAAGGTAATGCTCATTGTATTTTACAGCTGGTCAATATAAAGCCCACGTGGCTCCATTCTAATAGTCCCCATTTCAGCTATTCCCGTCATTTTCCTCTGAAGCAAAAAGTGCTGTCTGGTACCCTCACAGGTGTTTATATGAGCAACTGCAAGCTGCTCTACTACATTCAACACTACCACATGGCAGATGAACTGCTACAACTTGGCACTGATTTCCCAGCAGAGGAAGCAGGCCAGATGTTGTACACACTTCTACAATGATGTTCTTATGTGGCAGCACCTTCCTACTCAACCAACCTGTCCCCAGCTTGGCAGGGTATCAAATCTGGGGTAAAAAAAAATTCCAGGTCCAACTGTATTTAGGTCAGCTACATTTAATAACAAATGCAAATCCAACCAATGCAATGCAAAACAAGCACGCTGCTTAATGCAGTGTGGACACCGCACTCAGTTCTTCTGAAACAAAAACTTCTGGTTATTTTACAATGGTGCAAAGTCAGAACTTCTCAGGAAAAGCCGTCATTTCTTCCTTGATCCTGTTTTCTATGAGTAAGGTGAAACTGCTGTCTGTGTTTGGCAGATTGTAGCTGACAAATACCTGCTTTTTTGTCTTCTTGGCTAAAACACAGAACAAAGCATTCAGACATAGTTTGCTTCATTAAAAAAGCCATGGAGACACTCAAGCATTCATTCTAAAAGATGACCATGAAGGTGCCTACCCGACCACTGTCAACTTCCTGCATGCCAGGACCCAGTTGTAAAGCACCCAGCATGGGCATGTCAGGCAAATCTCTGCACGTCACCAGAGTGGGCAATATAATCCCACCTGGTGACTGTGAACAAGTTTTTGGAGTGACACTGAAGCCATCAGTCGCTGGAAAACCTCCCCGTGCTTTCTGTGTATTTTGAACAATTCTTAATCAGAGGATAGTGGAAGTGAAACAACGGACCGAGCTCAAATTGCATCGCTGACACTTGGTTCATGAAGAACACAGAGGGAAGGCAACAAGAAACTTAACAGACCACAATTAGCAAAGCTCTTTTCATTATGAACACCCCAAAAAGGCCCCCAAAGCTGCACACTGCTTTTGTCAAAGCCTGCTGTCAGTGGTTGTGTTTCCTCTACCCTTCACTTATGTGGTGTCCATGGACATCAGAATTTCTGGGCTACTGTGCTGCTAACTACCTGGAGAGAGGTGCTGTGAAATTAAAAGCTGTCATGCATCACAGAACTAATTAACAGTGACAGAACCAGTGTCCACTGGGGCAGGAAAACTTAATTATCGGAGCAGAACGGATAACACAAAGAAGCATTTTATAAACAGAATGGAATTCTACTTAGATATTACCTCTGTGATATCGCTGTCCTGTAACTCCCTTAACACATGGCTAAAATTCAACTGTTGAAGCACCACCAGGGAAGGACAGACACTAGGTTTAAAACAGTTGGGCGAAATAAAAGACAAAAACGGTATTTAGGTCACACCGTGCTCCTGACTGGAGGAAGCTGGGAGCTGCCAGTCCCCAGGGAGAAATCAAGAGTGTTCCACTCAGTGTTCAAAAGCATCATCTGAGATCTAAGAGCTGAAAATAAACACGCCAGAACGCGTGATACCTCAGTCCTTCTTCAGGTGGAAAGTTAATCTCAGAAAACCAATGTATACACTTATACTCATATTTTAACACACACACACACAAATGTGTGCACATAAAATGCAGTGTAATTACTCCTTTGAGGCATTTTCTTTATGCAAACCTGTTCATTACCGTTTTCCATTCTATCAGCTCACCCTCTCAGCCTCTTCGTACACAGAGCTTTCCCTAGAAGGGGACTCCTCCAGCTCGCAGGGAACAATCTCTTAGGACACAAGTTTCTCATCACGAGATGCATCTCATGCTAGAGTATGGAGGTAGGACATCGTGATACGCAGTGGGAAGCAGCTGCTGCACCCAATGCAGATCGAAATAGGTATGAAGGAATGGGAATGCTGAAAATGTGCTTTCATCAGTGGAGGGGAAAAAAAAATAAGGGAAAAGCCAGAGCCAGTACACTAAATGCAGCTGTTCTGGCTAGGAACTTGGTCAGACTGTAAAGAAAACAGTGGGAGGATGTGTGTATACTGACACATGGGAGCACCAAACCTCCTGCCTCCGAACAGGGAACTTGGCATTGCAGGAACAAAGCGCAGGTGATGGAACACAACTGGGAAGCAGAAGAAATACTACTATTTGCCTCCAGATGGCATTGTGTGCCACTTAAACGAGAGCCTGCCAACAGCAGAATGGAAATGGCACATAAAAATGTGGTGACAGCACAGAGAAAAAGAAGCTATTGCCTGCTTGAGGGTTCCAAGATGGCAGGATGGGTAAGAAGGCTGCCTCAGCTACGGGGCGGGCTGAGATCACACAGCCATCTCTGTTATTGCAGAAGCTGTGGGAGTACGAAGGATTTAATTCCCCCGGAGCAAAGCTCATCACCAGCCAAAGCAATGCTTGGTATTTCTGCTCAGGGCAGAGCACACATCTCCTTGCCGCACATGGAACAGAGAAGACACGGAGAGGCTTGGCAGTGATCTTACACTGATTTTGTTGATGCTGAGATGTGGTGTCAATAACTGACCTCTGACAGGAGAGGAAGTATCAGCATTGTCCCTGAATCCTGCAACTATTCCCTGGAGGTATTCAAGGTCAGGCTGGATGTGGCTCTGGGCAGCCTGGTCTGGTGGTTGTTGACCCTGCACATAGCAGGGGGTTGAAACTAGAAGATCATTGTGGTCCTTTTCAACCCAGGCCATTCTATGATTTCATTTCAGTGTAAAACAGCTTTGGACTGAGTGGCTGCAAGCTCACTTGGCCCATGTTACATTGCTGGGCTGGCAAATGTAAGCCTAGAAACCAGGGTGCAGAATCTCAGGAAGAAGATTCAATTGTCTTCTCAAAACCCCACTAGCTAATTATGATCAGCAAGCACATGATTAGTCAAAGCCAAAAGTGTGTCAATGACTTTCTGTTTCCAATCCAAAGTGAAAAAGGTCCCCAGGTCTTCCTCAGAAGAGTGTTCCGTAGGTTGGAAACTACAAGTGAGAAGAGGATCTATTAAGAACATAGATGGGGGTGGCCAGGGGGGAAAACTGCAGCCATGAGGTGAGCTGGACAGGAACGCTCACCAAAAGACCAGCTGGGCATGGGAAGCTTAAAATAAAATACTGACAGGTACTGCATGCTCACAAAGAGAAGAAAGACATGAAGGTGTGTTATGCTGTGAGTATCAAGAATAACTGGTATCCCAGTACCAAGCTCTCGGTAACAAAGACAGGACAATGCACTAGCTACACATAAAGAAACCATATGGCACCCCATAACATTACTAGTGATAGTGGAGATGCCGAACCCTGGTAAGAGAAAGAGCTGCCACCAGGGGAGACTACAGCAGTAACTGGTAAAAGACAAATTATAGGGATTAGGAAAGGACACCAGCTGGTGATGGTTGTCCAGTAACCTGCAGAAGGCCACTGTTGAAGCTAAGGTGCTAGGTGCACTGACAGGACATGCCAGGGGCTAGAGGCATACATTTGGGTTACTGCATGCATTGGTGTTGTGCTGTGGGTACACCAGGTTGTCCTAACACTGAATGGAGACCTTAAGAGATGTAATTTAGTGGCCAAGGTGGTGACAGGTTGAACTTGATGATCTTAGAGGCTAAGAAAGCACGAAGGGTCTGGAAGGTGTACAAAGAGTGACTGAGGTCTCTAGTTCACTCAGCGCAGAGCAGAGGAGCTGAGGTGAGGCCTGATGGTGGCTGCAGTTGCTTACAGGGAGCAGAGGGGCCGCGCTGAGCTCTGCTCTGTGTGACAGCGACAGGGCCCGAGGGAACGGCATGGAGCTGTGCCAGGGGAGGGGCAGCTGGGGGGCAGGGAGACCACCAGAGGGAGGTGGGCATGGAACGGGCTGCACAGGGCAGTGGGCACGGCCCCGAGTGCCGAAGTTTAAGAGTGTTCGGACAGCGCTCTCAGACATGCGGTCTGATTTTCGGGTGCTGCTGCGGCTCTTGTGGGCCTCTTCCAACTCGGGATGCTGAGTGATTCTGTGATGCTACGACCGCCCCTCAGAAGCACTCCCGCCCCGCCCCACACAAGGCATCCCCCGCCGCCCACAGTCCCACCCCAGCGGTACAGTTCGGTCCCGCAGCCCCGCACATACCCAGGCGCTGGGCCAGGCAAGCAGAGGCGGTGTCGGAAGGGTCCCCCAGCAGCGAGGTGGACACGGGCACGCTGTCCTGCGGGCAAAGCACAGCGCGGGCTGAGCCGCGGAACGAACCCGGCGGGGCGGGGACGGGGACACGCACTCACCCGAGGGCTGCACATGGCCACGGCCAGGCTGGATAGGGCGGGCGCGGCGCCCACCCAGAGGAACAGCGAGTCCTGCAGCCGCATGGCGTGGAAGTGCACCCGCTGCTCGCCCAGTTGCCCGCTGAAATCGTGCAGACCGATACATCCTGCGTCCACACCGCCGCCCGCCGCCTCCATCTACCCGGCCAGGCCGCAGCGGGATCGGGGGCGGCACCGGGCGGAGCTCCGCCCCGGCAGCGGCGGGATAGGGCCATGTGCGGGACCGCCTTCAAAATGGCGGCTTCAAAATGGCGCTTGTAGGGAGTCGGCGGTGTGGTGCCTGTGGTAGCGCCTGCAGGTGGAGGGGGGTTTCCAGTTGGGAAAGAGCAGTGTGGGGCACAGTTAGGTTGAGATGCTTGGGGCCTCTGCTGAGGCCTGCTTTCCATCAGCATAAGGGAGGTTAGGGTGAAAGGTGGGCACACTGGGCCATGCAGGCATTTATTTATGTAGGTGAATCTTTTTCTGGATTCCCTGAGCCAGTTTCTTTGCTAAGTTAGGCTGGAGCCAGCGCTGTGTGGTCCTAGTGGAGGCTGTGATAGATCACAGAGCAGATCTATAGATAGATAGATAGATAGATAGATCTAGCAGATCTGCTAGAGCAGAGCTCCAGTCCAGCATACCTCTCTTGCTGGGTAGGAACTGAGGTAGCAGTCCTCTCGTTTCTCCCTTGGTGTTACTGCACCAAGTATAGGTCTCTTCTATTGCTTACAGAGCTGCCTACAGGCTTGTTCCTCCCTAAGAGGGGCACTGCATTTACTTTACCACATTTGGTTCTCCTCACGAGTCATCTCAGAAGCAAAGAGCACTGGTAGCTTTCCCTGGGATCTTAAGACCTCCAGAACCCTTGAAAGCAAGTCCTTGAAGGCCTTAGAGTGGCCTTAGAGGGCCATTCTGCATGTATGCAGTTCTATTTAAGGTCTTTTGTGAAATACTGCTGCCTGTAAATCATGCTGGGTCCACGTGCAAGCTCAGAAGAGGAGTATTCACCTGTCAAGTAAATGGATGATGAGCTTGCTGATTTGCCATGCAGTTGAGAAGGGTGAATGGAAATCAAATCAGGCCATCAAATGTGAAACACATTTTCTAATTACAGCACTGTGAGGCTGTCAGAGCCCCTGCAAAATTAGAGGATAGCATGATCCAGCAGCATAGGAAGCCTCTTGTATTTCTTTTAACATGCTCATCTTTATTTTGCAGCTAAGAAAGCTGAGCCCGTTGTCATCTGTCTGATCTGTCAGGTACAAGGCCAGGATGAACATCAACTGCACTGAGACATCTGATAGAAAATCAATGATAAAGCAACAATACTGTAGCAAAAAGCACTGCGTGTGTGTATAGGGATGCATTTATATTGCTGCTGTGATGAGGTCTAGGCCCCAAGAGTGTGGTTTAAAGGCATGCAATTCTATTCTTCCTGTTCTTCTCCAGAAGTTATGTTGCCCACGGGAGCAACTGAATCCTAGACACTGAATCTACAGCCCACCTTTTCCCTCTAAACCTTGAGTAAATCTCCTTCCTGATAACTGAAGGGCTAACAGGTGTAAAGCATATGATTATGAACTGGGATGTTGCTGAGAGAAGCAAGTATTTTCATAGAATCACAGACTCATTTGAGTTGGAAAGTGCTCTGAAAGGCCACCTAGTCCAACTCCCCTGCAATGAACAGGGACGCCTACAGGGTGCTCAGGGCCCCAGCCAGCCTAGTGTTGAATGTCTCCAGGTATGGTGCATCCTCATCTCACCACGCTTATCATCAAAACAAAACACAACAAAAACCACCCTTCTTTCTATCCACTCTAAAACTCCCCTCTTTTAGTCTGGAACTGTTTCCCTTTGTTGTATTACAACAAACCCTGCTAAAGACCTAAGACTTGTTTTGCAAGCAGGTGTTCCATTTGGGCTCCATATCACGCGTTGGCCAAGCAGGTACAGTGTGCAGGTGGAAAAAACCCTGCAGACCCCAGGAAGAATAAAAAGCAGGAGTGAGGCTGTGGTGAGAGAGAGAGGAAAAGTGCACCTTGAAGCAGGGGATGTGTTCCTTCCCTCTCCTTGTGGCAGATTGCTGTCTCTCAAGGGTTGGTAAGTAATAGTGCACTTGCTTAGGGAGTTTCTGCTTCCCTGCTCCTGGGCCGCCCAAACATGACCATAGTTCTTTCTTCACCTGAAGTCTCGAATTATCTGTACCAAGCATCCATCAGCCTCATTCTGTGGGCCCGGAAAGAAGGCCAAAAGAGAATTCAAGCTGACTTTCTGGAAGAGTTGTGAGGGGAGTGCACTGAACTCCTACTATGAATTACATGATCCAAAGCAGCATCAAGGTCGATTCCTCCTGAAAGGCTCACGTCTGAGGAAGCACACGTAAGCAAATGTAAAGTCTAGATGACAAGCAATTGCCTGTTAGCAGAACTGCTGTAATAACCCCCTGGTGCCAGGTGCATCTGAGGGTTCCTGGATAGACATCACTGGAAGAAATCCAGTTCCTGCTTTCCAAAGGACTTAAGGTAGCAGCTTTTCCCCTGGGGGAAAGCCTCTTCTTTGCATGGGGTCGGTACCCTCAGCTGTTGGCATCTCTGATGGGGTGGGGTGTAGAAGGCAGGGTGATTCTCTGGCCAGCAGCTCACTGTGACCTGCTGCAGTGTTCTGGGCCAGAAATCAGATTTCACGCCTGCCTGGAGCTGTGGCCATATGCAAACGCCTTCCACTCTGCTTCATTTCATTCATCTGCAGACTGGAAGTGTGGCAATCCCTGCTTGTCTCCCTGCAGCTGAATGAATATCTGCATAACTCGGCTCTTAAGGAGCTTTCTGAGCACAGAGCAAGTGGTTTAGACGTTTTCTTTTTGTTGTTATGAGTCATGGGAGGAACTTGTCATAGATCTGTCGGAGCTTCTCAGACACGTGGGTCTATCTGTGGATGCTGGCCGTGGCACTGACACTGAGTGACTCATCACTCCCTTGAGACAAGAAGAGGTTTGTGCAATCAAATGGAAATCATATTTTTTACACAGATAGAGCACTTCACCCTGGAGAAACCCCAGACTGCTTGCAAGCATTGACTCTGGCACGTAGAAGCTGTATTGAGATTTGCAGCTGCAATTGGCTACTACGTACCTGTGACATGGCTGTGATAGGACTTGGAAGAAAGGACACAAAAGCTTAATGGAAATGAGCTTTCAAAAGACTGAGAAAAGAAGTGTGAAAAGATGGTACCAAACAATGTTTTTCCTTAAACAGCTGGATGGAATGCCCAGATCCCACATGGCACTCAGTACGCATGATGGATGCTGCTATCTTCCTGTCCTTAGGCCACCAACAGGATCAAGGCTGGGTGTGCAGCATCATCGGGATGAGCCTGAATCCAGAAAGGATCTGAGAGTGCTGCAGCCCCCAGTGCAAGGGCTGAGGCGGGCTTCTGCTCAAACCACACGGAGCCATGTTCCTAGCCTCGCAAATCTCTGACACAACACACAGTGCTGGTTATCCTATAAACCATGGTCTGTCTGTCTGAGGTTCAGGTTGTGGCTATGCACTGCTGGCCTCTTCCCTGTCTCTCTGGGTGCTTTTCCTTTGCTGATGGCAGAATTTCCATGAATCTTCTTTTCCTCCCTGGACTTATATAATAGTCCTGCAGCCCGTGGCTTGGCCGGGCATGTCTGCACACAGTTTCCCCCTTTCTTTGAGCACCAAGTGCCAGTGTCTCAGTGCAGCTCTCCAGACAGTCATCCTCTTTCATTACTTCTTACAGTCCTGTCACAGCCTTTTAACTTTTCCGTTCTCAACAAACCCAGCTGGACAAAATCGGCTTTGATTATTTCCCTTCCTCCTCCCCAGGCAGGGAGCAGAGCTAACAGCCTGCCACTGTCCATGGCAGCCCCACGCGTTTGCTCAGAGATGAGCTGCCTCGAGCTGGGATCTGCTTTGCTTTTCCTTCCTGCTCTGTTGGATACGGAGCTCAGCACGAAAAGCAAATATCCCAAATGGTAGTTTGGTGTCTGTATGTGATATTGGGGGTGCATCTGATTTCCTAGCAGAAGCATCAAACTGCTGCTGGCACTCAGTTCATGTGAGTGATGATTATAGAGGATGTAACCTTCAGAAACACCACTTCGTCCCCATTCTCCCTGGGGTAAAAGTGTTACATTTTAAAAGAATTCTTAGCACTACCGCTGTAAATGCAGAATAAATCCAAGAAGAGTGTGTTACCTGCTAGTGCAACAGCAGAGCAGACAATAGCTGAGCTGTCAGAACGTGCTATCCCAGGAATATGTTACCAGTGTATTCTCAGTCCCAGGGGGTCCCAGCAGGCACCTCCTAAAGCCTGTGTCCCACCCCTGAGCAGCAGCTGAGAGCATCCCTCCCTGCTGCCTCTTGGAAAGCAGGAGGAGCCATCTCCCAGCTTGGCCGTGCATTTGGAGAAGCTGTGCCAGGCGTGGCTGGAGCTGAGCTCTTGGATGGCGGCCTTCCCCACGGTCGAGAGGCAAATGCAAGCACCGGGTGCCACAGAGCTCACCTTTGTTACGTGCTTCTTCCGAGGCAAGCGAAAAATCAGGTGAAAATCATTCCCAGAGCTTGTAGAGAGCCACAAATGGGAAAACCGGGAGAGAAAGAAAGACAAAGGAACTCACAGCACTTGGGAATGATACCTCCCTGCCACAGATTCGGGATCTGAGCCAGCCGCTACCAAAATCAATTGTAAAAGCACCTGCTGGCTTCCGAGAGCTGAGGATAAGCTGTTCATTATGAGCCTTGCTTATCGCTCACCCAAAGCGCTGCAGTCAGGCTGGCAGAGGCGTGCCCTCAGCCCCACGAAGCCTGCATGTGCTGCTGAGAAGGGGCAAAAAACAGGGCTGGGAGCAAAGCCCGCGTCTGCCGCCCGCCCCAGTTTGGTGAGGACGCTTCCAGCTCCATAACCCAAGTGATCAAAGCCTTTGTTTGAATCCTGCCATCGGGAGAGGCTGCGCTGCTCTCCTGAAAGCATAGCACGGTGCAGCCACTCCAAACCCTGCTTTTCTCAGCCACAAATTCCTGGCGCCCTGATCTTCTCCCTTCTGCCCAACACAGGCAGGCAGCTGATGCTGGGGAGGGAGGAGAAAGAGATCTTTCCACACAGCCATTTTATTTTCCTGTAAGCCAGAGATTTGACATAATATATATATTGGAATGATCTGGGGCCATTTTGTTCGTCATCCAAAAGCATTTTATTTTTCTTTAGCCTTCAGAAGGGTGAGTATCAGAGGCACCTGAGAGTAACCAAAGTAGCTGCCTGATAAGATCTTTAATATCTTTACGATCCATTTCCACAGCGGTGCCTTTTGCAAAGAGAAAGAAAGTGTTAACGAGTTGACAGCAGCTCTGCCTTGCAGCAAGCTGCGCTGCTCTCCGCAATGCTGCTGCAGGGAGGGGAGAGCTGGGTGGTGACAGGAGACCTTGACAAATGCTTTGTTCAACCCGTTTGCCGAGCCCCTGCTTCATTAACACACCACGTCCTAGACAGCAATGGATTCTGTAGGATCCGTAGGGATGCGGGGCAGTGTGTTGCTATTGGGTTTGCAAGGGTGAGAGTCCTTGGGATGAATGAGAATAAGGTTTAAACAAAAAAGGCTTGAAGCAAAAAGAAGCATTTCCCGGGCATGTGGGTTGCGTGTCGCCGTGGTTCCAGAGCGTGACCTGAGGACTGCAAATGAAGTTCCAGCAGTGCTTTTGCCCTCTAACGTTGCAATCTTCCACCAAACCCCCCAGCTATGCAAATCTGCCCCATCTCGGTTCAGACCGCACACAAAGAGACTGCTCAGGACAAAACCGACTGAGAGCAGATTGCAAGAACGACTCAGACTAGCAACTGAATCTTTTCTTTCATCCCTCGCTCTTGTGCATTCAGCGAATTCGTTCCACATTCACGTAAGAAACAGCTGCATCAGCACTAGTGCCGAGGCTGGAACCCTATTAATATTTATGCCCGGAGAGCCGCGCACACAGGCACCAAGTGGCCCTCCTGCCATTGGCTCAGGGATCACGGCATCAATAAAGCACCTTGCCGTGCCCGTTGTCCACGCGACGAGATTTATGTGAGGATCAATTCCTCATCAGCACTCCTGCACCATCTCAGGAAAACTCTGCCCTTCGCCTCCCGCCTGCTCTTTGCTTCTAATTGCTCAATCATTTCCTAATCACGGACACCATTTTTCACCTCTCTTTTGTGCTGTGGTGGCTTATACTCCACTACTACACACGGCTTGAGATGCTGGTAGACTCTCACACCGCCCTTTGTCTGCCGTAAGGGCACACCTGCAAGCCTCAGCAAGGACGAGCCACAGCAAGAAGTGCCCACACTGCGAGCTGTAGGGCAGCAGGTCTCCCCAAGCAGTCATCCTTCCCAGCCCTCCCTCTTTTCTTCCCTTTAGCATCCTACAGAAAGGCTTTCAGAGCCACTGCTGATCCTCCCCTGCTCCGGAGCTACCCGTGATCCTGTTCCTATAATCCTCTTTCTGTCTGCAGTTTTACCTTCTCCTATCCAGCAAGGCTCTGCTCTAATGACTTTCTCAGAGCTTAGCCATTTTCTCAGGCTCCTGGGCCAGGCTGTGCAGCAGGGCTGTGCAGGAGTGTGCTGCTTCGCACCCTTTCTCTCTGGCCAGCACAGGTTGAGACAAAAGCGTTTCCTCAGCCCAGACGCCGCTGTGAAATCCTCCCAACTCATCGGATCTTTAGGGTTGAAAAGGACAGCTAAGATCATCTAGTCCAACCACCAACCTACCACCACCACGCCCACTAACCGTGCCCCTACACCGTGGAGCTCCCCAGCCTCTGTCGTGGTTTCCAGGTCTCTGAGCCATTCGCATCCTCCCGGGGTGCCCCTGGATGAGGATACATGGTGGGCACACGGTTTCCAAAAGGAAGAGCAAGTTCTTCCTTGGGTAAAAAACATGCCGGTGAGCACACACTGCTGCAGCACCGCACACCAATGCAGATATCACAAAGTGAGAAGATGAATCCTTCCCTGGGGCATTCATTGGCCGCCTCTGGATATGTTCTGCCCCCTGTGAGGGCCTCTGGTGTCCATCAGCCACCACTCCGGCAGCAGAGGGCTGACGGGGATCACACCCAGCTCCCATATGGGAGGATGCAAACCCTAACAGCAGCAGGGAGAGGATGCATCGGAGAAAACCAGCCCGATCCTCCGAGCTTCATTAAATGTGCTCCGTGCTGAGGTCACATTGTGCCTCCTTTCACTCATACAGCCAGCGGGGATGGCTGCACAATAACCCTGGAGCTGCCATTGCCTGGCTCATGTAGCCACGCCACTTTTACACCATGGGAAATCAGCCCTGGGAGCGAAATCGTCGCGGGGCTTTTTGTTCCCCTCCCTTTGCTGCTCAGCCTGTTTCTGCCACCGGGCCGGTTGCCTGGGGAACTGCTGAGGGTGGCATCCAGCCCGCAGCCGGCAGACACGGGGGTGCAGGGAGGAAAAGAAGGGCGACAGAAAGGAGCAGCCCAGCAAGCGAGCCATGGCCTTGCAGAGCGTTTGCAATGAGCGCGCTGAGCCCTGCCCAAAGGCTGCCGCAGTTATCTGGGTGGCTCCCGTGCACGGCCACAGCTCTCAGCTGGGGGTACATAATAAAACACAGCCGTGCTTCATCCCCCAATGCCCCCCTACATTTCATTTGGAAATAAATAACCTCTTTTCTTTTTGTTCTTCCTTTCTTCTTCCTTTTCCCCTCCCAGTCTCAACGAGTCCTATAGAGAACACAGACACGGATTCCTCCCTTTCAAATCTGTGAATTAATTTCTTCTAGGAACAAGCAGGCGGGGTGGGTTTCTTTCTGGTGCTAAGAATCCATTCTCTTGAACTGGGTTTTAAGATGGCTTCCTTCGGAGCCTGGAGCTGCCGGCAATGAGCTTAGCGTAGGTAAGGAGGATGAGCGAGATCAGCTACGCCCCGCAATGCCAATAAATCCTGCAGCAAGCAACTAACACACAGCGTGTGCCACTCAGAACACCTGGAGGTAACGGTGGCGAGCACTCGTGGTGCCGGCATTATGCACCGCTTCTGCTGCAGCCCAGCCGTCCTTACAGCAGCAGAATGGCTGCACTTGGTCAGCACCTGCAGCACGCGGTGCTCCGAGGGGGCTGCTGTTCTGCGGGCTGCTTGTCGAGCAAGCACGTAACGCGCCGCAGAAACCTTTCGCGTGGAGCTCGAAATGCACATCGCCTGCGAAGCGTGCTCAGCCAGACAATGGGACCGGCTCGTGGCTCAGCCCGGCGCACACAGCTTTTGTGGGGAACGCAAGTGATGGGATTTTAACCCAGATCCCCGTGGAACAGACAAACCCGCGGGTGCGTTTCCAATCCCTTCCAACCCCCCCAGCCCGCAGCTGCGGCGCTAACAAAGGGAGGCAGACATCAGAGCCACGGGGACCCACGCGCGGTGCGGTTGGGTGGCACGGGGGGTGGCGGGGACAAAGCAGACGGGCGGTGACAAAGGGCAGAGGGGGGGCGTGCCGGGTGCCCCCGTGGCAGCCGCACCCCGGCACGGAGGAGCCCCGACGCCGGTCCGGCTCCCGGCTGGGGGCACGGCGCTTTCTTCACGTCTGGGGGACAAACCCAAGAGCGGCCATCCTCACCGCCCCGCTACCCCGTGTGTGTAGCTGGGGGGGGGGGTGCAGAGCGCACCCGACGCCCCGCCGGCAGCAGCCCCTCTCTCCACACCGCCGTGGGCTCACGTACCCCCCTCCTGTGACAGCCCCCGCCCCTCCCGGCGCCGCCCGCCGCTGCGGCAGCGACCGGCGAACAAAGGGCCGCGCGGGCGCCGAGGAGCGGCGGTGCCGGTACCGCAGCGGTGGGACGCTTCGGCACCCGCACGGCCAACGCAACCCCGGGGCGCGACCCGCGGGCCGCCGTCCCGCTCCGTCCGGCCGCCCCGACCCGCGCCTTTGTCCCCGGTGCCCGCGGCGGGGCAGGGCGGGGTCCGGGCGTTGGCCCCGGTGCGAGCAGGGCCGTCTCGAAGCCCCGCCCCCATCCCCGCCCCCCGCTCCCTGCTACAGGTTCCGGCGCCGCGGCTCCGCCCACCTTCCGTTCTGCCATTGGCTGTGCACCTCTGCCGCGTGACGTCACCGGCGGGCGGTGCCCGGCGCCCCGATTTAAGGCGCGGAGCGGGGCGCGGCCGCTGCAGCGCGGAGAGCGGGAGGTGACGGAGCGGGAGGCAGCGCGGCACCGGCGGACACCGGCATCATGCGTGAGATCGTGCACATCCAGGCAGGGCAGTGCGGCAACCAGATCGGCGCCAAGGTACGGGCCGCCGCCCCTCCGAACACACGGGGTTACACCACGCGTTCGCGCGTGCCGCTTTCCGTGCGTCCCAAAGCGGGGCTGACCCGCGGTGTCCTTCAGTCTCCAAGCGTGAGCGGTTTCGCTCGGTTCCTCCGTGCCGACGGTTCCTGGTCCGGCTGCGGTGGGTCCGTGCTGTGGGCGTGGCGCGGCTCCGAAGAGGAGGGTGGGGGGGGAAAGCGGTTCTGCTCACCGCCGTCTCCGCGGGGTCCCGGGGCAGCGGTGCCACACCCGGCACCGTGGGGCGGCTGCGGGGCTCCACGCGCTGCGTGGCGGGGCGGCGGTCAGGGGGCGGGGCTGCGGTGACGCCCCTGTCCCTCTTGCGGTCCCTGCAGTTCTGGGAGGTCATCAGCGATGAGCACGGCATTGACCCCACCGGCAGCTACCATGGGGACAGCGACCTGCAGCTCGAGAGGATCAACGTGTACTACAATGAGGCCACAGGTAACTGCTCTGGGGAGCACGTTTTGTCCTTCATCTCCTTTAGGAGAGTGCATAGGGACCTCACATGTGTGTTCTGTCACGAGAGCTGTGCACGGCATGTGGTTTTGTAGCACAGTGCTATAGCTGATTTGTGTCTTAGCCCCTGATTTGCTCCTAAGAATGCCCTTATGCCATGGGTGGTGACTTAGAGGGAGGCTGAAGGGAGCACAGCAGAGCTGCAGGGCTGTAACACTGGCACTGGTTTGTCCCGCAGGTAACAAGTACGTCCCCCGTGCCATCCTGGTTGACCTGGAGCCCGGCACAATGGACTCGGTGCGCTCCGGCCCCTTTGGACAGATCTTCCGACCCGACAACTTTGTCTTTGGTGAGTGAGCGTGCCGTGGGGGTGTCCCCAGTGTGAGCAAGGTGCATGCGGGAGACTCAGAGCAAGTGTGTGAGTGAGCTGGGGAGGTCAGATCCCAGCAGTGCTCTGGGGATGGGAACAAGGAGCCTGAGCCCCATGGAGTGGGCGGAGGTGGGTCTGGGATTCCTTCCAGGGGCACTAAGGTGGCACGTTGCTTCTGGTCTGCGTGTAGGTCAGAGCGGGGCCGGCAACAACTGGGCCAAGGGGCACTACACGGAAGGCGCTGAGCTGGTGGACTCTGTGCTGGATGTGGTGAGGAAGGAGTCGGAAAGCTGCGACTGCCTGCAGGGCTTCCAGTTGACCCACTCTCTGGGCGGCGGCACCGGCTCGGGGATGGGCACCCTCCTCATCAGCAAGATCCGGGAGGAGTACCCCGACCGCATCATGAACACGTTCAGCGTCATGCCCTCTCCCAAGGTGTCGGACACGGTGGTGGAGCCCTACAATGCCACCCTTTCTGTGCACCAGCTGGTGGAGAACACGGACGAGACCTACTGCATCGACAACGAGGCCCTGTACGACATCTGCTTCCGCACCCTGAAGCTCACCACTCCCACGTACGGGGACCTCAACCACCTGGTGTCGGCCACCATGAGCGGCGTGACCACCTGCCTTCGCTTCCCCGGCCAGCTGAACGCCGACCTGCGCAAGCTGGCGGTCAACATGGTGCCTTTCCCGCGGCTGCACTTCTTCATGCCGGGCTTCGCCCCGCTGACGAGCCGCGGCAGTCAGCAGTACCGAGCCCTGACGGTGCCCGAGCTGACGCAGCAGATGTTCGACTCCAAGAACATGATGGCCGCCTGCGACCCCCGCCACGGCCGCTACCTGACGGTGGCCGCCATCTTCCGCGGCCGCATGTCCATGAAGGAGGTGGACGAGCAGATGCTCAACGTGCAGAACAAGAACAGCAGCTACTTTGTGGAGTGGATCCCCAACAACGTGAAGACGGCCGTCTGCGACATCCCCCCGCGTGGGCTCAAGATGTCCGCCACCTTCATAGGGAACAGCACGGCCATCCAGGAGCTCTTCAAGAGGATCTCGGAGCAGTTCACGGCCATGTTCCGGCGCAAGGCCTTCTTGCACTGGTACACCGGCGAGGGCATGGATGAGATGGAGTTCACGGAGGCGGAGAGCAACATGAATGACCTGGTCTCAGAGTACCAGCAATACCAGGATGCCACTGCTGATGAGCAGGGTGAATTTGAAGAGGAAGGAGAGGAGGATGAGGCATGAAGTGGAAATGGGTAGGAGTCAAGTGTAGTCTGAACAGGCAAGTGTTCATTGGGAGGAGAAATCTGTGCAGTTGTGCTGAAGCATGCGTTTCTTAATTTGGTGCTCTCCACTGTTGCTTTTGTCAGCAGTTTTGTATCCTCGACTGTCCAATGTAACAGTAGTTGCAAAAATACTCCACAGTCTTCTGTTGAAATGGTTAACTTCTCAAACATAAAGGCTTTTTGTGTTCTAAACTGTGTCCTCTGCCTTATTTCTCTCTAGCTCTAGAAAATAACTCTTGTAGTTTTCTGTCTCTTTCACTTCTCGTTCTATGCCTTTTTCCCCTCATCGAAAGGTTTAAGTCAATAAAACAAGATTTTCCAGGCCATTAATTCTGCATAGTACATAAACTGCACTTACTCGGCTTAAATGAGTAGGCACTGAAAGAGGGTAGCCAGTCCACAGGCACCGTGAGTTCAGTATTAGGCACTCATGTTTAACAGTTAATCTGTTGTTACTGAGGAAGCTGCCTTAACTAATAGGAACAAGATGCTCCACTTGAGGGTACTGCAACTTCTATTTATGGACATACATGGTAGTGAGGTCAGCCAGAAGGTATTGAATGCTACGTTACATGCTGTCAAAGCTGATCTGACAGGATAGCTGCAGCACAGGCTTCTCAACTGCCATCTCGAGCACTTCTGATTGAACTTATCTCAGGGCATAGATGCTGTGCATATGGGTGGCTGGCCGTGGGCTTACTTGATCCTTAGCTGTCCTGGCTCTGTGATCCTTCTATAAGTAGAAAGAGTTCATGCACGATGTATGAAGGGTCTGTGCTCTGAGCACAATAGCAGCTGAGATATTAACTTGAATTCTGTTCTGAGGTGTGGAGAATTTCTCTGAGGTGTGTGTTTACCAGAGAAAACAACCATCAAGTGGGCCATTTCTGTAAGAGGGAATGACCCTTCGGGGCAGTCAATTCCCTTTGGGATTTGGGAGGAGATGACAGGCAGGTTTCTAAGTAACATGACTCAAAGCTGCCCAGAGCATAAATGTGGTCCTGGAGTAATCATGTGCATATCCTCACAGTAGCTGTTTCTCACACCCCAATTACATATTTACACTGCTGCTGTTTGATGCTCTCAGTAATTGCAACAAGAAGTGGACCTCCAGCCAGGCAGCTGAGTGGTGCAGCAGGATCCTTGCGTACATCTTTGCTAAGGTAAGTTCAGCTTTTTTTATGGTGGGATTTGTGGTACCGTGTGCTGAAGGCGCACAAGAAGCCTAGGTGAATTTGAGATGGGGTTGAGCCTACAGCGTAGTCATCAGTTATTATAATGTCTGAGACTCTTCTACAGAATGAGAGTAAAATCCTATACCTAGAATAGGTAGTTATCCCATATGTGAGCTCACAGTTGTTAGTTCCCATAACACTGCTTAGGGAAGAGCTCTTATGCTTAAAAAATACCCAGCACCTTTTGAGAGCTGCTAGTAATGCTATAACCACTGCAGTCCTTACTGCTCTGAAGGAGCAGCTATCCACCTATTTGCAACCTCTTGTGTGATCCTTTAATGGAACTCTGGCAAGGCATTACCAGAATCAACACTTAAAAGGGAGCTACTGTGCACTAATTATCTTGCCTGTTTTGGCTCTGCTAGTGGACTCTATCTCTTGAGCATACAGTTGCTTTGCTGATGGGCTTGTTATCCTCCAGTAAGGTCTGAGACTGTGTGCAGAACAACAAGCTTTTCATACAGTTTCTTACCTCATCTCTATCCTTCATTTCATATAAAACCTCTGAAAAGGGAGGTGAGGAGCACTTAAAATGCCTGAACCATCTTTAAACAAACGCAGCACTCATAATAGCACTTGTATTTCTTAGAACATGAGCAGTTCTGGGATTAAGTATTAAACAGATTGAGGTTGTTTTAGTAACTGAGTTACTGTGTGCTGCCTCTGGGCCCTCTGAGAAATAACAACCTGTCTGGTTGTCACAGTAACCCTCTCTTGAAATTGCCCAAGTGGATTGTGCTCGAACCTGTTTGTCATAAACTTGATTCCTAAAGGTGAGAAGGGAAGATGGAGAACAAATTCAGTTCCTCAAAAAGATTAGAATCTGGTCATTGTTAGTGATAGTCAAGATCTTTCTTTCTACAGTGGGACCTTACAGAGTTTCACTAGTGTTCAGCATGTTCAGATCCTTTTTCTTAGTGTAATTGCTCTTCAGCTAACACTTAAATATAGTTAACCCAAGAGAACCATTGCACTACAGCTCCTGTATTAGAAAGTAGGACACCTTCCTACATTGCCTTCTTGGAAACAGCATTGTTGTTTCTTCCTCTCCCCAGAGGATTAGAAACCATAAGTGGTGCTACAGAAACACGTCCATCCTACACAGCTTATTTGCCAGCCATAATACTTAAGAAACCCAAACAAACCCACCTCCCACATAACTTCAGTAGGAGTTAAGGATAATACAGGAAAAGGGGACACTAGGAGACTTAAAAGGGAGGCTTAATCCTGTTTGATAGGAGTAGTAAATCAATTATAATGGAAGGTAAGCCTCATATTGTGACTGGAAGTTGCAGTACAGTTTTTTCTGTTGTACCTTTGAGCTTTATCTGCATCTACACTTAGGGGGAGCATTCATTATAAAAACTGATGACTGACTGTTGTATGCCAAGCAACAAACAAATGTCTCTTCATATGTTCACAGCTCTACTTCTTTCACAAAGAGCGGAACCACTGAAACTATTTCAGATCAAATAACCTGATCGCCTTAGCCTGTGTCGGCTGGTGACTCGTTCTTATACATGCAATAAACAGCTCTAGGATTTAAGGTCTTGTACGAAGCATCCTTTCTGGATGAAATGATGGTAGATACTACAGGCTCAGTGGGGTACAGTTTAAACCATGTGACTCGTCTGTGTTGAGAGGCTTTATCAAAAAGTGGTTTCTTTCATTTAAACACAATAACGGTGACCTGTAGGAAAGCATCCTATCCTGTGAACAGTTAGAATTGATAGAGTCAGGGAAGGGAGCTGTCTCTTTCATCTGCTTTGTTTGATGTCTGGTGTTTTTAGGTGTTAGCAGAACATCATGACTAATGAAAGCTACAATAGAACAACGGTATACAAGTGGATGCATAGGCGATAAAGCTAAATATGGCTGTAAACACTTTAAATTAAAATGGAATGAGGTTTAGGGTTCAGTAACCTGAGATGCCAACTCATGAATTCCCTGTTCTAGGGCCTCAGTCTAAAGATATTGTACAGTGTTGTGGAAGGATAGTCCCATGTTTGGGCTGGGCCTGAAAGAAACAAGTCTGGTACCCTCTGTCACAAATTTCACATGAGCTAGTATCCAAAAGCTTGAAACATTCAAGTATCTACTGAGAATGTAGGCCTACATCTGCTTTTCAACATATGTTTTTTTTAGTCTGTCAGATGGGAGTAACAGTTTTCCTTCATTCTACATGAGATGCCCTTCTACATCAGAGTAGAATTGCATTTAATACAGGATACTTCCCAGCGATGTTATCGTCTAAGAATGAACTCCATGGAGCCTGTCCTGTTGACAGAAGCTTCTTTGCAGAAAGTATGAGATAAAGAAGTATGTTTTCTTCATTTGCAACATGAAGAAAGAAGGGAATTGAATCTCTCCAGCTAGTTCTCTGCACAAATGGAGGCAAAAAAAAACCAACCCTGATACTTAAAGACATAGCCTGCTTCTGGATGATAGACTCACATACTCCATGCTACAGTAGTATGGTGCTAGTAGACTGTTCCAGGCATCTGCAAGTGCCTCATGCCTAGACAAACCACAAATAGACTGTCTGTTATGGGACAGGGATGTTGCAATGCACTGCTGCAAAATGTAGTGGTGGTGCCTAGAGAAACAGGCTCTCTTAACTCAAAAAACAGGGCCAGAACATCTATAATATTCTATAATATTCAATGCAGAAGGGAAGAGTTCTCCTCCGACTTGCTTCTTTTGCTGCTCTGTGAACTGAATAACAAGTTCTTATCAGGGTGAACCCTGATACGAGCTTAAGGTATGACTAGTTTTGTAGTTATTGCTTTGAGGCCTTTTTATAGAATTACCTTACTATCTATTTTTAAAGGTTCTATTAGTTCTGCTGCACAGGGAGGTGGGGTCTCAGTTACTGGATTATTTTTCTATGTAACAGGGTCTAAAAACGATATTTGCTAAAGGGATGTGGAAATAGGAATCCTCCCTAGAGAGGTCATGTGTGTCAAGTAAATGGGGTGGTC
Organism: Excalfactoria chinensis; assembly: GCF_039878825.1. Classification (NCBI taxonomy): domain Eukaryota; kingdom Metazoa; phylum Chordata; class Aves; order Galliformes; family Phasianidae; genus Excalfactoria; species Excalfactoria chinensis. The sequence continues at coordinate 78,905,955 of NC_092826.1, read as the reverse complement.
CTGCCCTTTCTGCCAGCGGATGTTACTTTTCCATTAGGCACTGAAGTGTCACTGGAAGTATACAGTAGTTACTGATCAGATACTGCCGCCCGCATAGGAGCTACAAGTAACACTTACTTGGCACATGGGAGGCACTGTTCCTCTCACTCCTCAATGTTCCTGTGCACTTTTCTTCCGCATTTGTTGTCTTCATTAAACAAATCTCATGACTTTGTTATGGGCTCAAGGCAACTCAGGTGGGGTTTTTCCCCAACTTCTGCTCTGCAAGAAATAAACCTTTGTAGTATTTGTAGCACTTTTGAATGTGATTGAATCAAAAGGTCTTGAGAGTTTTTCTCCTACCGATCTCAAATTGCCACGCTAAGCATCTGCCTTCTGATGTTCCACCAATAACCTGTTCTGTTCTTTGTTAACATGGGAAAGTGCATTCTACTGCTTACCAATGGTTCCGTTTGAGATGGTTGTTATCTTTTAGCTTGTCTACATGAGAAATCAAAATGGGAGCATTTGGTCATACAGCAAAGTGCCTGAGGCTGTGGAGTATTTTGGAAAAAGGCATTACTCTATTGGACACTTACCCATCTGGAGCCCTTTGAGCATTTATTTTAATGCATGTTGAAGGCCTGGTATTGAGAGGAGTCTAATCCCTCAGTTCTTACCAGCAAAGGAAATACTGCAGTTGATAATGACCAACCTGTTTCTCTGCTTGTAGCTTCAGTATCCAGTTTCAAGTATTTTATTTGCAGCTGCCAGAAAGAAAAAACCACTTATTTTCAGAGTATTGTTAAATTGGTTGTCCACTTACAGTAAGAAAGTAATTTCACAGTAGGCCATCCCAGCCTTCTCACTCAAAGCCATTTTTCTTCTACGGGCAGAGTTTTTCTCTTGAGAGAACATCAAGCTGGCTTTGTTAAATTCCTGCTTATTAACATTTGATTCTTCTGAGACACAGATTTTCAAACTGGTCTCAGTTACTGATATGTCATCTTTTATAATCAGGTTGTTTTTCTCACCTGGCTTCTCACCTGATAAACTCAAGGCTTTTTTTTTTGTCAAGAGTGTATTTATCATTGCAAACAGAAATGCGAGTAATTTAGCTTAAGAATGTGAAAGCACTTGCTCCAGGAGATGGAATGGCTGCCCTGGCAGAGACTGTGGAGTTTGTTCAGTAAACAGCTTTGTGTTGTTTTGCAGTGAAAAATGTTTCTGCCTTTTTACTACGGATCTGACAAATACTCTGCCTGCCTCTGCAGTGAATAATTAAACAGGGCTTTCAAGCAGAATTCAAATGGCCTCACAAAAAACAAAACAAAACACCTTTACATGCATTAAATGAATTTTAAGTATGACTTAATCTGCTACTGTGCATCCAGCATAATCCTGGTTTTATTGTTAATAAATAAGTAGAATAAGTAGTATTTGAAAATGCCAGCTCCACACTAGAGGACAGGGGAGAAAGCTCATAGAGTGAGTTTAGATTAAAGGTTTCCAGGACTTTAAGAGAACTGCTACTTGTGGAATTGGGTGGCTCCATGGGTGAGACTCATTCGTTATCCTTCTGCTGCTGAAAAGGATAGTCCTACCCACTGCCTTTCCTTAGGGGTTTTAATTCCCTGTGGAGCACGTCTGACTCCTCTATGAGTCAGTTTCCTAAAACACAGGGATGTGGTAAATGAGGTGGGGAGAAGCTTTTTCTTGGCTTAACGAATGTGTCAAAGTGAGAACTGCTACAGAGAAGGCAAAAAAAACAGTTTCTGCAAGGGAGAGCAGAGCAGGTGCCTAATTGGATGGAGCCACCTGGAGCAACACCACCCTGGTCTCTCTTGCAGAGAACCTGGGTGATTTTAAGCAATTTACATCAAATCCCACCACAGACTGTGGCATCTCTTAGGAATTTCCCAGGATAAAGCCTAGAGTTAGCAAGTGTCGGTTTGAATTACAAGTAATGATTGGATTTCAAGATAGAGCAAGGAGGCTGAGGAACAAAAGGAACTGTGACTAGCTGATCAAAGCCTCTGTCTGTTCCTTGTTCCCACTGACGAGTGCGAAATAGGCTGCCCTGGAAAACATGATAGCAGCATTTCATTTATATTGATGCTGGAATCGGTTGTACGTTGACTCAAAGATCTTAGCTGATAGAGATAGCAAACAGATTTCATCTTCTGAGTGATCTTAAAAGGTAGATGCATCCTGGGTGGGGGCAGGAGCCATCTGGCAGCTTCCCCATCACATCTGGTGTGCCAAGTGGAAATAATGAGAGGCTGCATTGTTTTGCCTCTTTCCTTCTCAGTAAATCTGTGCATGGTGATGTTAAACATATTTTCTCCTTTCTGCAGTCATTTAGTGATATCATAATGATCGTATTTGTTATGGTAACTTTTGGAAGCCAGATGAGCAGAGACTGTTTGTCTTGTCCTTCAGGACTATGTAAACAAATTCCTGACTCAGAGGTTACAGGCCAAGTTCCCAAGAGGAGCCATGGGGTATGGAAGAAACATTAGGTTCACGAGGAAACGGTTCTCTTCTGAAAATAAGCACACTTCATTTCAAAACTGACAGTGCCCAGTTATTGTTCTGTGATGTTGTCTTGCACGCCGCTCGTCCTCTCTCTTCTTTTGTTCTTGGCCAAGCACAGAAATTTAAGTCCGAGGAAAAAGCCCAAGTATAGAAGGCTCTACCTGAGATTGCTTTTGCTCATTCATAAAATTGTGCTCAGCACTGTACTATGTAACTGCTTTTTTTTATAGTGCCTGCAGTGGGCTGTAATTCTGCAATAAAAATAGATTTTTGTTATCGTTTTATTACTAGATTTAAAAATACCTCCACAAATAATCCACCCCCTTGCTGGGGAAAATACTGTTAACACACGTCGCTAGTGATTAAGCATTGGATACCATAAGTGATCTCAGAGACTCCGTAAGGTGGTAATACTGTTATTGTCTGGTGTAATTCAGACGAAAAAGCGAATGGACAGAGCAGCATCCATTGATTTCAATGGGAAGACTCAAAAAATCATTTCGTTTCTGATATACGTGTCTAAGCACTACATGCTATTGCTGCTTGTAAATGAGAATAAAGCCATAGGCAGATGCTCAGTCTATTACTGTGTATGCTTCAGCAGCTCCCAAATTTGTGTTTGCAATTCTCCGTCCTACAATAGGAAATTACAGGCACATTAAAATGTGCTAACATTTCCACTGCTTCCCTTGTGCAGCTCATTTCCAAGGCTCTGCTGTTGCCTTGGAAACAGGGGAAGGTAGAGTTATGTTCAGCTGGCTGCTGAGCTGCAAGCAGTGGTTTGGCTGCAGAGGGGCACATGGGCGTTCCCATGCACAGGCACTGCAAATCTATGAATGGGGTATTTGGATTTTTATTTGTAATATTAAATACCTTCAGTTTGCTTGGGGGAGAGGAGGAGGGACCAAACTATGTTAAAAATGCTATACTGAACCACTCTACTTATTTAAACACCATTAATGGCTATGGTTTTCTTTGTAGTGTTTATTTGCCAAAATGTAGGATTCTGGATTGATGTTTAAGTAATTAATGCTTAATTTTCTTTGCTGTGTGTTCATGAGTGCTCAGTATTACTGTAGACAAGGGATATTTTTAGACACATAAACATGAGCCTCGTTGTAGGTGCTCTTTTTTTCTTTTTTAATCTGGAGTTACACACCTAAAACCCAGTGGGAATCTCCAAAGAGATGGGTGCTATAGCTCCTGTGAATTAACAAGTTCAGAATCCTTAAGAGTGTAATAATAATAAAGCTCTAAATAAGCCACTGCGTGTATGCGGGAAGAAGGCATGTCAGGGAGTGTCCAGGTACCTTCAGATGGGGAATAAGGATGCCCAAAGCTGTTGCTTTGTAGATTTCCAAGAGTAACTTGGCAGCCAAAAAGCTCTTAAATACTTACGTATATCCCATGGAGATGCTGAGAGGGACAGCTGTTTTGCAGCTCTACAAGTAGTGAGAAGATGTAACAGCCCGGTGCTGCCTAAAAGAATGCAGGCGACACCCACAGCATGCAGAAATGTATATACACAAGTTGCACCAGCAGTAACAAAGATTGTCTGTGATTAAGTACTGCAAAAATGTGGCAACAGAAAACACGATAGCAGGATATTTTGTGTTTTGCAAAGCAATAGCAGGTAGTTCCACGTGTTACCGAGCTTGAGCCAGTCCATGTTTATGATATTTCAGTGCAGCTGAGGTTTCTGCCCTATGGGAGAAAAAGAGATGTGGTTTGTTTGCACATCAGTACACAGAAGAAAAGTGAGGACTGCTTTTGAAAAATCTCCACGTTGTTTTCCAAAGGTCACAGCAGCCAAATGTAAAACAAAGAAAATGTCAGTGACTTACTAGATCAATGATTAGCTCCCATCTGCAAAGTTCTGCTCATTTTGTTGTAACTGTAATTTAACATTATAGTACAGTGTGGCTCTAGGACCAACAATCCATCGACCTGATGTTACTTGTCACATGTGTTGGTCCACTCCTCTCCCTTTCACAGAACCAATGAATTGTTGAAGTGGGGAGGTATCACTTGAGATCATCCAGTCCAATGCTACACCCAGCCCAGCAGGGTCAGCTATGGTAGACTGATCAGAGCTGTGTCCAAAGTTCTGAATATCTCCAAGGATGGAGATGCCGCAGTCTCTCTGGACAGCATGTATCTGTGTCTGACATCAAAGGTTTTTCCTGTTTACGTTTAGTTTCTGATATTTCAGTATGTGCGCATTGCCTCTCCTCCTGACATTGGGTGCTACTGAGAAGATCCAGGCTCTATCTATCTTCTTTGCAGCTTCCCTCCAAATATTTATGAGATTCTTGATAAGATACCCCCCATCATTCCCCAGGACAACCGATCCTAGCTCCCAGTTTCTCCTTGTATGATGAGAGTCTCTAGTCTCTTAACCTTTATGGTTCTTCACTGGACTCACTACAATGTCTTCATCTCTCTCTTGTAATGGGGAGCAGACTACAGAATTTAGATGCAAAATTCCAGATGTGTTTCACCATTGGCTGAGTAGAGGGCAGAGATCCCCTTCCTTGAACTGCTAGTAACTCTTCCTAATATATCTCAGGTTGCTGCTGGACACCCTCGTAGCAAGGGCATACTGCTGGCTTACATTCAACTTGGCACCCACCAAGACCCCCCAGGCCCCTTCCTGTTTTCCTTCTGGGTGGCCTCCACCACGCACTGGTGCCTGGGGTTCTTTCCCTCCAGATGCAGGACCTTGCTCTTCCCCTTGTTGAACTCCGTGAGGTTCTGATCAGGCATTTACTCTGCCAGTTATGAGTCCTTTTTTTGTTTCTGCTTTCAAACTGTCAGTTCAGCTAGTTTTCCCTCCTTCTTGCTGCCCGTTTATCTAGGCCATACCTCAACGATTTGCTTACCAGGATGTTACAGGAGACAGTTCAAAAGCCTGCATAGCATAAATGATATTCATTGCTCTTCCACCATCCACTGAGCCAGTAATTGTAGAAGGCTGTCAGCTAGGTCAGACATAACTGGCTCTTGGTAAATCCATGCTGACTAATGCTGATCACCTTTTTGACTCTAATGTGTTCAGAAGTTGTTTCCTGGAGAATTTATTCTCCCATCTTTCTAGGAATTGACTTAAGGCTGAATGACCTGTTCTCTGACCTTCCTTGTTGTTCCTCTTGAAGTCAGCAGTGACATTTACCTTCTTCCAATCCTTGGGAAGATTCTCCAGTTGCTGTGATATTCCGAAGATTGTCAAGTGTCCTCATAATGACAGCAGTCAGCTCCCTCAGCACTTGTGAGCGTGTCTCACCAATGTCTATGCACTTTTTGCATGTTCAGTTCATCTAAGTGTTCTTCAAGAAGATCCATCTCTACTAAAAATAAATTCTCATTGCTCCAGATTTTTCAACAGGTCTCAGAAGCTTGAGATTTCTTAATAGTAAAAAAACACAGAGAAGAATACATTGAATAACTCAGTGTTTTCCACGTCCTTTGTCATCAGTTCTGTGTTCAGTAGTGGGTCTAAAATTTACATTTACTGCAGATAGGTCAGTAGTTCTTGCTGTCATTCACACCCCTTGCTTGATTCAGCTCTGGGTGAGCTTTGACGTTCTTAAACCTAACACTGTATACCAGGACAGAGTGTCTATATTCCTTCTGGGTTACATGACCTTCCTTTCACCTCCTGTATGTTTCTTTCTTACATCTGTGTTTAGCCAGCAGCTCCTTGTTTGTCTGCCCAGGCCTCTTCCTGCCTTTGCTTGATGTCCCACTTGCCAGAAAGCACCATTCTTGAGCTGTTTCATAGAGGTGAGTCATAGAAGTCAATCAGTCCTCTCCGATCTCTCTTCTCTCCAAGACAATCTCCCATGGGATTTTTCCAAACAGATAACTAAAGAAGCCAAAGTCAGTTCTCCTGAAAGCCTTTGTTGTGATCCTGCTATTTGCCTCGTTCTCTTTTTCTCAGGATCTTGAACTATGCAATATTATGGTCACTGTAGCCAAAGATGTCTCCTACCTTCACAGTCCACCACCAGTTCTTCCTTGTTTATAAGAAAGCCCAACAGCATCTCTCCCCCCTTCAGACTTTATGACAGTAAGTTATCATTGATTTGCTTCCAAAACTTCCAGGAGTTCTTGTATCCTGCTTTGCTGATCCTGCAAGAGATACTCAGAAGATTCAAGTTCCCTTTGAGAATAAGGGTCTGTAGATGTAAGGCTTTTTCCAGTTCTTTGATGAACTCACCTATATCTTCCTGATCAGGAAGCATGTAGCAACCAACCACCACAATACAGCATACATTAGTTTGCCCTCTATTCTTGACCCCTTAGATCATCATCCATCCCCAGGCAGAGCTCTGCGTGTTTCTGCTGCTCCTTCACACAAAGGGTAACTCCTCTGCACCTTCCTACCCTGTCCATGCTAAAGGGCTCTCATTCATCTGTTGCAGCATTCCGGCATTCCACCATGTCTCTGTGATCCCCACAATACCATAGTTCTGCAACTGCACACAGATCTCTCACTCACTGTGCTAATTCCTCATGCTGTGCTGATTCACCAGCAAACACAGGAGAGTTTGCCATGCTGTCCTCATGGCCTTGGCATTTCTATATTTGTGTTCACGTGTTTGAGGTGGACCTCCTTCAGCCCTGTTGTGTTGAATACGAGGTACACCATGCTGCTCCCTCTTTGCCAGCCTTGTTGAAAGCTGCCATTATCCTTCCTTGGTTCCGCTGTAAAGCTGTCCTTGCCAGGCCAACAAGTCAAATGAATAACACTTTTTTTTTCACAACTGAAAATTTACAACTGCAAATTGATTGATGTTTTACAATCAAGTTTCTGCCCGATCCAATTTTATTTTATATGTCCAGCAGTGAGGATGCAGATATATCACTCATACAAAATGTCATGGGGCTCTCACTGCAGAGGTAATAGCAGCCCTTAACTATATAATACAGATCACCTGAGCTGCTTGGGAGGATCACAATCCCTTTTGGGCTGCCGCCTTCCCCTCTGATTCTTGTAGCACTGCTATGGCTGAAGGAAAGTCACTATTATAAAAAGGCACTATTATAAGAAGTGCTCTTTCCTTGATAAGCTTGGCCTGTCCTGAGACAGGCTGAGGGAGCTGGGCTTGTTCAGCCTGGAGAAAAGAAGGCTGCAGGGTGACCTCATTGCAGCCTTTCAGTACTGAGAGGGAGCTTAGAAAGAGGAGGGGAGTCAGCTCTTTGAAACGGCAGATAATGGCAGGACAAGGGGAAATGGTTTTAAGTTGAAGGAGGAAAGGTTTAATTTGGATATCAGGGGTAAGTTGTTCACTATAAGTGGTGAGGTGCTGGAACAGGATGCCCAGAGAGGTTGTGGATGACCCGTCCCTGGAGGTGTTCAAGGCCAGGTTGGATGGGGCCCTTGGCAGCCTGATCTATTATTAAATATGGAGGCTGTTGGCCCTGCCTGTGGCAGGGGAGGTTGGTGCTTGATGATCCTTGAGGTCTCTTCCAACCCAAGCCATTCTGTGATTCTATGATTCCATGATATATTTCTTACAATGTTAGAATGATTTGAGTTGAGAGGGACCTTAAATACCAACTAGTTCCAACTCCTCTGCCATGGCCAGGGATGCCTTATGCTGGATCAGGTGTATATACAGCTTGGTTTAAAAAACACATTCTCTCTGCTTCCCTTGAACTGTCCTTCCTACCACAGCCATCTGCCACGGACTTGGATCAGTTTAGTTTATTTCCATACATCAACAACCAGAGCTGTTAGGAGCAAGGTCAAAAATCTTCCCAGATGAGGTGCACAGTGGGTTTCTGTTGACACAGAATGTAAGTTCACTTGCAGAAAAACAGACATCTCGTTCCTATGGGCATTCAGGTTACAATTGCTGCCAGACTGCTCTCAGCAAAAGCTGTTCTTTCAGCAGCAGGGTAACTTCATGCTGGCCCTCTGTATTCCTCAACTGGGAGCCTCGCATGGACAGGTCTGACAGCTTGAGCTGAAACAGTTCCATACTACTTGAAAGCTGCTGTTGGCTGCACCGTGGCTGCCCTCCAATTTCTGCTTGTTTTAAGAGTCTGAACCTCCGAACCACAGAACGATGATTTTTGTGCTTCAAAGATGTCAAAACATAGCTCAGCGGGCCCGAGCTAGAAACACAAGCTGGAAGGCGCTGCTAAAACGTAGCTCTGCCGTTGCAACAGACGAGTGAAGGCATGAGTGCCAGCAGGTGCAGAAGCAGCTCGGTGTAAATCATTTGCAATTCCCGAATTCCAGCTGTCCCCGGCCGTGCCCCCCCAAGGGGCAGCTCCAAACCAGCCCTGGGCTGTCGGACCCCCAACGGGAGACAATACCGCAGCTCCGCCCCGCTCCCGCGCTCCCATTGGCTGAGCGCCGCTGCCGCGTGACGTCACCGGCGGGCGGTGCGCAGCGCCCAATTTAAGGCTCGGAGCAGGGGCGCGGCCGCCGCAGCGCGGAGAGTGAGAGGTGACGGCGTGGAGGCAGCGCGGATAGAGACATCATGCGTGAGATCGTGCACATCCAGGCCGGGCAGTGCGGCAACCAGATCGGCGCCAAGGTACGGGCCGCCTCTCGGCTGTCTGACGAGGGTCGTGCGACCGGCACCGGGGTGCGGCGCGCAGCCCCGCGGGGGTTTATCCGCGACCGGAGCGGGGCTGCCCTGCGGCTTCGTGCCACCTGGGACGTGCCCGGGTTCGGGTCCGCGCTCGTGCGGAGCCGCCTCGGAGCCGCGCGTACGGCTCGTGTGGGAGAGGGGCGCGGTGTTAGGGCCGGCCACGGGTGGGTGCTGGGGCTGCTGTCGTCTTGCGGTGCCGCTGCCATGTCAGTAGAACAGCGAGGCTGGTCTAGGCGGTCTTAAGCCACGGCTAGACAATAGGAGAGTATCAGATAGATGGGGATGCGAGCGTTGTCGCCCCGTGGATGTGTGCTAAAAATGAATTAGCTCGAATTCCAGCGCTGCAGCTGCCCGTTTGCCCTCCTCCGCTCGGCGCTGCTTCTGTTAATTCAGCTGCCGCGGCCAAAGGAAACTCTTCTGCACTGACTCATGGAGGTGCAGCTTCCTCCCAGGCAGCTGCTCAACCATGCTAGGGAGTGGTCGGGGACGCTGTGTGCACAGCCTGCTAGCACGTGTGATTGGCACCGGCCAGCTGTAGTTAACAGCTGCCCCTTCACAAAAATCTCTTCCAGTTCTGGGAGGTCATCAGTGATGAACACGGGATTGACCCCACCGGCAGCTACCATGGGGACAGCGACCTGCAGCTCGAGAGGATCAATGTGTACTACAATGAAGCTGCCGGTAAGTCTGTCTGCATCCTCTGACACCATTAAATAAATGTGGAAGAAATGCCAGTTCATTGTAGCTGGGAAATATCTGAGTAAGAGTTGTGATCTACTCGTGACTTCTAACAGAGCTTTGTTCTCACAATGGCTCTGATAGCACTGCAGTTTTGATCTAGACAGCGCAACTCTCCAGTGATTTATGGAGAGGCTGAAGGGAGCACAGCAGTGCTGCAGGGCCGTAACACTGGCACTGGTTTGTCCTGCAGGTAACAAGTATGTCCCCCGTGCCATCCTGGTTGACCTGGAGCCCGGCACAATGGACTCGGTGCGCTCCGGCCCCTTTGGACAGATCTTCCGACCCGACAACTTTGTCTTTGGTGAGTGAACGTGCCATGGAGGTGTCCCTCAGCGTGTGGGAGGCTCAGAGCAAGCGTGTGAGTGAGCTGGGGAGGTCGGATCCCAGCAGTGCTCTGGGGATGGGAACAAGGAGCCTGAGCCCCATGGGGTGGGCGGAGGTCGGTCTGGGATTCCTTCCAGGGGCACTAAGGTGGCACGTTGCTTCTGGTGTAGGTCAGAGCGGGGCCGGCAACAACTGGGCCAAGGGGCACTACACCGAAGGCGCTGAGCTGGTGGACTCTGTGCTGGATGTGGTGAGGAAGGAGTCGGAAAGCTGCGACTGCCTGCAGGGCTTCCAGTTGACCCACTCGCTGGGCGGTGGCACCGGCTCGGGGATGGGCACCCTCCTCATCAGCAAGATCCGGGAGGAGTACCCCGACCGCATCATGAACACGTTCAGCGTCATGCCCTCTCCCAAGGTGTCGGACACGGTGGTGGAGCCCTACAATGCCACCCTTTCTGTGCACCAGCTGGTGGAGAACACGGACGAGACCTACTGCATCGACAACGAGGCCCTGTACGACATCTGCTTCCGCACCCTGAAGCTCACCACTCCCACGTACGGGGACCTCAACCACCTGGTGTCGGCCACCATGAGCGGCGTGACCACCTGCCTTCGCTTCCCCGGCCAGCTGAACGCCGACCTGCGCAAGCTGGCGGTCAACATGGTGCCTTTCCCGCGGCTGCACTTCTTCATGCCGGGCTTCGCCCCACTGACGAGCCGCGGCAGCCAGCAGTACCGAGCCCTGACGGTGCCCGAGCTGACGCAGCAGATGTTCGACTCCAAGAACATGATGGCCGCCTGCGACCCCCGCCATGGCCGCTACCTGACGGTGGCTGCCATCTTCCGTGGCCGCATGTCCATGAAGGAGGTGGACGAGCAGATGCTCAACGTGCAGAACAAGAACAGCAGCTACTTTGTGGAGTGGATCCCCAACAACGTGAAGACGGCCGTCTGCGACATCCCCCCGCGTGGGCTCAAGATGTCCGCCACCTTCATAGGGAACAGCACGGCCATCCAGGAGCTCTTCAAGAGGATCTCGGAGCAGTTCACGGCCATGTTCCGGCGCAAGGCCTTCTTGCACTGGTACACTGGCGAGGGCATGGATGAGATGGAGTTCACGGAGGCGGAGAGCAACATGAATGACCTGGTCTCAGAGTACCAGCAATACCAGGATGCCACTGCTGATGAGCAGGGTGAATTTGAAGAGGAAGGAGAGGAGGATGAGGCTTAAGTTCCCTCTAATCTGAAGAACTTCTCTAAAGCTGGCATGTGTATGGAATGACTTTTGATAGTAGTGGTAAAGCATGTTCTTTAGATGCTGTGTACCCAATTATCCTCTTTGCACTTGTAACAGGTTTTATCAATGTAACAGTTCTGAATCCCAAGTTATTACAATGTTGTTTTTTTTTGTCCTTTATAATGTTAAGAGCACATAAAGGCATGCATTCTAGATGATGTTTTCTGTCTTTCTTAACTCCACCACTAGACAAAGCACAGCTATTTCTTTCCCCACTGGCTGAATAAGTTTCAAGCCATGTCAGATGTCTTGAAATGCAATGGTATATTCTGATCCACAGAGGCTTACACAGTGTTAATATGGATCCCTCTAATGCAAACACCTTTTTTTTAATTTTCCTTACAGGACTTTTATCTAGTGTAAATGAAAAATGAAATCACTAAATTTCCTGAACAGTGCAGAGACAAATACCTTTCACTTTACAGTTTAGGTCACCGTAAGAATTCTTCTACTTCTCTGTTGAACTCTTCTGCAAAACGCAGGTGTAGATTATGCTTTCCTTCTGGCATCAGATGCAACCTTAAAAGAGAAGGCGAGGGGAACCAATATTCTGAATATGCACTATGTTCTGGGAGCACAGGTAAACAGTTTGTTCTTTTCCTTTGCTCTTGGTTACCCAAGTAAAAATATTGATGCAATGCTGATGTACTTTTTTCCATGTATGTGGATCAGAATGTCAATTACGTCAACGGTTGAAACAACAAACAAACTTCCTCTGCTTTGGGAAGGATAAACTATGTTTTAATCAAAGTTGTGTTTCAGACTTAGTTTAAGAACCTTTTTAGTGGTCTGCAAAGATGACAGTGAAACTGAAGCAGTATGATACATCTAAAGGTATGTCAAACACCTAAGCTGCTTTGCCTCTGTCAGAGAACAGGACAGAATGTCCTGAACAGACTGGGTGGTGAAACTAAATCTGTAGCCAAAGAAAACTTAACTGGCATTTGGAGTTTCTCATTTTTCTGCTTAAAAACAAATTCAGAACTAATATAGTCCAGCATTTTAAAGCAAAAGGGCAAGTCTGTACTTCCATAGCTGAATTGTGGCTTAATCTACAAAAAGGCTCAGAGTTTCCACGTAGCCTAAATCTTCAGGCTGCTAACTGATAGGTGAGACAAGACTAAACTAATTGCTGTTGTTTTCTGTCTGAGAAAGCCTTCATGTATGTACTTCTAGCACTTAAATCAGGTTGTGAAACTCTGCTTTACAACTTTGAGCTGCTTCAACAGCTAAAGACCATGTTGTCTGATGCTTTGCTTTGCTGTCTTCATACCATTTGAATCCTACTACAGCAAAGGCAATAACTCTTCTTTTAGTGCTTATCAGGTGATGCCTGGTTTCAGGAAGAAAAGAGTACCAGTGTAAATGTATATAGTTCTTCCAGCACTTCTGTCTGAATTTCATGAATGTTGTTTCTTCAAAGACAAAGCAATATACAGATGTGCAAACATACTACAGCAGTCATGAGTACCATCCACAATAGTAAACCTAATGTCACTTAATTCTAGCCATACAAATACAGAGTAATGGCATGCTTCTGACAGAAACAATGCATCTGTACTACAAAGAGCAAATCCTTTTCTAATTTAGTATTCAGGAAAAAAAAAAATCTATGCAAGTAAAGGAGACATTCAAATTATTACTGGAAATACATTGAATTTAAGCCTTTCCACCTTTCATGAAATATCTGTAGTGCAACAAGAGAAAAAGGAGATCGATCATGTGCCTGTCTCTTGTCTGTATTTCTGATATTTAATCACTGGCTTAATTTCTTATTGGGCAAATGCATATATGGGAGAGCACATCAGCACAAAGACATGTAAAGAACAGCTTTACGTTTTACTGTTTGGCAACTTCTAATGCTTTCCACCCTTGTGGTCCTTTTGAAGAAGCTATCTGATCTTTGTCTAGTTTTTGTTATGGCATGCCTTAGCATCTAGAACGTTTTTCAGTGAAATCTAATACTATTACAGGTATTCTAAGCAGGGCATCTGTGGGACTAACTGACTGTCAAGCATTTAAAATAAAAGTCTGTATGTGGTTATTAGGAAGGTCTCCTTATCTTTCCTTTCTTATCTTTACTGTTGCATAATGTCTTTTATGAATGGCAGAGCTGACTTTAATGTAAATATGTCACTTAGTTTCTCACAGAGATGACAGCAGTGAAACAGATTCTTACACTCTGCATTCATAAAAATGTTTCACTTCTCATTCTTTCTTGAGTGTTAATCAGCATGATCTGTTGCTGAGTAGTAATAGAATCCCTGAATTTACATGCAAATCTATGAAGAAAAGAAAGATGGTGAAATCCCTCCTTTTTATGGTAAGTGTTTTTGGGTTTTCAGGATGAATGCTTCAAGGCTTTTCTTGTTTATGGAGTAATTCTTCAACATAGCTGTACTTTTTATTTTTTTTCCCCATTTCACTTTTCTGAAACAACAAACTCATGGAACTTCTGAAAAATAAGATCTTAGAGGTTGTTGCTCACATCAACAAGGAACAACAGAGATCAGTATCCTCTGCCTGTCTATAGTCACTAGTCATCTTGCTCTATTCATAGCATCTAAATTCATCCCTCCACTGAGTGGAACAGAAATTAGGTATCTCATAATGTAAGAAATGCACTGGCTATAACAAGAAAAAGATAGATGTTTTTCCTAAGTATTGGAGTATGGTGAGATTTGGAAAGATGAAGAGGACCTTCCTAAGTTTCTTCTGGAGAACATTAGGAAGGTACTTACTGAAGTACTGATTCTTCTTACTTTTTATGTAGAGAGAAAGGTCCGAATGCACTGTTTGCATAACTTGATAGGGAAGTGGAGAATAGTTTCACTTACATCGGGACCGATTTGTCCAAATGCATATATATATATATATATATATGTATATATATATATATGAATTTAACATTGTGGATTTTAATTTCTTCTTTATCAATCAGTTAGAAATACCCCATCAAGTAACTTACCGGGAGCCTTTGATGTGCTCATGAATGTAGTCTGCATGAAAGCGTGGGACCAAAGGGTCTTTTTCACCATGGATTATTAATGTAGGACATTTAATATGAGGCAGCAACTGTTGACAGATACTACCTAGGGAAAAAATAAATGAAGGTTACACTTTATTAAAAAGTAAAAAATGAAAGACCAAAGCAAAGGACTTGAGCTCCACTTGGGTTCTAGCTATTGCTTCTCCTTGTGGATAGCATGCAATTATTCCACAGAAGTGCGTTAACAGGAGTAATATTAATTTCTTTTAAGTAGCATGCAAACAGTAAAATTTGCTCCATTAGTGGTTATTAACAGAGCAAACAAAGCTGTTGTCCCCATCCCTGCTTTTATTTTTTCCTCTTCAGCCTTAGTTGTTGCTTTTTGCATTCAATGCTACATTTTGTTACGTAGGTTTATGTGACCTCCAAATCTCTTTCAGTGGGGCTTCTCTTTAGCATCTCATCTCCCAGTCTGTACGTACGACCAGGGCTGCCCCTTCCCAGGTGCAGAATCCAGCACTCAACTCTTGTTAGACTTCAAGTGGTTGGTGACTGTTTTGCTTTCTAATTTGTCAAGATCTCTCTGCAATGTTTCTCCATCCTTGATAGAGTCAGCAACTTCTCCCAGTTTAGTATCATCAACAAATATGCTCAGAACAACTTCTAGTCATCCAAGTCATTTATGAAAACATTAAAGAGAACTGGCCCTAAAATGCAGCCCAGTACTACAGACCTCTAAGAGGCAGGGCTGAAAGCATCACAGAGTTTACATTTTTCTGCAGCTAAGCAGGCTCCATGTACCTTACTTGACAGAAAATACAGGACACAGGAGATAAGTTTCAACATACCTACCACTGAATTTCATGGCACACAAACCCATATTTCCATACAGACTTTTATTTTTGTATGTGAAGAGTATATGTTAGTTGAGTCACTTACAGACAATAAGTCTTAAAGACTAAAGTCATCTATATTGAAATAAAGGAAGGCTTCAAAGTTTAATTGGCCTGGTTTTGGACTTACTCTTTGTCTATGTAGAGTAATTGGAGAAACCTTCAGAGATAAATATTTAGTAATGATTTTATTGCCTGGTTTAACTACTGTTATGGATTTTAAACACCCAAGCTGTGTCAATAGTAATTT